>NC_135959.1:44423625-44740486 GCF_053455715.1 Rhinoraja longicauda | reverse complement strand
CCGGGTATTGCCTCCAGTCCCCTCAAGGTCAGCTGCAGGAGGCGCCCAGGGACGCAAAGATAAGGAGAGGGACATCGGTTCGCAGGCCAATCCAGTCAGAGGAAGAGCCTGCAGGAGCCTGGGGCTTACTGGGATCGGCAACTGCCTGTTTGGCCCAACACATCCATGTCGATCAAGAGGGAGAGTCTAGGACTGGAAATCATAGCCTCAGAATAAAACAAAGTACTTTTAGAAAGAAGATAACGGGAAATTATAGACCAGTTAGTCTGACATCAGTGGTGGGGAAGATGCTGGAGTCAATTATAAAAGACGAAATTGCGGAGCATTTGGATCGCAGTAACGGGATCGTTCCGAGTCAGCATGGATTTACGAAGGGGAAATCGTGCTTGACTAATCTACTGGAATTTTTTGAGGATGTAACTAGGAAAATTGACAGGGGAGAGCCGGTGGATGTGGTGTACCTCGACTTTCAGAAAGCCTTCGACAAGGTCCCACATAGGAGATTGGTGGGCAAAATTAGAGCACATGGTATTGGAGGTAGGGTACTGACATGGATAGAAAGTTGGTTGACAGACAGAAAGCAAAGAGTGGGGATAAATGGGTCCCTTTCAGAATGGCAGGCAGTGACTAGTGGGGTACCGCAAGGCTCGGTGATGGGACCGCAGCTATTTACAATATACATCAATGACTTGGATGATGGGATTAAAAGTACCATTAGCAAATTTGCCGATGATACAAAGCTAGGTGGCAGTGTGAACTGTGAGGAAGATGCTATGAGGTTGCAGGGTGACTTGGACAGGTTGTGTGAGTGGGCGGATGCATGGCAGATGCAGTTTAATGTGGATAAGTGTGAGGTTATCCACTTAGGTGGTAAGAATAGGAAGGCAGATTATTATTTGAATGGTGTCAAGTTAGGAAAAGGGGACGTACTACGTGATCTGGGTGTCTTAGTGCATCAGTCACTGAAAGGAAGCATGCAGGTACAGCAGGCAGTGAAGAAAGCCAATGGAATGTTGGCCTTCATAACAAGAGGAGTTGAGTATAGGAGCAAAGAGGTCCTTCTGTAGTTGTACAGGGCCCTAGTGAGACCGCACCTGGAGTAGTGTGTGCAGTTTTGGTCTCCAAATTTGAGGAAGGATATTCTTGCTATTGAGGGCGTGCAGCGTAGGTTTACTAGGTTAATTCCCGGAATGGCGGGACTGTCGTATGTTGAAAGACTGGAGCGACTAGGTTTGTATACACTGGAATTTAGAAGGATGAGAGGGGATCTTATCGAAACGTATAAGATTATTAAGGGGTTGGACATGTTAGAGGCAGGAAACATGTTCCCAATGTTGGGGGAGTCCAGAACCAGGGGCCACAGTTTAAGAATAAGGGGTAGGCCATTTAGAACAGAGATGAGGAAAAACTTTTTTAGTCAGAGAGTTGCGAATCTGTGGAATTCTCTGCCTCAGAGAGCAGTGGAGGCCAATTCTCTGAATACATTCAAGAGAGAGCTAGATAGAGCTCTTAAGGATAGCGGAGTCAGGGGGTATGGGGAGAAAGCAGGAACGGGGTACTGATTGAGAATGATCAGCCATGATCACATTGAATGGCGGTGCTGGCTCGAAGGGCCAAATGGCCTTCTCCTACACCTATTGTCTATTGTCTATAAGATGAGGAATTTCTTTAGTCAGAGGGTGGTGAATCTGTGGAATTCACTGCATTAGATGGTTGTGGAGGCCAAGTCAATGGATATTTTTACCACAGAGATTGACAGATTTTTGATTAGTAAGGGTGTCAGGGGTTATGGGGAGAAGGCAGGAGATTGGGGTTGAGAGGGAAAGATAGATCAGCCATGATTGTATAGTGGAATAGATTTGATGAGCTGAATGACCTAATTCTGCTCCTATAACTTGTGAACTTATGAACTTATGAAGATTCTTTTCTGAGCCAGTCCCATATCGCTCTAAACCTTTCTGATCTGTAAACCTGTCCAAATATCTTTTAAACGTTGTAAAACTGTAGGCTTTTTGCAAGATTTGTCCAATTAGTCCATTTCAAATCAATCGGATAAACAAAGCCAAAGTTGGAAAATTATTCAATGAATTTGATGTTCACGCAGCATTAGTTTTAAAACGCAGTTAATTGACTAATATGACTTTTTAAATTGAACAACTCAATTAGCACTAATCAACTACAGAATCGGAATTATTCATCTATAATAGAAAAAGGTGTGTGTACAACGGAACAGCAGATGTTCGTTTAATCTGAATTAGTCACAAAGCGCTGGATTAACTCAGCAAGTCAAGGCAGCATCTCTGGAGAAAAAGGATGGGTCGTGACACTTCTTCAGACGGAAAGTAAAGGGGAGAGAACTGGAGGTAAGAAAAGGCCAAAACAAAGCAGGGCCAGCAACAGAGAGCCAAGGAAGGTTGGAGCCCATAATGAAAAGATCTGAATTTGTCCTGTAGATGTTGCATGTCTACTCCCTCCCACAGGATTTCTCCCAATAGAATTTCTATTCTCTCCCACGTGGCTGAGCAGCGATTTCTGCAAAATGTTTTTGGGTACTTTTATATTACCAATCGCACAAATAGTAAAGGAGCATCACTGAATTGATGATATTAGCTTGGATTGTGGATTGTCAAACTGCCAAAATGAAGAATGAAATAGTGGGCATCAAAAATAACCAGAAACCACAATTTGTTCAACGAATATGTAGGATAATTGGATTTGGAAAGCTCAGAAGGTTTGGTTTCTTGCTGCAGATATATTCCTGGATATGATGGCCTACATGACCTGAAGAGATTGTTAAAAGGGAAATAATAATTATTCAGTTCATTAGAAGCATCTCATATCCCAAACAATTGAAATCGGTCATTCAGGTGTCAAAGATGCTATTCTTCTTAGAGATGTGACTTGAAGGCCTGAGCTACAGGGAGAGGTTGGGAAGGCTAGGACTTTATTCCTTGGAGTACTAAAGGATGAGGGGTGATCTTATACAGTTGTATAAAATCATGAGGGGAATAGACAAGTAGATGCACAGAGTATTTTACCCAGAGTAGTGGAATCAAGACCAGTGGACACAGGTTTAAGGTGAGAGGGGAAAGATTTAATAGGAACCCGAGAGGCAACTTTTTTACACGGAGAGTGTTGGGTATATGGAACGAGCTGCCGGATGAGGTAGTTACTATTAAAACATGTAAAAGACATTTGAACAGGTACATGGATAGGAAAGATTTAGAGGGATATATGCAAAACGCAGGCAGGTGGAACTAGCGTAGAAGGGGCATCTTGGTTGGCATAGGGAAGGAGGGCTGAGAGGCCTGTTTCCATGCTGTATGACTTTATGTCAAAAAAACAAAAATATTTTCTGTATTTTTGACATCCTTATCAAAAATGGCAAGATGTCAATAGTGCAGTAAATATTTTTGGTCAATAGTGCAGTAAATATTTTTGGTTTTAAAAGGAAACCTACTTTGTTTTGAAGGGTAAAACAATATGCAATCCAAATGGATGATCAAAGGACATTTAAAGCCTACAAAAGCCCAAAAGGTTTAGATGGGTTAGTTAAACCTAGGTGAAAAAAGTTACAGAACTGACTACATGAAGTATATTTGTTGAATGTCAACGCTTGAATAAGAGATACAGATCAGCATTCAAATCCAATATGTTGTTTCTAGCTATTAGAAACTATTTTGTTCTTTGGTCAAGAAAAATGATTAATTTCCCATTGTTTAAAAAAAACATTAAAATCCACAATCTCACTCAGCTTAATAACAATCTGAATTATAAATGTTCCCTGTTTTAAACAGAGACACCTCCTTTCATAGAATTGTACAGTACTGGCGGAGATTTATTTCATATTTCAGATACAGCGCGGAAACAGGCCTTTTCGGCCCACCAAGTCCGCACCGCCCAGTGATCCCCGCACACTAACACCATCCTACACACACTAGGGACAATTTTTACATTTACCCAATCAATTAACCTACATTCCTGTACGTCTTTGGAGTGTGGGAGGAAACTGAAGATCTCGGAGAAAACCCACGCAGGTCACGGGGAGAACGTACAAACTCCTTACAGTACAGCACCCGTAGTCAGGATCGAACCTGAGTCTCCAACGCTGCATTCGCTGTAAAGCAGCAACTCTACCGCTGCGCTACCGTGCCGCCCCTAACTTGACCCCTTGCTGGCTTTAGAGATTCGGCGTGGAAACAGGCCCTTTGGCCCACCGAGTCCGCACCAACCAGCAACCAGAACTGCTGATGCTGGTTTATACCTAAGATAGACACTATGAGCTGGATTAACTCAGCAAGTCAGGCAGCATATCTAGAGAAAAAGGATGGGTGACGTTTCTAGTCGGGATCCTTCTTTAGACCTTTTTGCTACAGATTCTAGCATCTACTGCCTCTTAGTTTAGAGATTCAGCTCTAAAACAGGCCCTTCAGCACACCGAATCCACGCTGACTAGTGTTCACTCCATACACTGGCACTATCCTACACATTAGGGAAATTTATAATTTTACTGAAGCCAATTAACCTATAAGCCTGGACGTCTTTTGGGGCGTATGTAATTAGTTCTGTACCTGTATTATTTGCCGACAGCTCTCTAAATTCCCAATCATTCTATAATTCCCTTTTGAATGTTCCAAGTGAATTTGCTCATCGATCATTACATACTCCTTTTACATAAATAGATGTCACCTAGTTCCCAAATTTTCTCATTGTAATTCCCATTTCCTTTTCATTGATCAAAGAATACAATGCAATTTAATTCAATATTCCTATTTTTTAACCTGTTAAGCGGGTCCTTCATGAAGCATTGCTTCCAAACCATCGAGGCCACAGCTCTTGACATAAGGTAGGAGTAATATTTGGCACCATAACCAACAAGGTGGCTAAAACGCAGCTGCCAAGCCTGAAAAAGGAAAAGAAAACTGTCGTTGACTCCTCTTCTGAATTATGAATATGTAACATATGCACATACAGACTTAAATGAAATTAGTTACAATATTTCAATCTAAGTATGTAGCTTTAAATTGAATAATTCAAAATGGTGATATAATTTCTAATCTGGAGGGAAGTTAAACATTTCCCTTCATGTGCAGGAAAAATAGAAGAGCACGAAATATGCAAATGCAGACTAAGTTATGATGCAGAAATGAATCATTAGAATAATTTGACAAGATAAAGGGACAGGACAGGAGCAATTACGTAAATTCCCTGCCGATCGGGCATGTTCCCATTGAAGAAGAGAGGGCTAAGCAACAAGGGGAGGAGGGGGGAGGGGAGGAGAAGAGGGGGGGGAGGAGGGAAGAGGGGAGGAAGGGGGAGGGGAGGAGGGGGGAGTGAGGAGGAGGGGGGAGTGCGGAGGAGGGGGGAGTGGGGAGGAGGGAGGAGTGGGGGAGAAGAGGGTGCTGCACCAATGCAGAAGAGGTTTGGGCCCAACGAGTCCACTTGATCTAGTAGATAATTAAAGCCCAAAGTCAGAGACAAGTTACCTCTCCCGTGGGCAGAATCGCAAAAGCAAACAGCCTGTTTGCAGGCCTGTTCAACATGTTGCAGAAAAGAGGGCACCTGTGAATGAGGGATGTTGGATTCTTGGTAGGGATATTATTTGGGAGTTAATGTGCAATGTCAATATGTGGGCAAAATGGGTCACCAGTGTTGGGGGTGTGGAGAGGGCGCAGGCGGTCCAATGGAGAGTTGGGAGGTAAGGGAACCCACTCGAGTGTGGTACCCAGCCCAGCTGGAACCTGCACTGGGAGCTGTACTATTAGTGAAAAGAGCACCCAGCAATAGGCACACTTTGTTCATAGGGAAATATATTGATCTAGTCTAAAGAAGGTCTCGACCCAAAACATCACCTAACCATGATCTCCAGGGATGAGATCGTTTCTCAATCTTCAAGGCATTGCAGGCCAAGTCTACGTTATCTCCCCATATACAATAAACCTGCCGTCTCAACAACCAGGCGGGAGAATCTTCATTGCACTCTCTATTGGAAGTAGGTTCTTGCTGAGGCAGGGAGACTAGAACGCAAAAAAACCAACTGTAATCTCATTGGGACTATATAATTTTGGCCAATGTATCTCAACTCTTGTACTCAAATCCACTTGCAGTAAAGGCGAATGTAGCTTGGGCTCTCTAAAATGCCTGCCAAATCTGCATATTAACTTTCAGCGATTTATACACAAATACACTCAATAGCTTTTAATTTGAGACTCAATGAACTGCAGATTTTACAAAAAAGGACACAAAGTGGTGGAGTAACTCAGCAGGGTCAGGCAGCATCTGGACAAAAGGAATAGATCTGATGTAGAGTTCTGACGCGAAACATCATCTATTCCCTTTCCCCAGAGATGCTGCCTGACCCTTCGTGTTATATACTGGCTGTTATACATCTTGGATAGGCGACATTTCAGATCGTGGTCCTTCTTCACACTGATTATAGTAGGAAGGAGAAAGCTGGATGGGAGATGAAGGTGGGACAAAGCCTGGCAAATGATAGATGGATACAGGTGAGGGACATGGGTGCACAACGGCCAGAGATAAGAAGAAGTCCAAAGATTGTGAGATAAGGAGAGAAGATGTGCGAAAAGTGAAAATAAAGGAAGAAATATAGTTGAACTGATACAGAAGGGGAAAAGAGTGGCAGGATAGTGGATGGAATGGGTGTGCATCCAGGTGGGGCACAGGGGACAAAGGCCAGAGAAGGGAAGAAGACAAAAGTCTGTGAGATAAGGAAAGAAGCGAGAAATCGGTTCATATGTTCACAAGTTATTGGAGCCGAATTAGGCCATTCAGCCCTTCAAATCTACACCACCAATCAATCATGGCTGATCTATCTTTCCCTCTCAACCCCATGCTCCTGCCTTCTCCCCATTGTAGATCAGTCATTATATTCCTGATCCAGGCCGGGTTTTCAGACTGACATCATATGGAATGTGTCTTGCACGTGCGTGGACGTAGCTTTATTGATAAGATATTAGAACAATCGAGATGGTTGAGAGCGTGGGACTCTTTCTCAGTCTCCAATGCTTATGGCTAATAAAGAACTTTATATTAGCTTATGGCTAATAAAGAACTTTATACTTGTCGTCATTACAACTTCTTACACCCATAACCCCCGACACCTTACTAATCAACAATCTGTCAATCTCGGCCTTAAAAATACCCATTGACTCGGCCTCCGCAGCCATCTTTTGTAATCAATTCCACAGATTCACCACCACTCTGACTAAAGAAATTTCTCCATATCTCCTGTCTAAAGATACAACCTTTTATTCTGAGGCTATGGCCGCTGGCCCTAGAATCTCCTTATACTGGAAACATCTTCTCCACATCCACAAATGAAGCCTGTGGGAGGGAACAAAAGCCAGAGATGGTGAAGATGAGCTTTTAAACCATGTTTTGTTCTATTTTTTCTATCAATGTGGCAATTGTTTATTTGTATTCCATTTACGCTTTTCCCCCATTTATGTCCGTCTAAATCTTCTGAAGCCTCCTTGCATCCCTCTAATAGCTCACTCTGCCACCTAGCTTTGCATTATCAGCAAACTTGTATTTCATTACGTTTGATTGCCCTCAGGTAAGTCACTGATACAGATTGTGACCTGCGATACTGTTCTGACCAGTCTCCCTACCCAAACATGATCCATCGCTCCACATCTATGTTTCTATTTTCTGTCCATTAATCAATCTTCAATCCATACCAGTTAATACCATGTATTCTAATTTTGTTTGATTTTCTAGTATCGTCCCTTTTCAAAACCTTACTTAAAAGACTAAATGCCTCTCTTAATCCTTCTGTTAGCCGCAACAACGACAAATTCTAACAGATCTGGCAAATGCGATTTCCCTCTGATAAATCAATGTAAACTTCCCCCAACCACTTCCTTAATAATAGATCCCAACATTGTTTTTAGCACTGATGCCAGGCTAACCAATCTATGGTTCCCTATTTTACAAACCCTCCATTCTTAAAAAGATAGAGTACATCTGCTGGCACAAGAGACAACAAAGGAGGAATTTCTTTGGTCAGAGGGTGGTGAAGCTGTGGAATTCTTTGCCATTGAAGGCTGTGGAGGCTTCACAGCCCTCTGTGGCAATGAGGTAACAGCGGTAATCCATGTTCTCCAGAGATGCTGCCTGACCCATTGAGCTACTGATAACTCAGTACTTTGTATACTTTCAAGATATTTCATCACTGATTTTTAAAATAGAAATAGTCAGTGATGTGAAAATAGTCTGAAGCCAGGTCCCCACCCAAAATAGTGCATGTCCATTTCCCTCCACAGATGCTGCTTGTGCACTTTGTGCACTCCCTCCAGCAGCTGGAAAGGATGTTTCCACTGGTGGGAGAGTCTAGGACCAGAGGTCAAAGCCTCAGAATTAAAGGGTGCTCTTTTAAAAAGGAGGTAAAGAGGAACTTCTTTAGTCAGAGGGTAGTTAATCTGTGGAACTCATTCACACTCCACAGAGGGCGGTGGAGGCCAAGTCAGTGGATATTTTTATGGCAGAGATAGACAAATTCTTGATTAGAACGGGCATCAAAGGTAATGGGCAGATGGCAGGAAAATGGGATTAGAAGGCAGAGATCAGCCATGATTGAATGGCAGAGTAGACCCACAGGGCCAAATGGCCTAATTCTACTCCTATAACTTGTGAACTTCGTTTTTTGCTTAAGATTCCAGCATCTGCGGTCCCTTAAGTCCCCATTTCCAGCAATGTGAATGAACTAACTTGCAGAATAATTATTTAAAGGGTGAAAAATGCAGAGAAGCCCATTTATCCTGGTATTTGTGCTCGAGCAGCAGCACCTGCTGGACAGATGTGCAACTAATGGAAAGTGAAGTCTTAAACCTCTGTAATCTCAGTTTTGGATGTGCTTATAACTACTTTATCAGTTTGATGGCAGTGTTGTCTACTTCACACTTAATACCGAGTACTAGAATACACACGCCATTGGTAGTGTTTACAAGTGTCCTCAGCACAAAGTCTTAAGTGGACAAATCCTATTCAGCCTCCCCTTGAAGTCTCCCCCCATCTAATTAGTGTTGCACTTTCTCGTAACAACAAACAGCAGCCAAAAAGTCGTGAAAATAATACAATGAGCCCTACCAATATCCTAACTGCAGTTAATTGTAATCTCTTTAAATATTGAAATCCTGACATGAATAAAGTAAAGAGAATACTCCAAGATAGGCGAGTAAAAATACCCCTAAAATACCTCAATCATTAGAAAAAGGCATATATTGAGGAAGAATCTACTTTGTGCACCAAGTCAATGCTGACCATTGATCACCCGTTCACACTAGTTCTATGTTATCCCACCTATACAGACACCCTCTACACATTGGGGGCATTTTACACACTAGGGGCAACTTACAGAGACCAACTAAACCACCAACACACACGTCTTTGGCATATGGGAGGAAACGCAGAGGAAACCCGAGCAGTTACAAGGAGAACATGCACACTCCACACAGACAGCAGCTGAGGTCAGGATCGAACCTGGGTCCCTGGTGTTGTGAGGCAGCAGCTCCACCAGCTGTAGCAGTTTCATTGTCATTGTGAGGTAAGAACAGCTGTTAGTAACGAGTATAACATGCTATGTGGTGCACACTTTGGAACTAATGGCTGAAGGGAACTGCAGAGTGAACCACTCACTAATAGCATTATATGGTCAGCCGTATAATGGTGCATTAACCCGACCTTCCCACCTGCAGACGGTCCCACCAAAGGCAAATATTTGCTGGAAGTCAAATGGCAGCATGTCTAATCCCCAGTCTGCGCAATGGACTCTCTGCCCAGGAGCAGGGCTCAGGCACGTAGAGCCAAAGGGCACATTGCATTTGATCTCTCAACCTTACATCAGCCATGAACGTATTTGTTAACCTCGATGGGAAAGAATGTAAGTGCAAGCTTAAAACGAAAAAATGATTGTGATGCTTTTATTTATATTAGTTAAATGCACTTTGAACTAGATAGATTAATGCTTGACATTTAAAAAAAATGCTTTTCATTGTTTGAATCTATTTCAACTGTTTCCAAAAGCCTTCAATAATCAGATATTTTAGCAATTATAAAAGCCTTTGCTGGGGGCCATCACAAGCAGCAGTTGCATCAGGTACAATCCTAGCTTGACTCAAACTGCCTACTTTAATTGGGCATGTGCTCAAGCTTATTTATCATTCTTACAGGGATCAGATCTGCAACTGCCTCAAGCTCTTAGTTTCACAGTCATCCTCAGAAACTTTAACATTTGGAATTCCCCTCTCCCCACCCTAAAATTATGAGTTAACATACTTACTCTTCCATCATATTTATATTCTGTACCATTCAATATACTTTCATTTTCATCCTTGTAAAGGGTTACATAAAATATTTATAAGATGTGATTGATTTCATAAGACTTATAAAGGGTTTGAAGAAGGGACTCAACTCGAAATGTCACCCATCTTTTTTTCCCAGAGATGCTGCCTGACCCACTGAGTTACTCCTGCACTTTGTGTCTATAGACTTGTAAGACAGTATTTATCGCCCAGCCCATCCCCTCAGGACATTGATGCAATTAAAGACACAAAGCTCTTGAGTACCTCAGCGGGACAGGCAGCATCTGTGGAGAACCTGGATTGGTGACATTTCGGGTCAAGGCCCTTCTGAAGTCTGAAGAAGGGTCTTGACATGAAATGTCACCTATCCATGTTCTCCACAGATGCCAACTGAAGTGCCGAGTTACTCCAGTACTTTATGGCTGTTTTTTTGTAACCATCAATTTCTACATTGATGCAACCATATAATTTACTTCAGGGTAGAGATGCAGCTCAATTCACTGAAGCAGCAGAGTGACGTAGCTAGTAGAGATGCTGCTTCACAGCACCAGTGACCCAAGTTCAATTCTGACCTCAGAGTCTGCACTTTCACCATCACCACATGGATATTTTCCTCCCATATTCCCAAAGACGTGCGGGTTTCTATATTAGTTGGGTGGAAAGCACTCGGTTCAAAGCAATATTTTTGTTTTTTACCCGTTCACCTCAACTTTGTACCCTGAATTTTAAAGAACAAATATTCAGACAAGTATTCTATTCCATTTCCCATATCACTACTCAACCACAAAGACAACAAAGATGTGTCTTTGCCCTCTCATTTTGCCAAAACACTTTGTTATTTTAAGGACAAGTAAAATTTACCCTTTTGAAAAAGTATCCATCTACAAAGAAAATAGCAGTCGGCAGGCTTTACTTTTCAAATACAATCTATACAAAAGTTCATAAGTCATTGGAGCCAAATTAGGCCATTCAGCCCATTGAGTCTACTCCGCCATTCAATCACGGTAGATCTATCTTTCCCTCTCAACATTCTTCTGCCCTCTCCCCATAACCCCTGACACACTCACTAATCAAGTACCTGTCAATCTCCACTTTAAAAATACCCAATGACTTGGCCTCCACAGTCGTCTGTGGCAATGAATTCTCTATAAACATTATATATTTATCCCAAACTCGGCATATTGGTTCTGAATTGTAGATAATTCAATATTTACCGTGTTTTGTACATAAGGCAGTCCATAAAATTTCTCCTGGGTTTCCTTTAATATTTCAGTTGTAGATTTTGGTAGAGGATATTGCCCATGATAGATCTGATCCAGGACTGAATAAAAGATCTATTTTAAAAGAAAATATATTATTGTTGCAAAAAAGGCCAACTTCATTCAAAGCTTATTTGATCAGAAACATTCAATTATTAAAGGTACTTCAGCATTTGCAACACGCTTTGAAGGTTTTCTGAAGCATTTCGGGGATATTGCCTCTTTTGTGGATGCTTTGAGTCCACAACATAAGCAATTGTTATCCAAAGCTATCCAAGTTATGTGCAAATACGAAACAATAAATTGGACAATATATTCAGTGGCTACAGAGCCTTTTGTGGCAGAGAATTCTACAATTAACCATCTTCTTACAATAATATAGCAGGGCAGGTTAAGAAAGGGGTCGATAACAAAAAAAAATCATGTGGTATAAATATTAACAGAATTTTTCAAAGCGATCCCAGGGATGTAGGAATTTGGTTACAAGTCATAGAGTTATATAGTGTGGAAACAGGCCCTTCGGCCCAACTTGTCCATGCCGACCAACATGCCCCATCCACACTAGTGCCACTTGCCTGTGCTTGGCCCAAATCCCTCTAAACCCATCCTATCCATGTACCTGTCCAAATGTCTCTTAGACGTTATGATAGGACCTGCAATTCTCATCCAAACAAGGGTTCTTATCCAAGCAAGGAATGATTGAAGAAGCTAGGATTGTTCACCAGGGAACAACGGAGATTATGGGGGAATGTGACAAAATCAGAAAGGGTATCAATGTTAGATAGAGAAAAGATATTTCCTTTGACTGAGGGATCAAGAGGTAAATGATGTGGCAAAACAACTAAAAGTGTCGTGAGACTTTTTTTTTGAAAATTCTTAAACGCAACAAATATTTAGGGTTTGGAATGTACAATTTTGCCGGCAAGAGAAGTTGGATAAGTATCTATAATGAAAGCAGGACCAGTTGGATTGCTCTTACATAGAGGTGTCATTAATCTGAGAGACCAAATGGCCTCTTTGGGCACCACAAGCAGTCTGATTTATTTATCACAGAGGATTAAAACCAGCCCATATAGAGGTCTCATTATGTGTAAGAAGGAACTGCAGATGCTGGTTTATACCAGAGAGACATAAAAACACAGGTGTAACTCAGCGGGTCAGGCAGCATCTCTGGAGAAAAATAGGTGACATTTCGGGTTGGGACCCTTCTTCAGACCCTGAAGTCTGAAGAAGGGTTCCGACCTGAAACATCTACTATTCTTTTTCTCCAGAGATGCTGCCTGACCCGTTGAGGGTTACTCAAGCACTCCAAGTAACTCCAGCACTTTGTGTCTATCTTCAGAGGACTCATTAGTTCTGCAGTCTTCATACACAATGCCTTTCTTTCTGACTTGGATGACCTAACAAATTTAACTCTGCAGGTGGAATTATAGCTGATTTTATATAGATAGTCAAATATTTGCATTTAATCGTCACAGTTCATGCTGGAAACCTTTGACAATAACTGTATATTTACCTACCTGAAGTTGAAGGTCTGCAGCAGCACAAACTTTCTTGGAGTCACAGAGCCGTGATACCATATTCTGAGGTAATGGCTGAAAAAGGATTTCAAAAGTGTACATTTTGTGTGCTTTTTCTTTCTTTTGAATGTATTGTGCAATGTGATCAGCAAGCCTGAAACTTCTTTTAGTTGGCTTTTTTTTAGTTAACATCTAATTACAAAAGTATAGACAATCATGTAAATGCTTTCAATGGTGTGAAGGTCTGTACGCATGATGGACCGGGCCGAGTCATAGTTAGAACATGGAACCAGGCCCTTCAGCAATACTTGCCCATACCAATCAAGAGATCCCGTCTACAATATTCCCACCTGCCCATGTTTGGTCCATATCCCTCTCAACCTTTCCTATCCATGCACCTACCAAATGCCCTTTAAATGTTGTTATAGGTCCTGCCTCCTCTGGCAGCTCGTTCTGTATACCCACCACCCTCTGTGTGACAATGTTGCCCTTAGGTTCCAATTAAATATTTTCCTTCTCACCGTAGACCTATGTCCGCCAATTTTCGATTCCCCTACTCTGGGTAATCATTCCCAGATTTATTCCCTCATGATTTTATACATTTCTCTATAAGATCATCCCTCATCCTCTTGTACTCCAAGAAATAAAGTCCTAACCTGCCCAACCTTTCCCTCCAGCTCGGGTCCTCGAGTTCTGGCAACATCGTCGTAAATTAGAGACCACCAAACTCTGCAGCTTCTTGCGTTCCCATGCGTTAGAACAGACTTGCCAAACCATGATACAGCAAGTCAAGTTATTTTCTGCAGTTCATCTGTAGAAGTTTGTTGGAGTGACATGCTGAATTTCTTTAAAGTTTAGAGAGGCTGCTACCTTGCTCCACCGCTGATCCACTAATGAAAACTAGCATATGGGCTCCCAAATTCCCCTCTCTGAAGTCAATTAGTTCCTTCATTTTGTTGATGTTGAGAGAGGTTTTGTTGTGGCACCACCAGATATTGGGTATTTTTAAAGATATTGATAGGTTCTTGATTAGAAAGAGCGCCAAAGGTTACAGGGAGAAGGCAGCCGAATGATTGAATGGCGGAGCAGACTTGATGGGCCGAATGGCCTAATTCTACTCCTATGTCTTATGGTCATATGTGAGAATGAATTCCACAGATTCACCACCCTCTGGCTAAAGAAATACCTCCTAATTTCCATTCTCAAGGTACGTCTTTTATTCTGAGGCCGTGCCCCCTCTGGTCCTGGACTCTTTCATGACTGGAAACATCCTCACCACATCCACTATCTTGGCCTTTCATTATTCAAAAGATTTCAATGAGTTTTAGCTCTTTTATCGAAACAAAAATAGCCACGCAGGTGGCTATTCGCCAGACAAGGTTTGCTCTCCACTTTGCCCTCTGTGAAAGTCCACTAAGGCATTCCTGGTTAGTAGCGCATCACCTGAAGTCAACTCAACATTCAAGTCATCAGTCACTTCACAGCTGCCGAGGATAAGCTTTGTTGTTCCTCTGCAATGGCCTACAGTTGGTCAGGAATCACACTTGCCAAACCACAGTAAACCCTCGTTATAACGGACCACAGGGTGGAGGGGGAAATGGTGTCAGTTATTGTTGTTTGTCCACTACAACCAAGCAAGGCATTCGCTCCAACCACCTAGCGGTCATCCCGTGAAACGAGCCGTTTTCAAATACAATGTTTTTAAACGCTAAAAAAAGTATTTTCTGTTACTGTTGAAAATACTGAAGGGTGTTTGATGCATTGTTTAACTGAGTTCAGTGCCGATAGAAGTGATTGCTTGTCAATTTCAATGCCTTGCCAATTTCAATGCCTTGCCAATTTCAATGCCCTGTCGCGGCAGTGTAACTAGCAGCCTGTGTTCTTAGAGACAAACCAAAATCAAACCATAACCAAAATCCATCTTAAATAGGTCTGTAATAACCAAGGGTTTACTGTACCCACATGGAAACTGTTCACATGAATTTCTTAATTTTAATAAAAAGGTTGTGGCAGCAATAATGTAATTCCATTGACAATGCGATTTCTTATTTTATTAATACTGTGTTTTTGTTATTCTGTAAGGAATACTAATGAATATATGGATATGTGGTTACATATTCAATTTCCATACCTCTCCTGTCTTATAATGTCGTGCAAACTGTCTCACCACTCGATAGTCACTGGCAAAATATTCCATTAAAATCGAAGGAACTTCTGCAAAATCAGTAGGACATCTTGTACCTGGGAGTGGGGGGGAAAAAATCCACAGTAAATATAAATTAAGCACCAAACCAAAGGACTAGTCAGATGAAATTGAAAAGGGAAAATGTTGGAAATACTCAGCAAGTCAAAACCACATTCTGTAAAAATGAAATTAATGTTTCACTAGACCACACGCAAGAGATGGTTAGAAAATGTAACTATAATGAAACCTGCAAACATAAACAATGCTAGTGTAAGCAGCAGACAAGGAACTTCTGCTAATAAAATTATTACAGGATTGGACACGCTGCATATAAAATTATTAAGGGGTTGGACACGCTAGATGCAGGAAACATGTTCCCGATGTTGCGGAAGTCCAGAACCAGGGGCCACAGTTTAAGAATAAGGGGTAGGCCATTTAGAACTGATTTGAGGAAAAACTTTTTCACCCAGAGTTGTGAATTTGTGGCATTCTCTGCCTCAGAAGGCAGTGGAGGCCAATTCACTGCAGATAGAGCTCTTAGGGGTAGCGGAATCAAGGGGTATGGGGAGGAGGCAGGAACGGGGTACTGACTGCGGATGATCAGCCATGATCACATTGAATGGCGATGCTGGCCTACTGCTGCACCTATTTTCTATGTATCTATGTAACCAGCTAGTTGCCTATGCTCAGCAGTCACCTGCCATTAGAACTCACTGTTTCTTGCAGCACGCTGACAGGCAGTCTTCCACTAGGACCAGCCAGATCCCAGCTAATCAGTGAAGGCATTTATTATAGAGGTTCCCCCAACACAGAATGATTTTGACAGTTATTAAAACAATATCCACAATTTGTTAAAATTATCAAAATGCTATAATTAAAATTATAAGGTTATTGAAATTAAACAACTAAGAAAATTAAGTTCATTTAAAGTAAATCAATTGCCATTTCTTCCAATTAAAATCAATGAGTACACCTCTTGCCTCACACCACTGAAAAACTGGGTTAAATCCTGACTTCGAGTGCTGCCTGTGTGGAGTTTGCGTGTACTTCCCGAGACCTTCCTCCAGGTGTTCCGGTTTCCCCCCACATCCCAAAGATGTGTGGGTTTGTAGGTTAATTGGCCTCTGTAAAATGCGCCCCTAATGTGCAAGGAGTGGATGAGGAAGTGGGATAACATAGAATTACTGTAAACTGGTGATTGATAGTCGACGTGGAGTCGGTAGGCCGAAGGGGTCCGTT
The DNA here is from genome assembly GCF_053455715.1 of Rhinoraja longicauda. Taxonomy (NCBI): domain Eukaryota; kingdom Metazoa; phylum Chordata; class Chondrichthyes; order Rajiformes; family Arhynchobatidae; genus Rhinoraja; species Rhinoraja longicauda. The sequence goes on along the minus strand of NC_135959.1, from coordinate 44,723,961 downwards.
TCCTTGCTGTACCTCTAAACTAAACATAATTTAAACTAAACTATACTTCGCAGGCAGAATTTTCCAGTCTAAGATTTGGAACATCTGCTGGAACACGACAGGAGCATTCCAGGTGGCTCACGCTCCTCAAACAGCTGAGCAGTGAGCTGGACTGCGGTTCAGGAATATGCAATCTGCTGCCGATAAAACAGGTGAAAGCCAAACACATCTTCCATCTTTTAAAGAAGATCCAGCCCATTGACAAAGGTAGTGGGACCCCAATTATGAAAAATTCCATTGCATGTACTCCATAACAGGGCTATTGGAAGGCATCTACTTAAGCTATAAACTGTAAAAACAAGGAACTGCACTTTAGATGAGAAATTCAGCACAATTTATGATGATATAACTAGTATCCTGAATGGAAATGACCTACCAGTGACATGTTGATATCTAGTGCGGCCCAGCATTGAATGCATGGCATGGCCCATTTCGTGGAAGAGATTCTCCATCATGCCAGGGGTTAGGAGTGTTGGGGAGGAGCTTGTTGGATGAGGCAGACTAAGCATCAGTACGACGATAGGAAGTTGATACTCCCCGTTCTCCATTAATCGACCTCCCCGAATTGTAAAGTGGCAGTCCTTAAACAAACATACAATAATGCTGTTAATTTTTCTGCGATACCTCCGGTATCACAAAATTCTCAGGCAAGAAAATACATGAGCTACATGCCAGTTCATAACGTTCTCACGATAATAAGAACACTAATATGTGCATGCACTTTAAGTGTAGAGGTAAAATTTGAGGGACATGGAATGTACACAACGAGGCAACAACATGTGTTTTTTCTTGTGTTACTCAAAATATGGAAAAGGTTTGATTTATCTTGAAGTTAGTTAAGCAGTTAATTTAGGGTTGCTATAGAATCAAGGGTAATGACAGAGTTGAAACAGTATTCTGCCACGCTGTGTCAAATGTTAGATTTAGGTGACAATAACCAAAATACAAACCAAAAAAAAGTAGTAAGTAAACAACTGCAATTGTTGGAAATCTGAAATAAAAACAGAAAACATTAAAATGAGCAGGTCAGGCCGCATCTGTGGAGAAACAGATTTTATGTGAAAAGCAAAAAACATGCAGAGGGTAGAATATCTGTGCTTATCTACCCTCTACAAATGAAACCTGACCTGCTAGAAAATGTTGTCGTTTTTTTATGCAAACTTTGACAAGTGGTAAAAGTAGATGTTGGAAGAAGTGTGATTTGTAGTACCGACATCTAGATACAACTAGTTATATTATTAGTGCCTTTTAAAAATTAGATTATATGCTGCCTTTTTTCCTTTACACAACTTCAAACAGGTTACCTGAGTGGTGTGATTATTCATCTCCAAGAAAACAACTTTTTAAAAACAATACGATGCTCTAACATTCATAATTAATTTTACCTGGGCTTATTCAAAGTAAAAATCATTAAACAATTAATTGTCACTGGAATTCGTATCCAAATATTTGATTGGTCGTGTTCACAAAGGCTCACTTGCGTAATTTAAGATTATGCCATAGATTCACAGAGTCATACAACAGGGAAACAGGCCCGTCTGTCTAACTTGCCCACAGCAACCAAGTTGCCCTATCTACACTCGTCCCACCTTCCTGCGTTTGGCCCATATCCCTCTAAACTGGGCCTGGGCAGAAAGAGTAGCACAAAGGTAAAGTTGCTGCTTTACAGAGCCAAAGACCCTGGTTCGATCCTGACTACGGGTGCTGTCCGTAGGGAGTTTGTATGGTCTCCCTGTGGTTGCTTGGGTTTTCTCTAGGTGCTCCAGTTTCCTCCCACATTCCAAAAACATGCAGGATAACAGGTTAATTGGCTTCGATAAGTTGTAAAATTGTCCCTCGTGTTTGTAGGTTAGCGTACGGGGTGATCGCTGGTCGGCATGGCCTCCGTGGGCCAGAGGGGTTGTTTCCGCTCTGTATCTCCAAACTAAACCAATATCTTAACTTCACCTACATGCCAAGATTCTATAACTCTTATTGTCATCACTTAACAGTCTGCCAAACCTTGTTTAGAAACTTTTTAATAACCACCAGTCAACAGTCACGTGGGGGATAGTGTTTACGTTTTTCACTCTCATTTGCTTGAATAAAGTATTCTCAGCACAAAAGGTTCGAATTTCCAACATTTTATCTCTTTTACTCTTGGAGTGAATGGAATAAACACATTTAATGCAAGAAACAAATTACAGCAAAGAATGGAGAGATCAGAGATGGCAGGTGCTGTAGTCTGGAGCAAACAACAAACTGCTGTAAGTGCTCCTCAGGCAGCATCTGTGGATCTTAACCCAAAATGTCAACCATCCCTCGGCCTCTCCACAGATTCTGCTTGACTTGCTGAGTTTCTTAGCTCATTTTCAAATAGCAAAGAGCATTAGTAAGAACATACCTGATAGGGTTTGTCAGGTCTGTGGAAGAAATCACAGTAAATGTATCCCACAAGTCCATCAGTTTCATCAAGCACTGCCTGGAGAAGGAACATCAGAATGACTTACTTCAAAGTACAAACTTTCAGCAGACAGCAACATCTCGAACTGCCAATGAGATATTATTGCCAGGTGACAACATAACTAGGGACCAATTACCAATTTAGATGCAGTTTTCCTACATGACAATTAGGCCAATCTTTGAAGTCAAACAGTATGAATGAATACTGACACAAGGAACTGCAGTTGTTGGTTTACAAAAAAAAGATAGAGTTCTAGAGTATCTCAGTAAACCAGGCAACATCTCTGAAGGACATGGATGGGTCGTTGGGGAGAGTCTAGACCCTAAATGACACCTGTCCATGTTCTTCAAAGATGCCGCCTGATGTGCTGAGTTACTCCAACATTTCGGTTTAAAAAAAAATATGAATGAATACTTCAAGTTAATCTCCTCTTTCTCTCCCTCCCCTTCAAGGACAAACGCCGATACAAATAAAAAAGTATAAATATAAATATATAGGGATATCAAAATTGAAGCAATTTAAAAACGAATCCTTAAGCATTAAATTTAGGCACACATTTATGTACAGTACGACATTACTTGTTAATTTTTTTGTGGAAATAATCAAAAACATTTAATAAAAAATAGAATAAGCAATTTAACAACTTGAATCATTTGCTATATCATTTTGTTCCACACTTCGAACAAACATTTTGAGAAAGGGAGAAATAAGGAACAGCAGATGCCTGTTTCCTAAGAAAGATACAAAATGCTGGAGTAAATCAGCTAGTTAGGCAACATATCTGGAGGACATCTGTGCACATTCTTTTCCTGATTCAGTTTCAGATAATTGCAAAGAGGATGGATGGAGATGGGAACAAGGGAATGGAGTCTGTGATGGGGACCAAAATTAGTGATTTGGCTTCACCAGTGCTTGATTAGAGGAAATTTCTGCTCATCATGTACCAGGTATCTTGATAATTTTATTGTCATTGGAGAGAAGATAAAGTAGGTGCTATTGAAAGACATTCAGTGCACTGGGATGATAAATGTAAGGACTGTGTTAATCCTTTCTGGCATGCAAGTTTGGGAAACCGAGTCATGGAAGGCAGTTCTTGGTTCTTGGTCCTCCAAAATATTCCAAATGGAATTTAAACTGGAGGTGGGAATTTAACTGGAGGAATTTAAACTTAGCTTTGAATATTTAATTAACATTGGAACCTCGCAATCAGAAGAGAGAATTTTCTTTTGTGCCCGTTTAGATGTTGTCAAGCTGGAAAGGGTGCAGAGGTTTAGACAATAGACAATAGGTGCAGGAGTAGGCCATTCGGCCCTTCGAGCCAGCACCGCCATTCAATGTGATCATGGCTGATCATTCTCAATCAGTACCCCGTTCCTGCCTTCTCTCCATACCCCCTGACTCCGCTACCCTCAAGAGCTCTATCCAGCTCTCTCTTGAATGTATTCAGAGAATTGGCCTCCACTGCCCTCTGAGGCAGAGAATTCCACGAGGATGTTGCCAGGACACAAGGGCCTGAGAGCTTAAGCAGTCCAGGATTCTAATCCTTGGAGTGCAGGAGGATGAGGGGTGATCTTATAGAGGTGTACAAAATCGTGAGGAGAATTGATCGTGGAGACGCACAGAATCTCTTGCCCAGAGTAGAGGAATCAGTTTAGTTTATTATCACGAGGTACAGTGAAAAGCTTTAGTTATGTGCTAACCATTCACAGTAAGACAATACCTGATTACAATCAATCCATTTATAGTGTATAGATACATGATAAGGGAATAACGTTTAGTGTAAGGTAAAGCCAGCAAAGTTTGATCAAGGATAGTCCGAGGGTCATCAAAGAGGTAGATAGTAGTTCAGCACTGCTCTCTGGTTGTGTTTGGATGATTCAATTGCTTGATAACAGCTGGGAAGAAACTGTCCCCGAATCTGGTAGTGTGCTTTTGCACACTTCTATACCTTTTGTCTGATGGGAGATGGGAGAGAAGAGGGAGTGGCCAGGGTGCGACACGTTCTTGTTTATGCATCTTGCCTTGCCATATAAATGGAATCAATAGAAGGGAGGTTGGTTTGTGTGTTGGCCTGGGCTGCATCTACAATTTGTTATAATTGATTGCAGTCCTGGATGGTGCTGTTCCCAAACCAAGCTGTGATGCATCCTGTTAAAATACTTTCTATAGTGCAGAGTAGAGGAATCAAGAAGCACGGGCCATAGGTTTAAGATGAGGGGGAAAGATTTAATAGGAACCCAAAGGGTAACTTTTTCCATACAGTGGCTGGTGGGTGTATGGAACATGCAGGTATTATTGCACCGTTTAAGAAACATTTAGACAGGTACATGGATAAGACAGGTTTAGAGGGATATTGGCCAAATGCAGGCAAGTGGGACTAATGTAGATGGGACATGTCGGTCGGTGTGGGCTAGCTATGCCAAAGGGCCTATTTCCTTGCTGTATGAGTCTATGACACTTGGTGTACTGGGATAAAAGGTAAAGACCGCGTTAATCCTTTCTGGCATATACTTTGGGAAACAGAGTCATTGCAGGCCATTCTTTAACTTTGAATGTTTAATTAACACTGGAACCATGCAATCAGAAGAGAGTTTTTCTTTGTATCAGGTCTACAGAGAAATAAAGAGAGCAAGTGAAGGATAGAATGGTCAGCCAAATCAAATGTGGTGAGGATGGATAGATTACCTTGGCCACCATGACACAAAACATAATTAGTGACTTTGATAACACCCAAATTGATAACAACCTGACTAGCAGAGTTCAAACGAGTAATTTCTGAAGGACTGGTTATGAATTTGGGAGGTTATAGTAGATTCAAGGATTTGACACCGGGATTGAGATGGGACAATAACGCGCAAGGATAGAATCAAGGTTGATTTTACTTTTTTTTTTTAAAAAGGGAACAATACCAGTGCTCATTAACTAATGGTTTACATTTACATGATGCCTTTCAGAGTGTCTCAAGGTGCTTTCCTGCCAATTAAGTGTTTTTGAAGAATAGTCACTGATATATTGAAGGAAACATGCCAGATTCATTTTTGTATACCACACTGATGGAGGACATTTCATCTCGTGAAATCTATGATGGCATTCCTACTCCTGCACTAATTTCCATCCTAATCTATTCTCCCCAAATTTCCATCAACTCCCCTCAGATACCATGAATTTGGGGCAATTCAATTAACCTACTGCCAGCAGGTCTTTGGGATGTGGTAGGAAACTAGAGCAACTAGTGGTAACCCAGTGGTCTTAGGAAGAATATGCAAACTCCACACAGCCAGAAGTAAAAATCAAACCCAGTTTACTGCAGCTACAAGACAGCTGCTCTCCCGACTGCACCACTTGCCATCTCTCAACTAAACAATATAATAACAACCAGGAAAACTGTCTTGGTTGTATTGATTAGGGAATAAATCTTGGTCAAGACATTGAATGACTACCACAATGATCTTGGAAAAGTAACATAGGTCTTTTTGCTTCCCTTTGGTAACAGATCCCAGTTTAATGTCTCTTCCAAAAGGTGTACTTTCATACAACAGTGATAGGCCAGCATAAATGTTTGAGCTGAAGTAGTCAGTGGGACCCGAGCCTGCTCCAATGGGGCCCAAAAAGTAACACAAAGGAAAGTTTGATACTTAGCAAATTTGCGGGAATGGGATCAGGAGTGTAAAAATAGATCTCAAGCTGGATGAATTGACTGAGGGAACAAGGGCTATACGGTTTATAAATTTTAACAAGAATATTGAAAATAAATGCCTTGGCACAATCCATTCCACATTTCTGTGAATAAATATATAGGCGTGTACAAATATCTGTAGCTGAACCTAACCAATATTTTATGATCTTTACAATGAATGAAATTTCAAAAACTTGGATCGAAGCAACCAAGTGCACAAATATTATCGGTAGCTGAACCATAACTCACCAGCTTTCGGACATCTTCAGACCAGACTTCACCTTTTTTTGGTTGTTCTACACACAGCGAGACACCCAAGAGCTTTGTGAAAAGGAGATTTAATCCATCCATGCAGGCTCCCAAAGAAAAAAACGGGCTATAAAGACTAGGTTCTATGTTGAATCTGAAATGAGATCAATGGGGGCAACAGAAATTAATGATATATTTTAAAAGCAGAAATGCAAGTGATATTATAGTAGAAATAAATTAGATATTGATCTTTTTTGTGCCAAATATGACAAATAATTATACTTTGCATTTCAAAATATAAAGAGTATGCAAAATAAATCTATTTCTTAATTGTCTCATGTTCTATCACATCACTGCTAAACTGAATCTATTGCTGGCTACAGCAAAGGTCCTAAGGAATTCTTAAAAGTGAAGAATGGAAATGGTAAACTTGTAAGAATTTAATAGAACTTCTTTGTTAGTTTAGTTTATTATTATCACATGTACCAAAGTACAGTGAAAAGCTTTTTGTTGCATGCTACAACAAACATACATGATTACAATCAAACTGTCCAGTGTACAGATACAGGATAAATGGCACAACATTTAGCCCAAGATTAAGTCCGATTAAAGGTAGTTCAAAGTCTCCAATGAGGTAGATGGGAGGTCAGAGCTGCACTGTATCTGATGAGAGGAGGGTTCAGTTGCCTGATAACAGATGGGACGAAACTGTCCCTGAATCTGGAAGTGTGCATTTCCAAACTTCTGTACCTCTTGCCTGACACCATCCCTAATCTTTCAAAAATTCTCTCTTGGATAGATGCACCTGCACAATTAGGTTGGTTAAAAAAAACGAGGTACTAGTAATATATATAATAATATATATATTTTTTTTATGAACCTAGACTCCAGACAAGATTTCTTGCACAGTTCAGATCTTAAATTCTAAAGACAACTTGTAACTCACTAAACATTTTTGCAATGTAGATTCTTGTTCACTGTTGACTGTTGTCAGGCTCGGCTCCCACAATATACTTTAATTATGATTATTGAGAAGGAAATTATTCTGCTTATGCCTTCCAGAGAAATTAATTTGACGTTTTTTTTTAAATTACATCATCTAGGAGAGAAAACTGCTACACAAGTACACAAATATATATTTAGTATTTTGTACATAGTTATTCTGTATTATTAAAGGCAGATTATTATCTGAATGGTGTCAAGTTAGGAGGAGGGGGAGTTCAACGAGATCTGGGTGTCCTAGTGCATCAGTCAATGAAAGGAAGCATGCAGGTTCAGCAGGCAGTGAAGAAAGCCAATGGAATGTTGGCCTTCGTAACAAGAGGAGTTGAGTATAGGAGCAAAGAGGTCCTTCTACAGTTGTACCGGGCCCTGGTGAGACCGCACCTGGAGTACTGTGTGCAGTTTTGGTCTCCAAATTTGAGGAAGGATATTCTTGCTATGGAGGGCGTGCAGCGTAGGTTCACTAGATTAATTCCCGGAATGGCGGGACTGTCGTATGTTGAAAGGCTGGAGCGATTGGGCTTGTATACACTGGAATTTAGAAGGATGAGGGGGGATCTTATTGAAACATATAAGATAATTAGGGGATTGGACACATTAGAGGCAGATAACATGTTCCCAATGTTGGGGGAGTCCAGAACAAGGGGCCACAGTTTGAGAATAAGGGGTAGGCCATTTAGAACGGAGATGAGGAAGAACTTTTTCAGTCAGAGGGTGGTGAAGGTGTGGAATTCTCTGCCTCAGAAGGCAGTGGAGGCCAGTTCGTTGGATGCTTTCAAGAGAGAGCTGGATAGAGCTCTTAAGGATAGCGGAGTGAGGGGGTATGGGGAGAAGGCAGGAACGGGGTACTGATTGATAGTGATCAGCCATGATCGCATTGAATGGCGGTGCTGGCTCGAAGGGCTGAATGGCCTACTCCTGCACCTATTGTCTATTGTCTATTTCACTTATTTAGTACATAATACTTGGTACATAGTTAGAACACAAAACCATTAATTTTATCTGTATTTTAGCAAATTCTCATGCAATTCATTTGTCCATCAATATGGAAGGATTTTCAATATTGAAAATTATTTCAATACATAATTTCTTGAAATTATTTTCAATAATTTTGAATTCTTTTCAATATCGCTTCTCTTAGTTCACTATTTCAAAGAAGACAAATTATATCTAATCTCAACCATCCTTTGAATAAAACTAAAAAAACAAACTGGATTCCAATTTATATTTTCGCTTGACTTTCGGTGCAAGAAATATCATTCATTCAATCTCTTTATATGGAAAGGACAGATATATTTGAAAACTAAATTTCAAAAGTATTTTGTTTTCACTTCTCTTCGTTTCTAGTTAGACACCAGAAGATGCTAAAATCAAAGTTCCAAGGTGAGCTTCAACATTTGAGTCAAACAGCATGAACATTGTTTACTCTGATGATTTTAAAAGAGTCAATCAGGTAGCTGCAGTTGCCCTTGGGTTACAGGGTGAATGGAACACTCTCAACATCTGTAACTGATGATTTTCTTTCAGAAAGACTATTCTTTTTCAACTATCAATCAACGTCAAAAAAATAATCTCTGTCCTCTTTCACTTGTCGGTCGACAGAGAAGTTTGTATTGCAATAAACTGCATGGAAACTTGAAAGAAAATTAAAATGTCAAGTGATACATGTCACTGCAATACTACAGGGCAACAGAGATAAAACTAGGAAAATCCCCCCTCACAATTCACCCAATTATGAAATTCCCCAAATGTGAAATTCAAACTCTTGCCTCTTGGCTAAAAACAAGAATTTGGATTACCCTGCATGTTTAAGGCACATTTCAAAGCCAAGCACTGAAGATATTTTAAACCATAATCTCTTCTTCCCAACATGAAAGTCCTATCCAGAGCCCCTTCCAGGATTAAAAGAAAATTGTAGAATGACCGATACATTTGATTCATGCAAACACATCATAATTGAAGAATATTATGGGAGCCTGACAACAGTCAACAGCACACTAATTCTATACATTTGATACATGCAAATCTGTCTACAACAGATTACATCTCAGTAAATAAAAGAGATGCTGGTAAGGAATTTTGTATCCTTTCAGTTACTATACTTTTTAACCTAGCCTGGTAATAATATCCAACAAAAACTAGACTTTAAAAAAGTCTTATCACCAAGTAAAATCAACATTTTAAAAAGCAATGCTCAGTATCCCATAATAGTCATAGAGTAAAAAAGTGTGGAAACAGGCCCTCTGGCCCAACTTGCCCACACCGGCCAATATGTCCCAGCTGCCCGCGTTTGGTCCATATCCCTCCAAACCTGTCCTAACTGTTTCTTAAATGTTGGGATAGTCCCTGCCTCAACTACCTCCTCTGGCAGCTTGTTCCATTCACCCACCGCCCTTTGTGTGAAAAAGCTACCCCTCAGATTCCTATTAAATCTTTTCCCCTTCACCTTAAACCTATGTCCTCTGGTCCTCGATTCACCCACTCTGGGCAAGTGTGTGCGTTTGCATGTGCATGGCATACGTCCTGATCAATTAAGAAGTCAATTGTAAAACTTCAACACCAGTGGACAAATCACACAATTGATCTGCTGCGGGGAGGAAAAAAACACACAGCTACACACATTTGTGCATTTACCCAATCTACTCCTCGCATAATTTTATACACCTCTATAAGATCACCCTTCATGCTCCTGCACGCCGCAAAATGAAGTCCCAGCCTGCTTAACCTCGTCCCATAGCTCAGGCCCTTGAATCCTGGCACCATCCTCCTAAATCTTCTCTGCATCCTTTCCAGCTTGACAACATATTTCGTACAACATGGTAACCAAAACTGAACACAATATTCTAAATGTGGCCACACCAGAGTTAACAACCAAGAGTTGTGAATCTGTGGAATTCTCTGCCTCAGAAGGCAGTGGAGGCCAATTCTCCGAATGCATTCAAGAGAGAGCTAGATAGAGTTTTTAAGGATAGCGGAGTCAGGGGGTATGAGGAGAAGGCAGGAACGGGGTACTGAGTGAGAATGATCAGCCATGATCACATTGAATGGCGGTGCTGGCTCGAAGGGCCGAAGGGCCGAATGGCCTCCTCCTGCATCTATTGTCTATTGTCTATTTTTATACAGTAGCAAAATCACCATAGGATTCTGCAATACCAATCTTAAACTAAATTTGTTCTCCTGCCTTGCTCTAAGGAGCGGGCTTCAAGAAGAAACTTGAGGAAATAATGCATCATGTATTCACCGGAAGAATATTTCTCCCCAGTATTATATGCATATAATATAATATATAATACATAATTATATATAATGTAATATTATATATATTATATGCCATTGAAGCAGTCTACAAATTAGATTTTAGTTTAGTTTAGAGAGACAGAGTGGAAACAGGCCCTTTGGCCCACCAAGTCCTCATTGACCAAAGATCACCCGTACACTAGTTCTATACTACAAACTAGGGGCAATTTACAGAAACCAATTAACTTACAAACCAGCACATCTTTGGGATGTGGGTGCAAACCAGAGCCCCGGAAAAAACCCACGAGGTCACAGTGAGAATGTACAAACTGTGTACAGACAGCACCTGTTGTCAGGATCCTAACTGGAGTCTCTGGCACTGTAAGGCAGTAGCGCCACCCAGAGTGATTTAGTGAAAGATCGGTGTCATAGGTCATGACACAATCATGTACATATTAAAAAAAAACATTTTAGCATCTTTTAGATGACTTTACCAAGAGTGAGAGTATAAATGAGAATTAGACTGGGGTCACCAGAGATACCAGGTAGGAAGAGAATGCATTACTGGTGATTCGATAATAAATGCATCACTGTGAAACTGAATCCATTAAAAATTGTTCATCAAGCCCAGCCTGCTTTAAATAAATCCAGTGTACCTGGCTTTGAGGAATCTCTGGTTTGGCACAAGCCATACATTGACAACTCGAAGCATGAAATTTAATTAAAAGTATGGTTTCGTTTAGAATGACAATGATAAACCATTGACCAAAAAAAAGAAATCTTCTGCAATTTTCAACATTTCTGTTGTGGTTTCCCCAAAATATTTCTTGCTCTATTAAACACCCTGATTGATCATGTATTTGACCCTGAATTATCTTCAGTCTGCTCTAGTCTATGTGTATATACTGCGCCAACAGTTATTGAATAAACAAATACATTTTCTTCTGAATTAGTTTAAGAAAAGCCAAAAACAAGCAATAATTTTAAAATGTGTTTAAAATTCAGTGTGCTGTCATTTCCAAATTCATTATAAATAGCAATAATATTTCCATTTCTAAACAAAATACCGTGCATTATCACATTTTACCTCTCTGCTCGAACAACACCACTATAGTAAGAGTGGTCCCATGGCATCAGCTCCTGAAATATTAAAGAACCGGTCATAAAAAATGATGTTGTATTGTGCAGTGTTTCAGTCAATTAAATTATAATAAACATAATGCAGGTCTAACACCAATTTTACGACACCATTGGTTCCAGAGCCTTTCTGGATTATCATTTTGATGGACCAACAGAGGTCACAGCCTTGGGGGGGGGGGCTGAGATACCGGCCCGCAAGGTTGGCCTTGGAAGTCGGCTATGGGAATGGATCTGCTGGTTCCGGCCAGGCTGGAGTTCCAGAGTCTCAGCCGCAGGCAGCAGGTTTGATCCGCCAATTGGCCATGGAAGTCGGCCACGAGAACCAATCTGCCATTTCTGGCGGGACCAGAGTTGCAGAGTCTCAGCCGCAAGCAGAAAATTCAACCTGCCAATCGGCCGCGGAAGACAGCTGTGGAAACAGATCTGCCAGCTACGGCCGGGCTGGAGCTCGCAGGGGACAAATTCAATCTGCCAATCGGCAGGGAAGTCCCACCCTTGAGCTTGAGATCGGCTGCCTCACCCAACCTAGGTGCCACATTTTCAGGCAGACTTCCATTGGGGGGGGGGGGGGGAAGGATAGATTTTTCTGTATTAAAGGGGAGGGAGGGCCAGACCACCAGTTGCTGGAAAATCAGAGGTGGACCTGTACTGTATTTAGCCATTTACATTTTATTATACAAAAAGATATTCAGACATCTTCCAAATATTAAAGGCAGAGACCTCATCCTCTGGCGGGAATCACTGAACTTCCTTTTCTCCCCTCTGTCTGCTGGTGTCCTGCTTTCATGCTGCTCAAGTAACTCAACTTCGAAATCAACCATTTTTTACCCATTGTCTGCAGTAGTGCTTTGCTATATTTCCCCAATGAATGTGATTTTTCACATCCGTTTCTACATGCAATATAAACAACACAAGCATACCCCAAGTATACTGGCTTAAAGTGATTCAATCTTATCAACAACACTAGCCTGACGCAAGGCATTATGAAAGTTGTTGCTTTTTTTCTCCAATCTCAATACAGGATTTGAACATGCATAAACCGAAACAACCACAGTTTGAGATGTTCTGTGGCATCTCATGTCACATTGGTTTTTGCTTTGGCCTGAGAACATGCTTCAGCCACCATCTTGAGGCAGTCTTCTGTGCTGAGCATAAAATTTCTACCTTTTACACATCAGATTGGCTCAGACTGCTATACTTTCAATTCTACTGTGGTTTGCTGATTAATTTTGGATATACTGGATTTTTTTCTTGGCTTTGAGATTCACAAAAACTTAGTCGATTGCTGAAATTAAAAAATTCAACTGATTCAGCACCTCCTGCACATTGATCTGAAGAAACTATGGTTATGTCACCAGTTATATAGGCAGCAATGTTTTTTCCCCAACAAGTATTGTTGAATGGCATCTTTGTGATAACATTCTTCTCACTGTGGAAAATGCATGAAAGAAAAAATGTTTGATATTTGCTTCTAACCCAAGGTTGGCACGATGCCGTCACTTTAATTAAGGATTATAAACGTTTGTTCACTTTCAGCCTCCATAATCATTTACTCTTGTCAAGGAAGTAGGTGTGGATCAGAATTTTCAAAGACTTGGGAAGTTGCAAGATAGAGCAGGAATGTGCGCACTGTTCCAGAAGAGGGGAGACACAAAATGCTGGAGTAACTCAGCGGGTCAGGCAGCATCTCTGGAGAGAAGGAATGGGTGACGTTTCGGGTCGAGACCCTTCTTCAGACTTCAATTTAAACCAGCATCTGCAGTTCTTTCCTGCACACTAAGTTCAGGTTTCTCACTTCAAATGGTGCATAGCTGTGCAATTTTTAATTTAAAGATGGCAAGGGATTAAAACAATATGAAAGAGGAAAATATGAAAAATACTCAATCATAAAACAAAATTGGAGGAAGTTATGAAAGAGTGGATCAGCCAACTCTCTGAAGGTACATTACCAAGAAATAAAATGCCAGGTCAGAAATGACCTGGCAAAATACATCTTTCATTGCGGAGTTTGGGCTCCTGATGCGCAACGCCTAAAAGATCAGCTGAAATATTACCTTCAGGGCAGCCAACATTCTTTCACTAAATCATCTTCTCTGGAAGATCCTGAGGGTAAGCTTTAACATTCAATTTTGCACATGTGCTGGCTTTTGAGTTGTCCCTGACATACATGGAGAATAAATGAACACAAGTTATAAAACCCATCTGTGGTATCGAGTCTTGCAATTGATCATCTGCATTACCAATTCTCATTTATTTTTCTCAGCAATTATTTGGGCAAACAGATCACTTAACCTTGAAAACCATTTGACAGTTGAGTCTCTTCAAGTTTCACACTGGGGTTTCTCTTTAAAATTAAAAAAATTGCTCCAACAGTATCTTGGCCATACAAAACCATCTATTGGCGCAATATTCTGTAATTTTATTTTGCAATCACACAGAGAAAAACAGTGTCACTGAAGTGATTAAAAAAGCTTACAATAAAACTTACAAAATTTGTTGGATTTACTTTTTTCTTCATTTCTTCCATCATCCTAAAATCTTTTATGGCTCTGCAAAACAATGTAATGGGTGTCATTACCACTGGGACCCAAATGCTGGCAAAGGTACATGTAAAGTTACACGAGTAAATAAGGCCATGATAGACACGAAATGCTGGAGTAACTCAGCGGGACAGGCAGTATCTCTGGAGAGAAGGAATGGGTAACATTTCGGGTTGAGACTTCAAATCAAATCAGTCCAAGTCTATAAGTGACGTTTCGGGTCGATACTTGCAGTCTGAAGAAGAGTCTAGACCCGAAAGGTCCCCTATTCCTTTTGATGCCTGACTCGGTGACTCACTCCAGCTTTGTGTCCAGTCATTAAGTGGCAGGTCACTTTCGAGCATATCCATCTCCAACAAGAGATAACCTAACAACCTCCCCATAAATGCATATACAATTATGAGAAGAATAGATAGAGTACTCTTTTACCTAGAGTAGGGGAATCAAGAACCTGTGGACATAGATTTGTGAGGGGGTAAAGATTTAATAGGAACCCGAGGGGCAACTTTATTTTTATACACAAAGGATACGGGCCTCGCGGGTCAGGCGGAGGAACCGGGCCTCGCGGGTCGGAGTTCGGGGCGGCGGAGTCTGTTGCTGGGGCCCAGATCGGCACCACGGAGGCATGAAGTGAGGCCCCGGCGGCGGTGAAGCCATGACAGGGGTGAAGCCTTAAGACGATGGGACCTCGGTGGTGGGTGAAGCCTCACGGTGGCGGCAATGCCTCGTGGGTCGACGAGAGCTTGGGAGGACCACTATGAGGGGGGAGGGGGAGAGCAATGGAGAACCCGGCCTGGGGGGATCACCGTGAGGGAGGTGGGGTGGAGAACAATGAACAATTTGGGAAGGTGGGGAACAAAGGACAATGGAGAACGCAGCGTGGTGGGACCGCTGTGGGGGGGGGACGGGGACGACGACAAAAGGAGGAGCCAGCATGCTATGTAACTTTGTCAGGGCTGTAGGTGGCTGCTATCTGTATACTTTGGGAATCATGCAAAGAATTTCACTGTGCCTAGTCACATGTGACAATAAAGTACAGGTGCTCCTCGACTTACGATGGGGTTACGTTCCAATAAACCCATCGGAAACCGAAAATATTGTACGTCGAAATGCATTTAATACACCTGATCTTGTGGCCAGAAGCGAACTAAAGGCCGCTGCCGTTGCCCAGCGTTTGCACCATTGCAAAGTCGAAATATCGGAAGTCGAAGCATCGTTAGTCCGGGAGCATCTGTATTCCACTCACACAAGTTAACACTAATAAAGCCGCAGCTACTCACACAAGTTAACACTAATAAAGCCGCAGCTGTAAAAACTGAAGAAGGCAAAAAATTAAGAGAGGAACAAGGAACAGCAAGCACCGGTTTACAAAGAAAGACACATAGTGTTGGAGCAGCTCACCAGTCAGGCAGCACGTTTCAGGTTGGGACCCTTCTTCAGACCGAATCAAAAAAACTGAATTAGTTCGCCAATAAAGCTTACCTTTCTGACAGCCTTTCCGATAATTTTGTGAGAAAGTACATCACCGTTTCTGAAAAAGTAATGAGATTGTAGCTAGTAATAAGCAGGATGGTATAAATAAAAACTCTATAACTACTGAGTGCATTACCTGGGTCCTTGGCCATTGTACCCTTTAATGATCTGTGCACAAAGCTGTCATAACCCACCAACTGGGCCAACTCGTTCCTACTGGCTAAAAGTTGGTCCAGACAGCCGAGCATGTCAGGGTTAGGGTAAAGGAAGATTTTGTAGGCCACTTCTCGTACCTATAGAGATCACATGTAGGAATATATTAGATATTAAGACAAGAAAGAATTCACCTGGAGCAACAAAGTTTCACAGAACCTTTCAGTAATGCCAGACCCACAAATAAACCGAATTACCTCCACAGCTGCAGAATCATGTTAAATGATCTCAACAATACTGCAATAATGACTGCTTTGCTCTTGGGTTCACTACTTGGAAATTCAATGGAGCCCTGGACTAAAGCTTTTCCCTTGCACACTCTGAAGTTGCTGGTTGCTTCCAGGTGCAGAGGGCGAGAGAAAGGTCCATGGGGATAATTATTGATCCAAATTTGGGGTTGTTAGGTTGATGGCAGTCAAATAAGACGACTGCCAAGCGGTGAGGGGGATGGGGAAAATTATTGCCAGTCAAGTGGAGGTCTGGTGATCTAACTGCTGATCAGAATGACATTTTGTCAAACCTGCGGCACAGCGGCAGAGCTGCTGCCTCACAGCGCCAGAGACCCAGGTTCAATCCTGACTCCGGGTGCTGTCTGTGCAGAGTTTGTACCTTCTCCCTGTGACCACATGGTTTTTTTCAAATATTCAGTGACAGGGAGATTATGGGACAAGTACCAATGTTTTCAAACCAACATGCAAGTTACCAGTGTAAGTTATAGTATGGTGGCACGCCACACTTCCCAATCTAAATTCTGTAAATGATCATTAATGCTAATATATAATTCTACCGAATTTAACTGCCATTTGAATGCAAAAAAAATGAGCAAGACTTGAAGTCAATTATATGCCGATTAATCCTGCTACTGCTTTTCTCCCCAAACCCCAGTGTAAGGGTTCAAGATTCATTCCTGTGCTAGCAGTTCTTCCCTTTTGTTTTTTTGCTGCTCTTTAGCCACAAATAGGCCCTCTTCCTGGATAGCAGGTGGGCTTCAATGTTCTCTGGATGTGGTGTAATGCTCTCTCAAACACTGTCATTAAATAACTTTGTCAACATTAAATACTGCATGACGAGTGGGAGAGTCTCGGCCCAGAGGGCACAGCCGCAGAATAAAATGACGCACCTTTAGAAAGGCAATGATGAGGATTTTTTCGTTGTCAGAGGGTGGTGAATCTGTGGAAATCATTGCCTTAGAAGGCTGTGGAGACCATGAGTGGGTATTTTTAAGGCAGAGATTGATAGATTCTTGATTAGTACGAGTGTTAGGAGTTATAGGGAAAAGACAGGAGAATGGGGATGAGAGGGAAAGATAGATCAGCCATGATTGAATGGCAGAGTAGACTTGATAGACTGAATGGCCTAATTCTGCTCCCATAACTTATGACATGACTTTGGCCAATATCATGAACAATTTACTACTTTCAGGGACTGAGCATCTGTTCCCTTCGCCAGTGGTTTATTATTAATATACAGTGGAAAAAGTCTATATTGAGTGAGGATGTGCGAAGAAAAGGTGATCTAAAGATTATGTGAGATGGGCAGGGCCGTTTCCTAAAAAAGGACATTTCAGATGTCCTGGAATGGAAGGCCTTATTTTGACAGCAGAAGAAATCCCTTCTCAGTTCTGCAACCACAGCACACTGCCCTGTTCCCATGTTGTCACAGCAACTTCTTATACAAATTGGGGCTGACCTAGGATTTCCAACAAGTCTATAGACGGCAAAACCACTCTGGGGAGCAACGAGAAGGAATAGGAGCAGATGTCTTGGGGCTACCATGCAGCAAGTATTTACCAGCCAGATGGATCGATCCATTGAATGAGCATAGAAGAGCACAGCACAGGAGCTTTCAGCCCACACTGTTGGAGTCGAACATGATGCCCAGTTAAACTGACCTCATCTGCATGTGCGTGATCCATATCCCTCTATACCCTGCACTTCCATGTGCCCATCTAAAAGCATTAATGCCATTATCGTACCTTCCTCCTCCACCACCCTAGGCAATGCATTCCAGGCCCCATCATTCTCTGTGCAATAAAACTTGCCCTGCACATGTCCATTAAACTTTCCTCCTCTCACCTTATAGCTAAGCCCTCTCGTGTTCGACATTTCCACCCTGGGAAAAGGTTCTGACTGTCTGCCCTATCAATGCTGCTCATAATTTTATGTACTTCTATCAAGTATCCCAACCTCCAACATTCCAGAGAAAACAATCCGTCTATCCAAGTTCTCGCTGTAGCTAGAACCCTCTATTTCAGGCAGCATTCTGGTAAACCCCCTCTGCACCCTCTCCAAAGCTTCCATATCGGTCCTATAATGGCACCAGAACTGCATGCAATACTCCAAATGTGGCCTAACCAAAGTCCAATAAAGCTACATCATGGCTTCCTGACTCGTATATTCAAAGCCCCTATCAATGAAGGTAAGGGTACCATACGTCTTCTTTACCACCCATCCTATCGACTGGATGTGGCCTACTGGCAAAATGTTGTACACTCCATATAACACAGCAGATCGAGGTATTAGAAAGCCAGCTGCAAGGTCAGAATTTAAGAAACGGGCAGAAACTTCTCATTCCTGATGGTTTTATCTGATAGTTAGAACTAATGTTTTAAAGTTATGATGCCTTTGATCTGTATAGAATAGCATAACAAAAAGGAATACGCAGTCAAAGCTGCCTAATCCGATTAACCTACCAAATCATCACTTGCATCCGCGTGAAGTCCATTGACATGAATATAATCCTTATGTATTGCAAAATGATGACGAATATGTTCTGGGATTGCGTTCCTGTCTATCTTGTTGGGAAGATGAGTGCCGAGCAGAAAACTATTGTTCAAGTCCAATATCTGAACATTAAGGCTTACCACCTTTTTGCGCTATAAAGATAAAAAAGATACAATTTATTCAACTATGCTTGTGAAAAGTGTAGGAAACATATATATAAGAGATAAAAATAAGCATAATATGTTTGGGCAATTTACAGACTACAAGGATTGATTTTACATGTGTGAATTCAGAATTTCATGACTGCCAGTCCACCAGTTCCCAATCATTAAAATGAATGATTGGGAAATCCTTTTTTCCATGTGTAAAGAACTTATTGTAAGCACACAGCTTTGCAGTCTTTGATATGTGCAATGCCTTTAAGGGGAGATACAAGCAAGTCATGTATTCTTCTCCAGAGAATGTACAACACTGTACAAACTCTGTACAGACAGCACCCGTAGTCAGGATGAAACCCAGGTCTCTGGCGCCGATAGGGAGCAACTCTACTGCTGCACCACTGTGCCCACTCAGCAAGTGTTTATATGCTGCCTGTTGTATTTCTCCACATATCAACAGTGTCCACAGTTCACTAAGCAAGCAATCAACTTGCTGGTAGAGCAGGGGTAAAGACACCTACAGTTTGTGACATTAGCTAACTTTAAATCAGAGTCCGATTGCTTTGAAATTATTTCTATCTTGTGCTTCAAGTGCTGCTGTAGTGCTTGGAAAGAAGCACTGATATCAGTTAAAACCATTACCTTTTTCTCATTCAGATGAATTCCACTGATCTCAAAATCAAACATGAAAAGTTCTGCCACTCTCCTGCAACATGAAGAAACAACCTTGAAGTAGTGTGGTTAGCATTTTTTTTTAAACAAAACCCAAATAATTTTAACATCTTTCATCTAATTAAAACGGAACATTCTAAATATGTTTAAAAATCCTACAGGTGCACATTCAATCCAAAACTGTATTTATAAACCTTTGCATAGTATTGCAAACATGGATTCTTAGGGGGTGAGGTGGGGAGTGGAGCAAGTGGAAGCGCTTTGAGTCATAGAGGTACAGGACAGAAACAGGCCCTTCAGCCCACTGAGTCTGTGGCAGCCATCAACCACCCATTAATTCTGCATTGTGCGTTAAATGCAAAAACCATTAACGATCTGCATTGTGCAGACACTGCAATGATTATTTGTTGCTGTCCCCACATTCCCATCACCTCCCATGATTCCACCCCACATTTGGACAGAAGGGGTCATTTATTAATTTACCAATCTGCACATCTTTGGGATGTGGAAGGAAACCTGAGCGCCCAAGGGAAACCTATACAGTCACAGGGAGATCGTACAAACTGCACACAGACAGCATCCAAGGACAGAGCTGAGGAGAGGTCTCTGGCACCATGGACAGTGACTCCACTGTGCCACTTTCTCATAGCCCAAAACGCTATGTTTTTGACAGACTATATTGGGCAGGGTCAGGATTATCTTGAATACGTGAACTATAGGAATACCAATTTGCATAAAATTCAATGAAATTGAAGCAGCAGTGCCTTCCACAATAATGTTCATGATGTCCATGCCATTTTTCCAGTAAACCTTCAATAATACAGGTGGCACAGTGGTAGAGTTGCAGCCTCACAGCAAACCCAGAGACCTGGGTTTGAGTCCTAACTACGGGTGCTGTCAAACTCCAAACTACAGATTGGACATTCTCCCTGTGACCGTGTGGGTTTTTTTGGGCTGCTCCAATTTCCTCCCACATTCCAAAGACATGCAGGTTTGTAGGTAAATTGTCCCTCGTGTGTTGAATAGAACTAGTGTATGGGCAAATTGCTGGTGACATGAACTCATGTTGAAAAAAAATAGAAAACTAATCTTTAAAACTACCTTGTATCTGGATCCAGTGAATTCATGGCTTCTTTGTCATGCAGTAAGTTTCTCAAACTCTGACAAAGTTCAATATTAGTGTTCAATCTGAGAAGGGAAAAGCAGATTTTATTCACACTTTGAGAAGTTTGATTACATTGGCAATGTATTAAAAATTAAAAAGTGAAAATATATTTAACATTAAACCTCTCCCAAAACGAAAACTAAAAACACTGCAAAAGACTGCAGATGTTGGAAACTGAAGCAAAATGCAGACAATGTTATTAAGCTGGAAATAGTGCAGAGATGATTTACGAGGATGTTGCCAGGACTTGAGGGCCTGAGCTATAGGGAGAGGTTGGGCAGGCTAGGACTGTATTCCTTGGAGCAAGAACCAGAGGTCAGAGGTTTAAGGTGAGAGGGGAAAGATTCAACAGGAACCTGAGGGGCAACTTTGTCACACAGAGGGTGTTGGGTGTAAGCAGTGAGCTGTCAGAAGAGTAGTTGAGGCAAAATCTATAACAACATTTAGAAGGCATTTAGACAGTGGGTCAGAAAGGTTTAAAGGGATATGAGCCAAATGTGGGCAGGTGGGACTAGTGTATATGGAGCACCTTGGTCGGCATGGGCAAGCTGGGTTGAAGGGCCTGTTTGATTGATTGAAAGATATAGCATGAGAACAGGCCCTTTGGCCCTCCGAGTCCCCGCCGACCATCAATCACCCATTCACACTAGCTCTGTGTTATCCCACTTTCTTATACACTCCCTACCTATTAAGAGCAATTTTGCAAGAGGCCAATTAACCTACAAACCCGCACATTTTTGGGATGTGGGAGGAAACCGGAGCACCCAGAGGAAACCCATGTGGTTACAGGGAGAACATGCAAACTCAACACAGACAAAACCACCCGGGTCAGGATTGAACCTGGATCTCTGGCGCTGTGGCAACGGCTCTACCACCTATGCCACTGTGATGCCCTATTTTTAACTGAGAAAGGTACTTCATTGCAAACAAGTCACCTATGAATGTAATTTATTTATTTTGCAGGCATATGTGACAGCTACAGTGCACAGCAAGCTCCTAAAACATCAGTGAAAGGACTTTTTTGAATTTAAATCTCTGCCAATTTTTACAATGGAGCTCTGACATTGGTGGGACTTCTTGATCAACTCTACTGAAATTGCCCTGCCATATTGTATGCATGTGAATTGTCACTCAATTGCAAAAAACCCTGAAATATTCTCCAGTTTTAGTCGCAGCCTTCAAGGAGGTGGAGGGGAAGAAAGGAAAGAGAGTTTTAATTTTGTTGTTTTTCAGTACTTAGTGGTAGCCTTTAGGATTGCACAAACGATTGTTCGATGGTCAATTCTGAGTACATACTTTTCCACCATCGTGCCGATGGTCAGACATGCAATCTCTGCAGCTTCACGAAACAAGGGGTCTGGATGTGCTACTTTAATAAAATCTGCCTAGTGAGAAAAATAGAGTAATCAGTGACAAAATCAGATTCTTTTATTTTATAGTCAGAAACACATTTTGTAGAAATACACAAGCCTTGATTTCTCGAGTCATGAAACAGCCAGAACTTTTTTTCACAGGGTGAAAGGGGAAAGGTTTAATGGGGACATGGGAGGCAGGTTTTTCTTAAACAGAGAGTGCTGGGGTGTGGAATGCATTACCAGAGCTGATGGCAGAGACAGATACAATAATGGTGTTTAAGAGACTTTTAGATAGAGGGAATAGAGGGATATGGATAAAATGCTGGTAACTCAGCAGGACATGCAGTATCTCTGGAGACAAGGAATGGGTGACATTTTGGGTCGAGACCCTTCTTCAGATTGCTTGACCCGAAATGTCACCCATTTCTTCTCTCCAGAGATGCTGCCTGTCCTGCTGAGATACTCCAGCATTTTGTGTCTATCTTCAGTTTAAACCAGCATCTGCAGTTCCTTCCTACACAGAGGGATATAGATAGTGGCAGATAAGATCAGTCTAACTTGGCATCATGTTCGGCACAAACATTGCTCCTCTGCTGTACTGTTCTATGACCTCAGTCGGTGAAAGGCAGCTTCCAACTTACGGGGCAAGGTCCCCCTTCAGTGTCAGGGGAGTATTGAGAGAAATGTTTTGCAGATATTTTGTGTAAGGTTCATCTTCCATACACTTCGGTGAACAGGGCATCAGTGAGTTGTATTACATTGTTTGCAACTATGCAGATGATGGCTTGCAGAAATGCAAGCTGTTTTGTGCATAGCTCCCACTTCTAATGAATTACTAAATGGTAACAGCTAAAAATCTGCATTTTCGTTTGGTGACTTTTTTTGGTGTTCCAGCGTACTCAAACTATTTAATCTCTATTGGATAGACTCAGCCTCCAAATTTACTTTCATTTAGAAATACAGCTTGGAAACAGGCCTTTCGGCCCACCGAATCGACACTGACCATCTATTCACACTAGTTCTATGTCACCTAATTTTCTCATTCACTTCCTACACATTAGGAACAATACAGAGGAAAATTAACACATATACCCGCCAGTCTTCAGGATGTGGGAGAAAACCGGAGCACTCGGAGGAAAACAACACGGTGACTGGGAGAACATGCAAACTCCACACAATACCAGAGATCAGGATCAAACCCAGATTTCTGGCGTTGTGAGGTAACAGCTCCACCAGCTGCGCCATTGGACCACTAATTGTGCAGATGTCAACTAGGCAACTAGGAGTGGGCAACATCAAAAGTCAAGAGTGTTTCATTGTCATATATCCCGAAATGGAACAATGAAATTCTTACTTGTAGCAGTTCAACAAAAGTGTAAACATAGTTCTCTGTGAAACCCATAATAAACAAAAAGTTCAGATAATATATATAAGACAAAAATAAACAAACAATAATAGTGCAAAGTCAAAAATAATACCCCCAAGTCTTTGTAGTTGGGAGCTTATTTGGAGGTTGTAGTGTTTAATAGCTGGATGGCTGTAGGGAACATGGGGTTGAATGGACAGAGATTGAATGATCTGAAGAAGGGTCCCTACCCAAAACATAACCTTTTTCTCCAGAGATGCTGCCTGACCCGCTGAGTAACTCCAACACTTTGTTTCCATCTTGAAATTGTGCTCGTGGGGTACATGGATGGAAAGATCAGTGTTGAAGTCTACGTAGTAAAATCTAGTCTCCACGCAACTTGGCTCCCTGGCTCCAGGGCCAAGACCTCACTGTGCCATTTATCGTCTTCTAGCTATTAACAACTTTCTAATAATGCAATACAGTGTAACAAGAGTGCAAAATATAATTATATGCTTCATATGATGTATTGTATGGTTTAAAAACTGATTTGATGATATAATGCATTGTATGGTTTAAAAACTGATTTAATAGAGTCTTTTGCCCGGCAGAAGTAAAATAGCAACAAGGACACTGGAACAACAAAAAAAAGTCACAGAATACGATACACTGACACTTACACCTATTATTATTATTATTCATTAGGCGTGGAGACTGTGCACAAAGCAACTTCATTTCTGCAATGCATTCAACATTGCAAAACAATGCAAGTTTATTACTAATGTCTTACTGTTTGTATGAAAAGAATTTCACTGTGCGTTTGCACTATTTCATTATCCATTTTGTCAGGTCTTCAATCATTAAAATAAAGCAACCTGAGAGGAAGCAATGTCATTTTACAAATAAATTAAGTGAAAATTTTATACATAGGCACCTCGTGCTCTCTGTGTGTTTGATTTATGCGTTTTTGAAATAACGTGCTTGTTCCTTTAATACCAAAACTTGATTTACAGGCTGGTATTTTTGGAATAACGCGTTTACATTTACTGCTGACAACAGTAATTTACTGTTTAATTTACGTGTTTTTGCATTACACACTGTTTTACAAGCACACAACTTTAGGGTGCTTTAGTTGTGTTACACCGCCAGAGATCCGGGTTCGATCCCAACTACGGGTGCTGTCTGTAAGGAGTTTGTACATTCTCCACGGGACCTGCGTGGGTTTACTCCGAGATCTTTGGTTTCCTCCCACACTCCAAAGACGTATGGGTTTGCAGGTTAATTGGCTTGGTATAAATGTAAATTGTCCCTAGTGTCACTAGGATAGTGTTAATGTGCGGGGATCGCTGGTCGGTGCGGACTTGGTGGGCCGAAGGGCTTGTTTCCGCGCTGTATCTATAAACTTAATTAAACCCCCGTGTAAATGACAATGTGCTTGTACTGCTTCCTGCAGTTTAACTCTTAATTACCCATATTTCTGGGTTTCAGAATAAACAATTTTAATGTCTATTCTGAAATGTAATTTGGCGTGAATGTAAAGTCCGCTATCATGGAGCTTTTCCTCCAGCAAATCATCTTCTCAAACTTTATCTGCAAGGTTTAACTAGCAAATTTTGAACTAATGGCAGACAATACTAATTTAAATTATAAAATCACCGATCACGAGGATGAACGGTACAAAAATTATCAGTGAAGAAAGGATTTCACTACTCACCAAATCAGCAACTTTGCAAAGACAGTCCGAAAGTTTATCAAAGATTTGAACAATCTGGGGACCAGGTTGAGTGGTGCAAGCCTGGTGCACTAAATGCTCAGTTTCTTTCAAAGCATTTTCTTGAGCCATCTGAAATCCTTCAGGGGAGCTGAGTTCAGGCACACCAAAAAGACCCTATTTTAAAAAAAGTATAATAATTTAAATCAAAACAATGGAAAATTAATTATCTTTCACATGAACTACAATGCATTGCTGAGCAGTTAAAGCACTGTAGGACTGGTTCATCCAAAGATTAGGTGTGCTGTAGTCTTTAAATATAGTCTGGAAAAACAGTAGCAAAAAAGCAAATTGCTATAAAAACAAATAGAATGTAAAATATTGGTTTTATATTTATTTTATGAAGGATTGCAAACTTTTGGAATTCTTCACCCTAGTGGTCTACGAGTGCAGACTCATTGCCCATTCTAGATGACAAGATTTTGGATGGCGGGGAAACATATTGAGAACATGTCCTAGTGTCGGGACAACAACCTTTCTCTCAATGTCAGCAAGACAAAGGAGATAGTGATTGACTTCGGGAAGCAAAGCGGTCCACATACCCCGATGTGCATTGACAACATAGAAATTCCTAGTAGTCAATATCACCAACCACTTCTTCTGGACCACCCATATTGAAGCAAAGGCCAAGAAAGCACACCAACACCTCTACTTCCAGAGAAGGCTTAGGAAGCTCGGCATGTCCCCAAGAACTCGCCAATTTCTACAGATGTGCCATAGAAGGCATTTTATCGGGATACATCACAGCGTGAATGAATGAAAATGTTATTGACCCCCCACGCTGGGTCCCCATTGTCCATTAGTCTACCCCCCCCCCCTTCATGGTGGCCCCCCCACACTGGGTCCCCATTGCTCTTCCCTCTCGGCAGTCCCCCCAAGCCAGGTCCTCCTTCATTCCTTCCCTCGGCAGCGATGTCCTTACTTCAAGTGCCAGTCTCATTCGTCGGTCGGCGCCATCATCGGCCGCTGCACCGACCTCTCCACAACGCTGCCGGGTCCACCCCTGGGCCTCCATGGTGCCGACCTGGGCCTCAGCTGTGGGCTCCGTCAGCCGACCTGGGCTCCTCTGACCCACTCCTCTTGTTGACGACCTTGCAAAGATTTTGGATGATATAGGCCACGTGGATCTGATTATCATGGACTTCAGTAAGGCGTTCGATTCCGTGCCCCACCGACGTCTTTTAATGAAACTTCGCCACATGGGAATTAGAAACAACGTATTGAAGTGGATTGAGTCTTTCCTTACAAACCGTCACCAACAGGTTATGTTGGAGGATGTTTCTTCCAACAGAGCTAAAGTCTCATCTGGGGTTCCCCAGGGTACAGTCCTGGGACCCCTACTATTTTTGGCATATATCAATGATTCTCTAGAAATAGAATACAATCCATGGAGGATTCGGAGAGACTCCAACAAGACCTTGATGCTTTAGTCAAATGGGAAGGAGATTGGCAGATGTCTTTCAATTCTTCTAGGAAAATAACTGCAGATGCTGGTACAAATCGAAGGTATCACAAAATGCTGGGGTAACTCAGCAGGTCAGGCAGCATCTAGGAGAGAGGGAGAATGGGTGACGTGTCCAGTCGAGACCCTTCTTAAGTGCTTCAGTATGAGAGTCACCCACAGGAGGAATCCGGTTATCATGAAGTACAAAATGGGGCACTCCACCCTGGAAGAGGTGAAACATCATCCCTACCTGGGAGTGGAACTTAGCAGTGATTTGAAATGGTCTACTCACATCAACCAAATAACCAGCAAGGCTAACAAAATGCTGGGATTGCTGAAGAGAAATCTTTATTATTGTAACAACAGAACCAAGTCTAGACCCTATAAGACTCTGATAAGACCCAAACTTGAGTATTGCTCCACAGTCTGGAATCCACAACACAGATGGGGATGTAAGACAGAATTCAAAATAGAGTTGCAAGGTTCACCATTGGTGATTACAATAGGGTCCAGTATAATCAAAATCCCTGCTGATCTAGAGTGGGAAACTCTTCAAGACCATAGGACCAAATTACGCCTGATGACCATCTATAAAGAAACACACGGGTTTATTCCAAGCAACATTAAGAGTCATCTTCAATCTACAAATTCATCCAGACAACCAAAGACCAGGCAATCGGGGGTTTTCAAATACAACATCACCCAACAAGACTGTTATAGGTATTCACTGTACCCAAAGACAATTCGCGAATGGAATCATCTCCACCATGACATTCGACGTTAAGACCTTCAAGAACAAGTTGGAAACAATCGATATTGAGACGTTGACCTTTAAGGCCCACTTTAATATTTAATTGCAAAACACAGAAGCACTCCAGTACTTTGTATCTCTCTTAGTAAACTAGCATCTGCAATTCCTTATATCTCCTTTAAACTAAACTAAGCATCCTCTCTTAGTCTGCGTATTAACCAGCATCTAGGGTTCCTTGTTTCTACTAAGCTATACCCTCTAGTCTTTGACATTTTGACCCTTTCCATTTCTTTGTATTGATCACTTCATGGTGCGAGTCAAACAGCCATGGCCATGGCCACAGGCACAGCAGCTGCACGCTGCCCACTGGGATCTTACTGTGCGTAGGGCCGAGTCAGCCCACCACTCACCACATTCTTCCCAAAGAAATCCACCGTCCCCCACAACTTAGCATTGAAGGCCACCCCCACCGGAGACCACGAGGTGGAGACGTTTCGGTGGATCTTTAAGCGAACGCATTTGAAGAGGGTCAGGATGGATCTGTTCAACATCTCCGGCACAAGTTCACCGGCAGCTGGAGGTGACCGGAAATCTCTGACTGAGCGGACACCAGGAGCTAGTGCGCATGCTCACACTGGCGTTGCATGACGGGCGTTGTAGTTTCATGTCAATTTGGCCGGAAGCTTTCGCCCGGGAGCTGGTGCGCATGCTCGACTGTGCGCTGCATGACGGGAATTGTAGTTCCTGTCTGAACTTGGCCGAATCGACAGTTGGCGAATGGGAATCGCCATTCCCAGCAATGACGGCTGAGGCGCACAGACTGAGGTGATGGGTGATCTTAAGCCTTCCGATTTCTAATCCCGACATCCTTACACACGATGCCGACTATTTCCAGCAATTTCTAATGTTTACAGAATCAAACATCCAGTCGACCCGTCTTGCCCATTCTGACCAACTTGCCCCATCTCCACTAGTCCCACCTGCCTGTGTTTGGTCCACATCCCTCTAAACCTACCCTATCCATATACCTGTCCAAATGTATTTTAAATGCTGTTAAAGTACCTGCCTCAACTACCTCCTCTGGCATATACCCACCACCGTCTGTGTGAAAAGGTTGCTGTTCAGGTTCCTATTAAATAGACAATAGGTGCAGGAGGAGGCCATTCGGCCCTTCGAGCCAGCACCACCATTCGATGTGATCATGGCTGATCATTCTCAATCAGTACCCCATTCCTGCCTTCTCCCCATACACCCTGACTCTGCAATCCTTAAGAGCTCTAGCTCTCTTGCATTCAGAGAATTGGCCTCCACTGCCTTCTGACGCAGAGAATTCCACAGATTTACAACTCTGACTGAAAAGGTTTTTCCTCATCTCCGTTCTAAATGGCCCACCCCTTATTCTTAAACTGTGGCCCTTTCCTCCCCTCGCCTTAAATCAGTATCCCCTGGTTCTTGATTCCCGCTTCTATGGATTGAAAGAATTATTGATTTATGGAAACAGGCACTTTGGCCCACCGAGTCCATGCCAACCAATGATGGGTGCAGTTCTATGTTATCCCACTTTTCCCAGTTCCCTACACACTAGCAATTTTCAGAAGCCAATCAACCTACAAACCCGCACGTCTTCCTAGTGGAAATCTGCGGGGTCACACGGACACTCAACACATACAGCAACCAAGGCGAGGTTTGAACCCGGGTCTCTGGCGCTGTGAAACAATTGTCTCTACCAATTGTGCCACTGTGACACTCCAGTTTTCATTTGTTCTTCAGGTTTTCATGTTGACATACACATCTCACAATTCTATCACCCATTGTACTAGTGCTACAAAGCCCCAGAAAATTGTCCTCTGTGTATTCTAATTTCCTAAGAAATAAGTAATTCTGAATAGCATTGCACTATTAGACTTTCAGTTCACAGTGAGGAAATTGGGTTTCTTTGATTTATTGTAATTTTTAGGGTTGAGATTTTAGAAATTATTTTGTAATGATATATTGCAACCAACAATAATATCTTACCTATAGATTGTTAGTCTCCTAAAATGTTCTGTAGAGCTTATACTCTTTGCATAAAAGTTAATTCTTGCTATTGAGTGCATGCGGCGTAGGTTTACTAGGTTAATTCCTGGAATGGCGGGACTGTCGTATGTTGAAAGATTGGAGCGGCTAGGCTTGTATACACTGGAATTTAGAAGGATGAGAGGGGATCTTATCAAAACATATAAGATTATTAAGGGGTTGGACACGTTAGAGGCAGGAAACATGTTCCCAATGTTGGGGGAGTCCAGAACCAGGGTCCACAGTTTAAGAATAAGGGGTAGGCCATTTAGAACGGAGATGAGGAAAAACCTTTTCAGTCAGAGAGTTGTAAATCTGTGCAATTCACTTCCTCAGAAGGCAGTGGAGGCCAAGTCTCTGAATGAATTTAAGCGAGAACTAGGTAGAGCTCTTAAGAATAGCGGAGTCAGGGGGTATAGGGAGAAGGCAGGAACGAGGTACTGATTGAGAATGATCAGCCATGATCACATTGAATGGTGGTGCTGGCTCGAAGGGTCGAATGGCCTACTCCTGCACCTATTGTCTATTGTCTAATTGGATGAAATATACCAGAAATGTATAAAGGATTTCATGAGTAAACAGGCTTTTCAACCTAACAATCCAGGTCAGCGCTTATGATTCTACTTTTAATGTGCGCACGTCTTCAGGATTTAGGCATTGTACATTTCTAATTGCCCTTGCGATCATGCTGGTGAGCTGCCTTGTTGAGTGGCTGCTTTCTTCTCACAGTGCTGCCAGACAGAGAGTTTAGAATCAGCAATGATGAAGGACCAGCAACATATTTCATAGAGAGTCAACATCTTAAAGTTTCATGGAGAGTCAACATCTTAAAGTTCCTGGGCGTACACATCTCTGTTGATCTGCCCTGGGCCCAGCCCATTGATGCAATCACAAGGAAAGAATACCAATGCCATTACTTCTTCAGAGGTTTGAAGAGATTCAGCATGTCACCAAATATTATTGAACTTCAACTGGTGTATGATATTGAGCACTGAATGGTTTCAATATTGTCTGGTTTGATAATTCAAATGCTCGAGAACAAGGGAAGCTGCAGAAAGTGTGGACATTCCTGATACATCTTTCCCATGGTAGGGAATCTACAGGAAATGCTGCCTTGACCAGGATCGTTGAAGACCTAAACCACGCTGACCACATGCTCTTCTTGCTACTGCTATCTGCAAGAAGCTATAGGAATCCAAGAACCACAGGTTTTCAGTAAAGCTGCATCTGAATAATAAGCTACCTCTTTACCACCCCCCAGCCCAAATTAGTTCAGACATGGGTGTCACCTTTCATAAGACCCAATCCCCTGGGGCTACACCTGTTTGTAACATCCAAAAAAACTAGAGGGAATTTACTGTTGTCGGATTCTTTTTGTTTTTGCATTTTGCCCATGTGAATTTGAGCTGGAGTTTTACAAACAAGATCAGTATGATTTCACAATAGTCACGAGAAAGGAAGGGACTTTGAAAAACAAAACACAAGTCATTCTGTGGTATTGCATACACATGAATTCTTGAGATGGTTTTGCACTACCTTCCAAAAGTAATAAACGAAATAGCAAAATTTATCAATTAAAATTTAGTATAAACATATCTACAAAATGCTGGAGTAATAGACAATAGGTGCAGGAGGAGGCCATTCGGCCCTTCGAGCCAGCACTGCCATTCAATGTGATCATGGCTGATCATTCTCAATCAGTACCCCGTTCCTGCCTTCTCCCCATACCCCCTGACTCCGCTATCCTTAAGAGCTCTATCTAGCTCTCTCTTGAATGCATTCAGAGAATTGGCCTCCACTGCCTTCTGAGGCAGAAAATTCCACAGATTCACAACTCTCTGACTGAAAAAGTTTTTCCTCATCTCTGTTCTAAATGGCCTACCCCTTATTCTTAAACTGTGGCCCCTGGTTCTGGACTCCCCCAATATTGGGAACATGTTTCCTGCCTCTAACGTGTCCAA
Organism: Rhinoraja longicauda; assembly: GCF_053455715.1. Classification (NCBI taxonomy): domain Eukaryota; kingdom Metazoa; phylum Chordata; class Chondrichthyes; order Rajiformes; family Arhynchobatidae; genus Rhinoraja; species Rhinoraja longicauda. The sequence continues at coordinate 44,692,549 of NC_135959.1, read as the reverse complement.
CCCTTTAATAATCTTATACGCTTCGATAAGATCCCCTCTCGGTGAGTAATTCAGTGGTGAGGGAATATCTGTGCAGAACTGGATAGGTGATATTTCAGAACAGGACACTTCTTCAGACTAATAGATAGAAGGGTTCAGACCTGAAACGTCATCTATAAGTTCCCTCCAGAGATGCTGCCTGACCACATTGTGCTTTGCTCAAGGTTCCAACATCTGCAGTTCCTTGTGTCTCCTGTAAACATATCTATTTCTATATTGTAAGCAGAGTCCAAAGTGACTTTAGAGAGACACAGCATGGAACAGGCACTTCAGCCCACCAGGTCTGTGCCGACCATCGATCACCCGTTCACACTAGTTCTATGTTATCCCACTTTCGCATCCACTCCCTACAAACTTGGGGCAATTTACAAATGCCAAGGAACCTACAAACCCACATGTTTTTGGAAACAGCAGGAAGTCCTCACGGTTACATGGAGAACATGCAAACTCCACACAGGCAGCACCCAAAGTCTGGATCGAACCTAAGTCTCTGGTTGAATTATTTCACTACGATGTAAATAGTGAGGAGAATTAAAATATGAAATGTTATTAACCAATGTTTTAGTTTAGTTCATTATAGCATAAATGCATTTGTCCAGCTATAAAAAATCTTAGTTCTAACAACATTAACTGGCATTCACACAAAATGATTGATTCTTTAAAAACTGTTACCTTCCCAATGTCACAAAGCCTCAATAGGCAGAGTTTTTACTGCTCTCTTGCTAAAATTCCAATAGGGGATAAAATGATGGAGACCTGATTTTGAGAAAAGGAGATAGACCACAAAATGCTGGAATAACTCAGCAGGACAGGCAGCATCTCTGGATGGAAGGAATGGGTGATGTTTCGGGTTGAGACCCTACTTGTCCCACTGTTATTCCAGCATTTTGGGTCTATCTTTGGTTTAAACCAGCATCTGCAGTTCCTTCCTACAACATTTTTTAAAAAGGAGATTGGGAAGGCACCAGTTCAGAGGGCATATTGACATAAAATACCATACAATACAATACCATATATCTTTATTGTCATTGTACAGGGGTACAACGAGATTGGGAATGCGCCTTCCATACGATGCAATAAATTAATTAGCTAATCAGTATAAATTTATACAACCCAGTGAAACAAATTAGAAACAGTTTAAAACAGTATAAAGTTCAAATAGGTCTGTGCTGGTTCACTGTGCGATGTGACCATCCGGCTCAGCAGGACCGGTTCATAGCAGCTATGGCCCTGGGGATGAAGCTGTTCCTGAGTCTGGAGGTGTGGCTGTAGCAGGCCTTGTAGCGTCTGCCCGATGGTAGAAATTCGAACAGACTATTGCAGGGGTGTGAGGAGTCTTTGTGAATGCTGGTGGCTTTTCTGAGGCATCGTGGCCAGTTGAGTGCTAAAGATGCGATTAAACCAGATTAATGATTGGATTACTTCATTAATTTATACAACATACTACTCATTGATCAGTTTGTAGAAGTGATCAGGAGATGTACCAAAAGGAAAGCTAATAGTCACTGGCGTGAAAGGAATTATAAAGTAACCCTTGGGCAAACTATCTGAAAGTACTGAATAGATGAAGTCAACAGTTAATCTGAATCAGATCTATCTATCTGGCTTGCTACGAAGGAACTCCTGACAACAATTTCATGAAAATTAATTTTAAAAAACAATCATAGCCAAATGCATTTTTGTTTTTGGTAACAATAGTTTGCTAACTTATCTTATAAAATAAAAATTAAAGTTGTTTTGTATAGCCGTTAACAGTTTTGCACATGGTTGGAAGCACTGAGAAGTATTAAATAGGGTCAGTTTGGAGGAAATGGTTAAATTAAGTTGTACTGTCAAATGTTGGAAAGTCCTGGGTATTGGAATACCTCAGTGGGGAGAAAGATTTTACATAGGTGGTTGTTATTTTTCTTGTCATATGTAGTTATGGCCAGATCATTGGCTTCTCAATTTAGCTATGCAGTTGCAAGTCTTGGCCAGAGAACAAAAAGAGTCTGGAATCTAACACCCAACATCAGGTATGGAATATTAATGTCTGTAAGGTTCATCTCAATGCCAATTAAACTTGCAAACTCATCACGCAAGTCGTGAAGTATTTGTTTCTCCCATTTCGTAGTATGTGAATGTCCTGGGAGTATTCTAATCTCTTGGTCCCACTGCGAACTAGCGAAGGGTGCTATCACCAAACATCATGGCAAGGCAGTATTGTGTAGCAACATCCAATAGTAAACTAAATTTAAAATAAGTTTACCATTATCTCCATAAATACAGAAACATTTGTTTGAATATAATTTCACAGTTGCTGGCAGCAGTTTAAATTTTTTTATTCAAGCTACTACCAAGCTCCCAGGCCAAGTCTGAAATTGTATTTTTTTGTACCAAGGCGCACTAAAATAGCAATCCGGAATTAGACCATGTCTCATCTTCCCCCTTGGAGGTTTATTGGCTTATTGTTGTCACATGCACTGAGATACAGTGATAGATTTTGTTTTACGTCGTATGCAGGTAAATCATTCCATACATGAGTACAACAGGTAGTGCAAAACAAGAAAGGAAGCAGAGTGTAGAATATATACTGTTACAGCTACAGGGTTAGTGGGGAGTTTAAAAAAAAAGTGCTATGGCTGCAACAAGGTAGATTGGAAGGTCGGGAATGGATCCCTAGCTTGTGAGTGTTCTGTTTAAGACTTTGATAACAGTGGGGAAGAAGCTGTTCTTGAACCTGCTGGTATGTGCTTTCAAGCTTTCGTATCTTCTGCCCAACAGGAGAAGAGAGAAGACAGAATGTCCGGTGGTTGAGGATGCTGAGGCAAAGTTGTATTCTTCATTGAAATGTTATGTATTTCTAATTAGCCCATAATAACTTTTCAAGATAAGGCATAAGTCTCTGTCATCTGAATTTCTCAATCCCAGATTACAGCGTAATTGCACCATCTGAAGACCTAATCTGCCTTTCCAAATTTACATTAATAGTGTATTAATATTATTTTAACTATATATTCATTAATAGATTTTAATCCATCTAACAATATATGGTACATTTCCATGGACAGTCTACATTTACACTCTCAGTCCACATTCTTTTATGAAATGAGAACTGAACCATAGGTTATCAACAGTAAAATTAACATTATTCAGCTTTTTAAATCATTCAGAAAAGAATTCCACCCCCAGATCCCTTTTCCTTGTCATTTAGGGATAATCCCACATTCAATGTTATATTGAGTAAAAGGCCACAGAGACCATTCCTTCTGCAACTCCCTGGTTAACTCATCCCTTCCCACCCAAACCACGCCCTCCCCAAGTACTTTCCCAAGCAACTGCAGAAGATGCAACACCTATTGCTATACCTCCTCTCTCGACTCAGTCCAGGGACCCCAACAGTCCTTTCAGGTTAGGCAGAGGTTCATTTGCACCACCTCCAACTTCATCTACTGTGTCTGTTGTTCAAGATGTGGTCTCTTATACATTGGCGAGACCAAACGCAGACTGGGCGATCGTTTCGCGGAACACTGCTTAGCCCGCCTGAACCTACCTCCCTGATCTCCCAGTTGCTGGACACTAATTCTCCTTCCCATTCCTACACAGACATTTATGTCCTAGGTCTCCTCCATTGTCAGAGCGAGGCTAAATAGCATCGCATATTTTGATTGGGCAGCTTTCAGCCCAGTGGTATGAATATTGATTTCTCTCCCTTCAGATAGCCCCAGCATTCCCCCTCTCTCTATCCCTCCCCCACCCAAGTCGCACTAGCTTCCCATTTTCACCCTACAACCAGCTAACAATGGCCTGTTTCCTTTATCACCGTTACTTTTTTGCATATCTTTCATTCATTGTTCTTTATCTCTCGTTTCCCATATTTCTAACCAGTCTGAATAAGGGTCTCGACCCAAAACGTCACCCATTCCTCTCCAGAGATGCTGCCTGTCCCGCTGAGTTACTCCAGCTTTTTGTGTCTATCTATGTGTAAATCAGCATCTGCAATTCCTTATTTGTACAAATATTTTGGTCTAATTCGCTGTCAGCTTTTGTGCTAAACCCAATTGTCAGAAAACTCGACCGTTTCCTGTACATTTCAATCATTTAACTGATAAACAGCAGTGGACGCAACAGGCGTAACACCTTCTCCATGCGGGATAAGTGTCACTCCATTTCACATCCCGACCCTCCTGGAATCACAACTCATCCCCGTGAACCATTTGCAAACAACCTCTAATCCTTTCACCGGTTTTCCCTCGTCCATCAATTCCCTCGGTGTGTCACGGAGGAGCTTGTAAAGTACACATGAGCAGAGTTGTTTGTCACACCCCTCCAGGGGATAAGACACATGCAGGAGCAGAAGATGAGGCAAAGCAACTGAGAAGTGGAGTGAGCACACGAGCGGGCAGGGCAGGGCAGAAAGTAGGGTTTGCATTAGAAAAAAAGTGCTGCGGCTTAAATGAAAAGGGTCTGCGATCAGGATTTGATTTGAAATCACACCATTGCGAGCGGTGTTGGTTGTAATTGCCCCCCGCAGTGTTTGCACCAAGGGGTATAAACACAGTGCAGGCCAGCAGGGAGCTATTCCTAGCCGCAACTGCTACGAAATGACGGACGCGATCCCCATGATCGATTATGTATTGGTTTACGAACGGGAGCTGCGCGGCGTCGACCTGTACGCGGAGCAGAGGATGAAGTTCCTGAGGGAGGTGGAGAAGCTCGGCCTCCACTTGGACCACAACATCACCGGTGAGAAATGGGCTGCGGGAGTGATGACCGGCGAGACGCGGCCCAACGACAAGTACAGGGTCGTTAAAATCTACGCTCCCTTTGAACTGTTGAGCCTGACAGCCGAGAGGATGAAACTGAAGATGCCTTTGACTGAGGTAGGCAATCTCAATCCCTGGCTGCAAAAACCTGGAGTTTGGTTTAGAGATACAGCATGGAAGTTACAATTAAGGGACTGCTGAGGCTGGTTGACAAAAAACCCCACACAAAGCGCTGGAGTAACTCAGCAGGTCAGGCAGCGTCTCTGGATAAATGGGTAGGTGATATTTCATGTCAGGACACATCTTCAACCTGTCCCAGAAGTTCATAAGGGTTCCGACCCAAAACGTCACCTATCCATTTTCTCCAGAAATACTGCCTGACCCATTGAGTTATTCCAGCACTTGTGTCTATCTTTGGTGTAAACCAGCTTCTGCAGTTCCTTGGTATTATTTTCTATTTAGTTTAGTTCAGAGATGCAGAATGGAAACAGGCCTTCCAGCCTACCGAGTCCATGCCGACCATCGATCACCTGTTCACACCAGTTCTATGTTATTCCATTTTCTCATCCACTCCCTACCTATGAAGAGCAATTTAACAAGAATGGGAAATGGGGTGAAATTGGACCACAGATTTCTTGGCTGCTAAAACATCTGGAATGGGCTAGAGTTTGGTTTAGAGATACAGCATGGAAGTTAGAATTAAGGAACTGCTGATGCTGGTTGACAAAAAAAACCCACGTGGTCACAGGAAGAACGCAAACTCCACACAGGCAGCACCCAAGGTCAGAATTGAACCTGAGTCTCTGGTGTGATGAGGCAGCGAATCTACCACTGTGCCTCCTGTTTCTATTATAGAACATGGAACAGTACATAATAGGAACCAATCCTACTGTCCAAAATGTCAGTGCCAAACGTGATGCCAAGTTAAACTCATCTCCTCTGCTTTCATGTGACTCATACCCCTCCATTCCCTGCATATCAATATTCCCTGCTTATCAATAAAACCCTCCTAAATGCCACTCCTGTACCTGCCTCCTCCAGCACCCCTGATAGCGTGTTCCAGGTACACTCTACTTTCTGTGTAAAAAAACATGCCCCACACATCTTTAAACTTTGCCTCTCTCACCTTAAAGCTATGCCCTGTAGTCCTGACATATCCACCCTATCTGTGCCTCTCACAATTTTCTATACTTCTATCAGATCTCCCCTCGGCCTCCGGTTCCAGAGAAAACAATACAAATTTGTCCAACCTCTCTATATACCTAATATTTATTATCTTTCCATTGTTTAAATAAGTATGAATCTTTCATCATTTATTAATTATCTCAATACGTATTTTAAATTATCTTGATGTTGAGGGAATCTTATTGAACAATTTGCAACAAGCTGGCGATTTTAAAATTTGCAAATAAAAAGACTGCTTTAATGTAAATATTTATGGTTTGTCTTTTTGTTGTTCAGTGCAAGGAATGCAGCAAAACAATATTTTGCACACTTGAAAATAAATGGAGGAGATGCTGGAAACACACTTGAGATCTGGCAACATCTGAGAGAGAAACAAAGTTTCAGATTGAAGGCTTTTCATCAGCCTTGTTGAGAGGGGTCAATAGGTCATCAAACTGAATTTTTTTTGGTCACTATTATTAAACATGATTACGCTTTTAGCTTGTGTGCCTTCTGACAAATTAACTGACAAGGTTTCCACAGGAATAATAAAGATATACCAATCTAAAATACAGGCACCCATTTTTTGAAGAAGGGAAGATGTTTGAACCCCAGTCGCACCAATGTATGTTTCTTTTTTTCCCTAATCAGATGTGCAGCACTTTGGTCAACGTGGGTTGTTTTTAAATGTGCTATACAAATAAAATTGACTTGACTTGACTTGACAGTGACTTGATAACAAAGTGAAAACATGCTGCATATTAGAAGCGTCTGAAGAAGGGTCTCGACCCGAAACGTCACCCATTCCTTCTCTCCAGAGATGCTGCCTGTCCTGCTGAGTTACTCCAGCATTTTATGTCTCCCTGCGTATTAGGGCAGTTTACACCGAAACTGGTGGGTTTACATGGACATAATTGTGTACTTATCTTTGATTCATACAGCCATCAGCATAAGGATGACTTTCTTGGAGTCATATACATGACTGTCATTGAATAAACAAGGAACTGCAGATGCTGGTTAACAAAATAAGGCGCCAAGTGCTGGAGTAATTCAGTGGGTCAGGCAGCATCTCCGGAGCACAAGGATAGTGATAGTTGGGACCTGATCCGAAAAATCACCTATGCATGTTCTCCAGAGATGCTGACTGACCTGCTGAGTTACTGTCATTGAAGAACCTTTAGGTTAATGTGCGCCTGCAAGAGTCAGAGAAAGTTTAAAAGTTTGTGTTCAAAAATTGTTCACTGAAGGTAGTGAGGTTCATCTTTTTCGGGTCCTTAAGAAATGAATGTGAATTGCAAATAGGCATGATCGACAATTTGGAAAAGATTATATTTACTAATGTGTTTCTTCTCATTCTATTCAAGGTTGTCAAATTGGAAATGATGGGATGCTTTCAGAAATTAATGGCCTATTTTTCAACGGAAACTGTCATAAACTCTGTCAGTGCGCACTATGAACATGAGAAAAGACATCTGTTCAAAGGAATTGAAAATGAGGAAACATTTTTTCGCCCTGCAATGAGATCTCTGATTGTAAATGGATCAATTTGTTGTGATATTTTCTTAGAGCGGGAGGTATTCTTGTTATCTCTCCATTATCTTACCACATAGAACATGGAGAAGTAAATAGCAGGAACAGGTTAGTCAGCCCACAGTGTCTGTGCTGTATCTGATGTCAAACTAAACACATCTCATCTGCAAATAAACTAATCTCATCTGCAAAACCAATCTCAGTTTCTGAAGTTGCCAGGACGTGAGGGTCTGAGCTACAGGGCGAGGTTACGCAGGCTAGGACTTTATTCCTTGGAGTGCAGGAGGATGAGAGGTGATCTTATAGAGGCGTATAAGATCATGAGGAAAATAGATGGGAGTGAATGCACAATCTTTTACCCAGAGTAGGGGATTCAAGAACCAGAGAACATAAATTTAAGGTGAGAGGGGAAAGATTCAATAGAAATCTGAGGGGCAGCTTTTTCAGGCAGAGAGAGGTGGGTATATGGAACGAGCTGTCTGCGGAGGTAGTTGGTGCAGGTATTATAACAACATTTAAAAGACATTTGGACAGGTATATGGATAGGAAAAGTTTAGAGGGATATGGACCAAACACAGGCAGGAGTGACTAGCCATGATGGGGCACCTTGGTCGGCTTGGGCAAGTTGGGCCGAAGGGCCTGTCTCTGCTTTATGACTGTGAGTCTAAGCATTTTTCTGATCAGTGTCACATTCTTAGTCTCAGTGCCTTACTGAAACAGTTCTAATATGAAGCAGTCACAGATGTACTTGTGTATCCCCAGTGGAGTTCAGCTATGACATTAACCTGACTTGGTAGGCAGTTTGTAATCCCCAGACATTAAAAGTTGGCTCTGCAGTCCTGTGTTATTTTACCTGCAGCTTTAGCATTATTGTTGTCCTAAAGAATACCAATCTGTTTTTTTTAAATCAAAGCACAAGAAGTCCAACAATTTTTTAAGCTGACTATTTGTATAAAACCATGAAGGGAGTAGATAGGGTGAATGCACACTTTTATCTAGAGTATAGGAATCAAGACACAGAGGACATAGGGGAGAGAATTAATATTCACCTGAGGGGCAACTTTCTCACACCGACGATGTACTATAACAGCATTTAAAAGACACTGGGACAGGTACGTGGATACGAAAGGTTTAGAGGAATATGGTCCAAATGCACGCAAATGGGACTAGCGTAGATGGAGTATCTTGGTCGGCATGATGGAGTTGGTCCGCAGGGCCTGTTTCCATGCTGTATGACTGTGATGGGTCTTTTACTGATTTGCTGTAAAGAAATTAGAGGAAAAACTGTATTGCATAACTGAATTAGTACATCATTTTAGCCTTTCCATAGCTCTCTCTAAGTGAATCATTTTCCCAGGTTGAAAACAGTGGGCATAGCTTTAAGGTGAGAGGGCAAGGTTTAAAGGAGGGGTGCGGGATAATTTGTTTTACACAGAGAGTGGTGGGTGCTATTGAGGGCGTGCAGCGTAGGTTTACTAGGTTAATTCCTGGAATGACGGGACTATCGTATGTTGAAGGATGAGAGGAGATCTTATCGAAACGTATAAGATTATTAGGGGGTTGGACATGTTAGAGGCAGGAAACATGTTCCCAATGTTGGGGGAGTCCAGAACAAGGGGCCACAGTTTAAGAATAAGGGGTAGGCCATTTAGAACTGAGATGAGGAAAAACTTTTTCAGTCAGAGAGTTGTGAATCTGTGGAATTCTGCCTCAGAAAGCAGTGCAGGCCAATTCTCTGAATGCATTCAAGAGAGAGCTGGATAGAGCTCTTAAGGATAGCGGAGTCAGAGGGTCAGGAGACCCCCTGGATAGCGGAGTCAGGAGAAGGCAGGAACGGGGTACTGATTGAGAATGATCAGCCATGATCACATTGAATGGCGGTGCTAGACCTATTGTCTATTGTGTCTGGAACATACTGCCGGGGTAGTGGTGGAGGCAGATACAATAGTGGTATTTTAGAGGCTTTAAGATAGGTACACGGATAGGCAAATGGAGGGATATGAATCATGTGGGATATGAGGGGTAGGTAGATGAGATTAATTTATCTTGACATTATGTCCCGCATTGACATTGTGGGCCGAATGGCCTGTTCCTGTGCTGTACTGTTCTATGTGCAATTTTGTACTCTTAAATCTAAATAGGCCTGAGATCACAATTCGAATCACAGTACTCTGACTGATGTTTAACAGTTTTGGATAGTGTATGATACATGATATGGAGCATTGATTCTGTTTAATATTTGTGGTATATAGAATGATAATGGGAAGGTGAGCTAAGGTAATTGTAAGCCAGGAAATTCATTAAAATATGACTGTGGACAGATCTATCATCTTTTTCTATTTTCTAGGTTCAATACATTCTTACAAATATACCTATGGAATTTGGAGAGAAAGATGTGGAAGGTAACATTCGTTTTAGCTGACAATTAAGCATGAATTTGTGTACTTGTATTACAATGAATTCTGCTCCAATTTTAGGTACGATAGAACCTTAGATTTTAGATTTTGACCCACAATTACATTCTGTAGTCAATGTATTAAATGTCTCATGCCCCTCCCCTTCCACCCCCTTCCACCTACATTCCTTCCTCTAGCTTCACAATCCTTTTGTCTCACACCTTCTGTTTTTTCATGTCTGCCCTTTGTCCGTCATCAGTCGATCAAAAATACCCCTAACCTCTATCCACCTATTTATTAGCTGCCAAGCTTTGTCCTGCCCCCACCTCTCTCCCAGTTTTCTTTATCCACCCCCCCCAACTATAGTCTGAAAAAGGGTCCTGACCCAAAATGTCACCATCCAAGTTCTCTAGAGATGCTACCTGACCTGCTGAAATTCTCCAGCACGTTGTGTCTATTTTTGTAAATGAGCATTTGCAGTTCCTTGTTTCTACTATTTAATTTCCTCCACCAATTCTCCAAAGCCTTAATGTCCTTTCTAAACCATAATGCCAAAGATGGATGCACTGCTCCAGCTAGGGCCAAAGAAGTATTCATTAAGTTTAAGATACCTCCTGGCTTTTGTACTGTGTTTCCAGTTTCTCTACAAAATTAACATGCTGCCACATTCTGGTTTTATTCACACAAGCATTGCCAGATCTCTCCATCTTTGCAAATTGTACCATTTAGCCTGTGTTATTTTCCCCAACCAACATTTGATGCCTCACTCTTGTTTTCTATATTATAATGCATCTGCCCAACACTCTACCAGTCTGAATGCCTCCTCTCAGAGTTTGTTGTTCCCTTCTGTCTTTTGCCTCTTCCAAATTATGTTGTCTGCAATCAGTAATTCTGCCTTTTGCCTCATGTCCTACGTTTTCAAGGTATTTTGACCTTTGTTAATCTATAAACCCCCAATCATTGAAGCTGATCTTTGTTTAGCACCAGTTTGACAGACCTGAGAAGTAAGAACTGTTTGTCCTCTCCAACAGGGAATTGGATGAGGTAATCTAACATAATTTATCATCTGAATAAAGCACAGTCAGCAATAAAGTCTGCACCCAATCCACATCAAGTAGTCTGTTTCTACCTGCTTAAGTTGCAGCACTCAATAGTTATAAGATCTGCATTGCTTTTCCACGCAGCAAAAACTTCACTTGACCTCAAGTATTATTTGAACACCTAACTTTACCAAATATGTCAATAATTTCAGATATAGTCTGACTCATGATCAAATGATCCCCATAACAAGGAACTGAAGATACTGGTTTACTGAAGAAGGGTCTCAACACGAAACAACACCTATCCATGTCCTCCAAAGATGCTGCCTGACCCGTTGAGTTACTCCAGCATTCTAGATTTTCACATAGATGTAGTATTGTCAATAATTACATCGATTGAGGAAACCTTTGCTAATTTTCACAGTCCCAACATTTTCAATCCTATTAGTGAACCAATAACCTAATTTTCTAATGTATGTCCTCTCAGCATTCTTGTATTGGGCTTAATGTAAAAGTATCCCTTTCAGTCCAATATAGAGGGACCTAATTTTTTGTGTATAATTTTCTACATCTTAAACATTCAAATTAACCTGTAAATATTTGGACCTTGGATTGGTTATGACAGAAATATTGTTTTTTTAAGTGTTGTTTATCTCATGTGGTTGACACCTGCCCGCAGGTTAGCAACACAACTGCATAAGGTGTTCTCTTTCAAAACAATATGATACCATGGCTCTGCCTGGGAAATATAGTGACGACCAGTCTGACTTGCTCAGCACTGAAACATGCGTTGAACAATATTCCTACTTTTATTCTTCTGTTAGCAAACCGTCCATGATAGGAAATTCCACATTCACTCTGTCAAAGTGAACCTGTTATTTAATGTGTAGGGCGGAACTGAAGGTGCTGGTTTATGCCTACCTTGAGGACCGAGCACAGACTAGGTAATCGTTTCACTGAACACTTATGCTCAGTCCGCCTTAGCCTGTGTTAGCCAGGTTGTCAAACAATTTAACTCCCCTGAAGAAGGGCCTCGACCCAAAACAAAAATATTCTCCAGATATGCTGCCTGACTCGCTGAGTTACTCCAGCACTGTGTTGTATAGTGGAACTACCCACCTGAGATTAAACAGCTCTTCCAACAGAGGAAGAACAACTAAAGTCGTCCAGCACTAATTAGCAGCCAAGGGCACAAAGTGCTGGAGTCAGGGTGACACACAGTGGCGCAGCTGGCCGAGCCCCTGCCTCATAGCGCCAGAGACCTGGATTTGAACCTGACCTCGGGTGCTGTCCGTGTGGAGTTTACACGTTCTCCCTGTCACCACATGTGTTTCCTCCGGGTGCCCTGGCTTCCTTCCATATCACAAAGATGTGCGAGTTTGGAGGTTAATTGGACTCTTATGAAATGTCCTATTGTGTAGGGAGTGGATGAGAAAGTGGGATAACACAGAACTAGTGTGAACAGGTGATCGATGGTCGGCGTGGTCTCAGTGGGCTGAAGGGCCAGTTTCAATGTGTTATTTCTCTGGATTCTCTAGGCTTTAGACTTTAGGCGATGGATACAGTGCAGATTCAGGCCCTTCGGTCCACTGAGTCCGTGCTGATCAACGATCCCCGTACATTAGCACTATCCTATGCAATAGGGACAATTATACAATTGGGCTGAAGGGCCTGTTTCCAAGCTGTATCTCCAAACTAAACAAATCTCTGCAGGTCAGGCAGCACCACTGCACAACATGGATAGGTAATATTTCGGGTCAGCACCCTTCTTCGGTATGAAATGTCACCTCTCCAAGTTCTCCAAAGACTCGCTGAGTTACTCCAGCACTTTGTGTTCTTTTCTGTAAACCATCATCTGCAATTCCTTGTGCCTATTTATTAGGTATTTTTGAGGCAGAAAAACTCTTGCATGGGATGATAAAGGCAGAAGCAGGAGAATGGGGTTGAGAGGCAAAGACCTATCAGCCATGACTGAATAGTGTAGTAGACTCAATGGGCCGAATGCCTTATAATGCTCCTATAACGTATGAAAATAATAATGCATATATGTTTGCTTTTAATCCTACATGAGTATTCTATTGAAGTCTCGTACTCTTGCAACAGGCAAACAAACCTTTTCAAGGAATGTCCCTGCTCTACCGTATCTTCTTATGAAAAAGGCACTCAGATCTTCTTTCACCCTGCACGACAGAGCAAATTGGCAATCTGATGAGGATTCAAGTCAACCTTCACCTCTGCAAAACACTGGTCAGTAGAAGAAAAGCTGCCGGCAATAACTGTGGTTTGGAGATTCTTGCATTATTATTTGTTTTGTAGGTCACACTCTCATCTCACTCCTGCAATCGGGAAGAAAGTAAAGGAGCCTGAAAACTGTAACGCCCAGGTTCAGGAGCACTTGCTCCCCTTCAACCATCAAACATCACAACCTCAAAATAGGCTTTGAACTACATAGACGGGACATTTTTTTTGACTTTGCACTTTTGATTAATTGTTTTTTCACGTAGAGTCATAGACTCTATGTGGAAAAAGGCCCTTCAGCCAATTTGCTCACACCTACCAACATGTCCCATCTGCACTAGTCCCACCTGCCTGCATTTGGCCCATATCCCTCTAAACCTATCCTATCCATGCACCTGTCTAAATGTTTCTTAAATGCTGCGATAGTGCCTGCCTCAACAACCTCCTCCGTCCGGCAGATCGTTCCATACACCCACCACCTTTTGTGTGAAAAAGTTACCTCTCAGGTTCCTATTAAATCCTTCCCCACTCACCTTAAACCTATGTCCTCTGGTTCTTGATTCCCCTACCCTGGGTAAAAGACTGTGGACTTGCACACCGCGGACGGAGGACCCACCAGGTAGGCTCGACTTATCTGCCGTGGACAGAGGACCTGGGCCTTAGACTGGAACCTGCCTGGAATGCCCAGCTCACACGCTGCATACCGGGGACTCGCCCACCGTGGACAGAGGACCTGCGCCGCAAACGGTAACCAGCCCTAAAGGCCCAGCTCGCCCACCTAGAATGGAAGGAGTTGGACGGAGGGCCAGTAAGCGGACCTTCAGCAGGAGGCAGTGCACCGTCTCGATGGTGGAGCGGGCCACTGGAGGCCCTACAACAGCCTGGGACTTGGCTGTACTGGTCACCGCTCCAAGTGGCTGAGTGTCCGGAACACAGGCGGCCTACAGTGGTGGAGCAGCAGCAGATGACAGCTTGGCCATGCTTGGTCAGGCCGACTCCGCAATGCCATCAGCACAATGGGCCTTCATAGTCATGCGAAGAACCCTGCACGGTGGCGCAGCGGTAGTGTTGCTGCCTTACTGCGAATGCAGCACCGTAGACCCTTGTTCGATCCCGCATACGGGTGCTGTCTGTACGGAGTTTGTACGTTCTCCCTGTGACATGCGTCGGTTTTCTCTGTTAAGGGGAGTAAACGTCCATATTGGTTTCTTTTGCAACAGTCCTCGTGTCACAATTTATAAAGTATACCAAAAATGGATGAAATCCAAACCAATTTCTGAGCATTTTTCCTTAAAATAATGCATTATTGCAACACAAGTGTACAAAAAATGTCAAAATAAAACAAGTAACAAATAATGTTTTATAAATGTATAAATCTGTAAACAGAGTGTAAAATATTGTTGTTTTCCTGTTGGCTTGCGGTGTGAATTTTCTAAGTGAAAATGTTTCATGTTGCTTTCATTGTTTAATATGGGCAGAAATGCTTTTTTTCCTCAGCTGTGAGTGGCCTTATTTCTTTTTGCAGATCTAACGACAGTTGGACCTACTGATGCAAGGACAGAGCTTAATAACTTGTGGGCAAACACCTACCTCAAATTCCAGCCCCTTTGGAAAATTCGAAATTATTTTGGTGAAAAGATTGCTCTTTATTTTGCTGTGATGGAAACTCTTCTAATTTCTCTGATTCTTCCTGCATTACTTGGTTTAGCTATATTTGTTTATGGCCTTTATTGCAGGTATTGTAATTTTCTCATTTACTTTCCACCAAAAACACAAAGCTTATGAACTTGAGCAAAACACAAAGTGCTTGAGGAACGGGTCAGGCAGTGTCTCTGGAGGAAATGGACAGGCAATGTTTTGAATCAAGCCCCTTCTTCAGACCCAACCTGAAACATTGCCTGACCATTCCCTCCACAAATACTGCCTAACCCACTGAGTTCCTCTAACATTTTGTGTTTTGCTCAAGAATCCAGCATCTGTGGTTCCTTTTATCTCAATCTTGTGAACATCATGAACTTGACCTGATATTGTGTTCGGCATGGACATTGTGGGCCGAAGGGGCCATTCTTGGGCTGTTCCATTCTATGTTCTCCATGCTGTGCCTTAGGGATTTGTGCTGGGCCCTTTGCTGTTTGTGGTTCATTTAATAGGAATGATACTTTTAACTTTTTCAAGGATCACAATTGACCCCTGTCTTTCAGATGGGTGTTCAACCAGGCCCTCGTGTGGTGAAAAACGCCACTGGTGAAAATATTGCTCTCGACTGAAGTTGTGGATTGGTATCCTACTTGGCTATTTTACTAGATGGAATGATTTGATATGTAGCTAGCATTTATCTTTGTATCAAGATACTGAATTATATCCTCTGAAGATGATCTGAGGTTCATTGCTCACAGTTGGGCTAAAGTTGTCCACCAGAATAAAATTTCTTGGTGGACATTATGTCACTATATCAAATAATTTTCAGAGTCTCAAGCCCAGAGTAGGGGAATCAGGAACAAGCGGCCATAGGTTTAAGGTGAAGGGAGAAAGATTTTATTGAAATCTGAGGGGTAACCTTTTCACACAAAGGGAGGTGGGTGCATGGAACGAGCTGTCAGAGGAGGTAGTTGAGGCAGAGACTATTGCAATGTTTAAAAAGCATTTAGACAGGTACATGGATAGGACAGGTTTAGGGGGATATAGGCCAAATGCAGGCAGGTGGGACTAGTGTAAATGGGACATTGGTCGGTGTGGGCAGTTGGGCCAAAGGGCCTGTTTTCACATTGTGTGGCTCAATGACTCTAATTGGAGAGGTTTTCTTCAATATCCAAGCACGTATCTCTCAACTCAATCCTTCAAAAACATTATCAAGCCCTCAACATCTGTGGAAATTGTTTCCTGTGTTTAGTTTACCTTAGAGATTCAATGTGGAAACGGGTTCTTCAGCCCACTGAGTCCGTGTCGACCACTGATCACCCGCACACTAGTTCTATCCTACACACTAGGGACAATTCACAGAAACCAATTAACCTCCCATTTTTTGAGTGTGGGAGGAAACCGGAGCTTCCGGAGAAAACATACGCAGTCACAGGGAGAACGTACAACCTCTGTACAGACCGCACCTGTAGTCAGGGTTGAACCGGGTCTCTGGCATTGTCAGGCCACTGTGCCACCCCCTTATTTCTTAAACTAAGCAGTGGCTGCAGTTCCAGCAGGTTTTGGGAAGTCATGGAAGTTACTTCGTAAATATATAGATCCTTTTTCCAAGCAGTTCTGTAGTTTTAGTTTTATTATTGTCAGGTGTACCAAGATACAGCGAAAAGCATTGTTTTGCATGCTATCCAATCAAATCTGATAATACTATACATAAGTGCAATCAAGTCAAATGTCAAACTCAAGTACAATAGGTAGAGCAAGGGGAGACGTGCAGAGTGCAGAATATAGTTCTCAGCATTGTAGCATAACATGTTAAGTTAAACTATAACTCTTCAGTCTATTTATACATTCTCTTGCAGTATAAACTGTTTCAATGCCAGCTATAAACTGGATGAATCTTTTCGCGAAAAGAACTATAAAGAGCTGTGTTCGCCAAGTGAGATGGCAAAAATTGTGGACAGCTCTGTGGAGATACTGAGGTAAAAATTGACATTCTGCATCAACTTTAAGTAATTTGAAATAACTCGGTCTTTGGTTGCTAATGCTAAGCAAATGATGAGGTACTGGCTTATAATACTGACCATGAGACACAGGAACAGAAGTAGGTCATTCAGCCCATCGAGTCTGCTCTGCATTTAATCATGGATAATGTATTCTTCTCTCTCAACCCCATTCTGCCTTCTCCCCATAACCTTTAACACCCTTACTAATCAAGAACCTGCCAATCTCCACTTTAGCAATACCCAATGAATTGCACAGATTCACCTCCCTCTGACTAAAATTCCTTCTCATCTTCTTTCTAAATCTGCCTCCTTTTATTCTGAGGCTGACAAAGGATTGTTTATGAGACAGAAAATAGAGAGAAGGGGGAAATAGGTAATTTTCAGGTTTGCAAACTTGAGTGTGCAGCAGTGATTAGTGGTGGTTTAAAAATACCCAATGTCTTGGCCACCCCATCCGTCCATGGTGATGAATTCCACAGATTCATCACCCTCTAGAGAAATAAATTCCTCCTCATCTCCTCTTCTTTTGACCAATTTGATCCCACAGGTGGATAACAACCGAAGACTAATTTCTCCCCCAGTGTCTGTCTACTTCAGAAAAAGTGCTCAAGTGCACCCCTGATTTACTTTGCAATAGCCTGAAATAATTAAAGTTACTATGCCTCAATCTGTAATGCACTGTAGAATGATATATTTACAACTTTACAAAAACATTTTTCCCATTGAGGAGCAGCGGTAGAGTTGCTGCGTTATAGCGTCAGAGGCCCGGGTTTGATCCTGACTACGGGTGTTGTCTGTACCAAGTTTGTACATTCTCCCCTTGACCTTGTGGGTTTTCTCTGGGTGTTCCGGTTTCCTCCCACACTCCAAAGATGTACAGGTTTGTAGGTTAATTGGCTATGGTAAAAATTGTAAATTGTTCCTAGTGTGTAGTGTGTGCTAGTTTACGGGGATCATTGGTTGGCGCAGACTCGATGGGCCGAAGGGCCTGTTTCCACGCTGTATCACTAAACTAAACTAAACTAAAAGTCGTTGTGTAATGCTGCAGAAGTACTGTGGTTAAAAGCAAAAATCTCTAAGTCCCCCATATCTCCCGGACTGAAACCACAGTTGTGCTAATCTTGGGAGGAAATAACTTCCAGTAGAGTTTTGCGTAACTGAAAATCGTGATACAAATGGTTTTCTAGAAACACATCCATAAGATGGGGGTTGCTTGAAGTCTTCTGCAGTGTTGAAGTGACAAACCTGTGCCCTCCAGTAGTAGATCCTGGTGTTGTAGTGAGAGATGTGTGCTTCCACCAGTGCTGTACCTGTGTAAAAGAGATAGAACCATGCCCCAGTGTTATAGTGCCTGCCTTATCCCCCAGTACTGTATCTGAATAGTGCCTGACCTGTATCCACCAGTGCTGTATCCCAGTGTTATAGTGACTGATCTCTGACCACCTGTACTATGTCCCAGTATTACAGTGACTGACCTGTGTCCACCAGTACTATGTCCCAGTATTATATTGACATACCTGTGTCCATCAGTGCTATACCCCAGTGTTATAATGACTGACCTGTGTCCACCGGTACTGTATCCAAATGTTATAGTGACTTACCCATGTCCTTCAGTATTATACCCCAGTGTTATTATAACTGACCTGTGTCCACTGGTACTCTTCCCCAGTATGATAGTAACAGATCTGTGTACCTACGTTATGGTCAGTCTGAAGAAGGGTTCCAACTTGAAATGTCGCCTCTCCATGTTCTCCAGAGATGCTGCCTGACCCGCTGAGTTACTCCAGCACTTTTGTCTTTTTCTGGAGAGTTTGTGCAAACTCTGCACAAACAGCACACGGTTAGGACTGCTCCCAGGTTCCTGGACCTGTGAGGCTGCTACACTAACTGCTGCGTCGTCTTGCTGCCCTCAGGGAATGTTGCTGACTGGCCCAACCCAGACTGCAGGAGTACGTGCTGAGGGATGCAATGAAGCGGTGCAGCCAACAGCTCTGTAGAGGAATACCACAGTCTAGGGTCCTTCCACTGCTGGCCTTTGGCAGGCAGAGTCTGGTGGGGACACCCCTTATTTGAAGGGATTTCACCCCAGGGGGTCACATGAGTGGCAAGGGGTTTAGTTTAAATATACTATTGAGTATACCATGATTGAATGTATGGATACTGCAAATATATGAAGAGTTTTTATACAGTTTTTGTTTTGTATACATTTTTAAAAATTCTGAGTAAAGTTTATTTCTGAAAAAAAATGATTGCAAGTGAGTTGGGTACGCAGATAGCTAAATCACCATGTATCAACGTAAATTTAACCAAACTTTGTGCTGTTTTATTTCAGAAGTGCATGTCATAACATTGGTGGAAGGAGAAAAATAATTGAGAGGACACTTAATACAACCTGTGCTACTAAAATCTGGGACAATGCAACATTCCAGTAAGTATTTGACTTTAAATCAAAATTTTGTCAATGTACAGGCACTCCTTGATTTACCTCAGGGTTACATTCTGTGAGTTTTTATATAAAGTCAGATTTTATGTGTGTTGGAAGTACTATCCCTATTGCCTGCCTGAAATAACTCACTGGGAGTATTAACTGTCTTAGCGGTCATCTGGGTCTCTTTCTACAATGCGCGACCTTCTGGGTAAGCACCACTGCCGTTGCTGGCATGAGTTCCTTCTCGCCGTGGGGCCGCTTTCTGCAGTGCACGGCCTTCTGGGTGAGCATCACCACCATTGCCGGCTTGCTTCCGATATAATCTGGAGTAATCGTACAGTGTTGTGGAAATTACAAACTGCCTTGTTTGCACTGGGGACTGAGTACAGAACTGTTTACGTAAGTACGAGTTTACGTAAGCCAGGGAAGTGTCAGTATCTTCATTTATTTCCAAAACATTAAAAATATTTTGTACTCTCCCGTTTGACTTCCTTTGTATAAAATTACCAGATTATACAATTAGGAAATATTGCAATGGCTTAAAGATTGATTAATGGGTGGAAAATAAAGACATTGAATAAACAAGTAATTTTCAGTTGGGTGGCATGCTGTAAATTTAGTCAATTTAATGGTGGCACATTTAAATGCATTCTTGCTGCAGATTTAGCTAAATAAAACAGCAAATTATTTTAATTACTTCATTGCAGATATATTTAAAAATATTCTGTAACTTTGTTTTTGAAAAAATATATGAACAAACGTTGAATATTATAAACTCTAGAATATTACATTGTTCTGAACATATGCTTCTTGTTTATGCAAAACCAATCAATTTTCATTCCCTTTATTAAAAAAAAATTGAAGATCAAATTCAAATTATTTACAATTTAATGTTGCTTATTAACTGTTGGTTACTAATCATCTAAAAATAGAATGTGTAGGAAAAAAAACTGCAGGTGCTGGTTTAAATCGAAGGTGGACACAAAATGCTGGAGTAACTCAGCGGGTCAGGTAGCATCTCGGGAGAGAAGGAATGGGTGACGGTTCGGGTCGAGACCTTTCTTTGGTCTGAAGAAGGGTCTCGACCGGAAACGTCACCCATTCCTTCTCTCCCGAGGTGCTGCCTGACTCGCTGAGTTACTCCAGCATTTTGTGTCTATCTAAAAATAGAATAATCATCACTCTTTCATATTTTATTTTTAACTAATTAATGTTTTTAATTTTAGCTTATGATTCCTTTGAGTGCAATTATTCTCCCATTCTGTTTCTCACAGAGTGTATTCGGGCGATTACATTACAATAATTCAGTCTGCCTTGGATAATGATGCCACACCATGGTTTGGTCTTATTATTTGCCTGTGGGGTAAGAAATCTGTCAATGAACTCAATAGTGAGCAAGTAAAACCAAAAGAATAACCTCTCATACTTTTATCAGTTTCCCAAATGAAATGAAGATGGAGAAAATATTTACAGCTGTTGGATACTTTTGGATATTATTCATACATGACTTAATAATGAGATTACTGGAGAGGAGGTTAGGATATGACCTTGTAGAAGTATATAAAAGTATACATATGGGCAGAACAGTGGCGCAGCTGGGAGAGCTGTCTCACACCTGGGTTCAATCCTGATGTCGGGTACTGTCTATGTGGAGTTTGCACGTTCTCCCTGTGACTGCGTGGGTTTTCTTCGGAGGCTCTGATTTCCTCCCACATCCTAAAGAAATTTGGATTTGTAGGTTAATTGGCCTCTGTAAATTGTCCCTCGTATGTAGAGAATGGATGAGAAAGTGGGATAACATAGAACTCATGTGAACGGGTGATTGACGGTGGTGGACTGAAAGGCCTGTTTGTATCCGTAAACTCTAAACAGAAAATCAACTTCTAATGGCAAACAGAGGACAGATTTGAGATGATTGCAAAATAAATTGGTAATATAAGGAAAAGCTTCAAGGCAATGAGTGAGTATTCACTTCCCACTGGGTGCGGGATACTGATTCGATGTTAAGATTCACAGAAAAATAAATAAATAAATACTAGAAAGGGAATAACATCTTAGGGATATGAGGAAAGAATGTAATAGAGCTAACTTGATTGCTCTATAAATGAGCCAGTGCAGACTCGATGGGCTGTGGCTTGCTGTGCTATTCTTTAGTTTAGCTTAGTTTATTGTCATGTGTACCGAGGTGCACGTGAAAAGATTTTTGTTGCCTGCTCTCCAGTCAGCGGAAAGACTGTATATGATAAGAATCAAGCCATCCACAATGTACAGATACAGCATAAAGGGAATGACATTTACTAAAAGATTTGGTCCAGTTAAGTCTGATTAAAGATAGTCTGAGGGTCTCCAATGAGACAGATGGTAGGTTGGGACCGCTCTCTAGTTGGTGATAGGATGGTTCAGTTGCCTGATAAAAGCTGGGAAGAAACTGTTCCTGAATTTGGAGGTGTGCATTTTCATACCTGTACCTCTTGCTTGATGGGAGAGGGGAGAAGAAGGAGTGATGGGGGTGAGACTTGTCCTTGATTATGCTGGTGGCCTTGCCAAGGCAGCGTGAATAGATGGAGTCAATGGGAGGTTCGTGTTTAGTTCATTTGTCAAGTTGCCCAACAGTGTGCCATTGTTTTCAGGAACTGTTTTTGTGGAACTATGGAAACGGGTCAATGCAAAATTGGTGTACGGATGGGATGTTGACAACTTTGAAAATGATGAGCCAACCAGACCTGAGTTTTATGGAACGTCTGTGAGAAAGGTAGTTGTATTGTTTATAAATTCACAAACTTGGATTTAGTGCACCATAAATATAAATAAGGCCTTTCTTTTCAACATCACACGCATCACATTGTCTGTTTTGAGGATTAATAATTGCACTATTTATATTGTATGGATGTCTATACAATAAAAATACACTTTTTTTTACCAAATCTTTCCAACCCAATTAAAAACATGTGGAATTATTCACTATATGATACTGCACAGTGGAACCGAAGACAGTCCAGAGACGTTCATAGGTTCCAGGAGCAGAATTAGGCCATTCGGCCCATCATTTCTACTCCAGCATTTAATCATAGCAGATCGACCATTTCCTCTGAACTCCATTCTCCTGCCTTCTCCCCATAACCACTGACACCCTTACCAATCAAGTTGATAGTTGAGATTGATATTATGATGTGATCAAGAATCTGAAGTTGTTGGGAAGAAGCTATTCTTGAACCAAGTGATCCTGTTTTTCCATAAAATGACCAAGAACTATAATAGAATAACTCTTCAGAATCTGATCATAATTCATTCTCCGGCTCTCAGATAATGAAGCACTTACAATTAATGAAATGCATGAATGATAGGAGGATTGCACGTAAGGTCGTAGGGTCAAAGTGCATGACACACGGAGTCGCTCAAGCTGTCTGAAGGACATGGCAGCTTACGGCATACATTACCAACACATGCAACAGGTACATTCTTACCTTTAAAAAGCCGGCAAAAGGCCAATTTCTGTGCTGTAAAAAATGAGGAAGCTGGAGGATCTGGCGGAGGAAGAGGAACCAGGAGAAGGGCTGCCAAGCCCGCGGATGCAAGAAGCAGCTGGGAAGACGTCTGGCCAGCCGGTGGGAGAAGGGGAAACGCGGCCGGGAAGGGAGGCAGGAGAACAAGGCCGAGAAGCAGAGGGACACCGACCGGCCAGTGGGGGTAGAAGAAGAGGAGGAGGAGGAGGAAAGGACGGGGTTGAGCGAGCTGGGAGAGGAGCAGCGGGAGGAACCCGAGCCGAGGGGCCTGGAGGGTCTGCAGGGGCAGAAGCAGTGAGCACTGGAGGTCGACGACCCGGCTGAGGGTAAAGGGCCCAAGCCCTGATCGACGGCCTTGGAGGAGGAGGCGGTGGAAGAGGAGGAGGAGCGGAGCATCGAGCCCAAAGAGGATGAGGAAGAGGAGCCGGGGAGGCCAATCGGCTGCGGAGGCTGAACAGCAGCGAAAGCTGGGCTAGGCGCTGGGTGCTGGGAGCCGAGGCGGAGGACCAGGCCACGGCTTTGCTCGGCGGCCCCAGCCTCGAGGTGTTGACCGCTAGCCAAGTGGAAGCGGACCCCGGCTGACGGAGATGGCGAGTGGGGAGAAGGGCAGGAGGGCCAGCAGGAGCGGCGAGGGGTCGAAGAGCCGCAGGAAGCAAGGCACGGTGCAGGGGCGCCGAACCTGAAGGAGCGAGGAGCGCAGGAACGGGGAGAGGTTGCAGGATACTTGGAACACCGGGAGGGAGCCGGAGACGCATTGATGGGAGAAGACCAACCAGAGGGTCTGGGGGAAGCCGAGCTGCAGCAAAGTGCAGCCGCAACATTGAACTGCAGCACCCTCTCATTAGGACTGGCGAACTGTTCCACAACAGAAGTCGTTCCAAACAAAAAAATAGAAGAAAATGACGAAGCAAAGAGTGTCGTTTTTTTGCTGCACTGAAAGCCATAGTGAGTACTTGCCTGCAGCACACGGCGTGCCCTCCAGTAAGCGTGGCGTGGCAACAGTACGAGTCAGGGGCAGGGACATCGCCTGCCGTGCAATCCCCCATAGGTAGATTTTGTGGAAAATGGTAAATATAATTGTTTACTGACCCCTTTGAGAAATTTAAAGGAAAAATTCAATGGTCTTTTGATTTCAGCTTTACGTTTTGATAATCAGGATATTTAATATGTTTGAAAATAAAGAGACAGTGAGTACAAAGGCATTTAGCTGTCAGCTTAGTCTTGTAGACAAAAGATAAATTTGCTATCTATAATCTTTCTTTCTGATTCTTTAAATGGAAGATCCTCTCCAAACCAAGGCAAGTTTTAGTTATAAACTTACAACAATTAGTTTTTTTTCACAAAGACCCCATTCCTCTTCTTTCTCTGTGAGAGAAATCTCTCAAGTTTCCTAACGGAATATCATCTGCTGTTCAAATTTCTTGAAAGTAGTTCTGACCTGTGTGGGGTTTTTTAAAGAATTGGGAGATCTTCCACTTAAAGAATATAGAAGAATCTGCTTTTCCTCTTGTCATTTTCACTCCAAACTTATTGCTGATCCATAAAATCAGTAGATATGTTGGCATGCTGCATGATTCAGAATTGTCCCTTTCCTAAAACAGAAAATAATATGTAACATCAAAATTAATTGCATTAGTATTAGGATCATCCAAGTAATAATGATTAGTTGGGGAGGAGGAAGATGGGACTGTGGGGAAAGAAATGCATTGAGATGATCCAATTTTCCTCAAATAAATATTTGTCTGGGTGGGTATGAATGAGATGGATGTCTCTTCAAAGTTGATTGAGGCTTTGTGTTTTGGCTGTCATCCATCTTCATCAATGATTGTAAGGGATAACCTAAAATGGTTTAGAAACTGCAAGATTGTTCTAGCCTGCTTCACATTATACCATCATTGCAAATCCATCTGGAGATCTGGTTTGAATAATAAACTTTTCAATAAAGTATACCTGTTGCCAGGACCTGAGGGCCTGAGCTATATGGAGAGGTTGGGTAGGCTAGGACTTTATTCCTTGGAATACAGGAAGATGTGGGGTGATCTTATAAATGTGTATAAGATTGAGGGGAACAGATCGGGTGAATGCACAGTCTTACGCAGAGCTGGGGAATCAAGAACCAGAGGACATGGGTTTGAAGTGAGAGGGGAAAGATTTTATAGCTACCTGAGGGGCAACATTTTCACACAGAGTGGTGGGTATATGGACGAGCTGCCAGACGAGGTAGTTGAGACAGGTACTATAACAACATTTAAGAGACATTTGGACAGTACATGGATAGGAAAAGTTTAGAGGGATATGGGCCAAATGCGAGCAAATGGGGCGTGCACAGAATGTGCATCTTGGTCGGCATGGGCAAGTTGGCCCAAAGGACCTGTTTCCATGCTGTAAGGTTCTTTGCCTCTATGACTCTATTTCCTTTTGTCGAGATTGTTTTCAGGAATGGGTGAATTTTTTAATCGCTTGAAGCTTATTAGTTTAGTTCCATGTTAGCTAATTTGTTTACAGCTACATCTGTATCCTTTCCTGCCTTAGCTACTTAGATAATAGCCATTAGGGCTATTTGATTGATTTGAATTTAGGTGATTTCTACTGCACACTGTGTAATGAATATCGAGTGACATTTTAATTAGAATACTAATCGCTTAACTTTCAGAACAAATCATTTCCAGTGCAATGAGAATGTTTCATAGAGGTAGTTACTCTGACTTGTTCAAAGTGAAGTTTTGTATTTATCGTCTAATGTAAAATAACCATCTCATCTTCATTCCGCACTATAATGTAACCAAAGCTACCAGTTTAGGTACATCTGTCGTGGTTGGATAATTTTCCATAAGATCCTGCATTTCTTGCAGTTCTAGAACCTTCATGGAAATAAATCAGTTCAGAAGAAACATGCCTGCAAATGTAATAAAACGGAATGGCAGATGCTGGTTTATTCCAAAGATAGACACAAAATGCTGGAGTAACTTAACGGGTCAGGCAGCATCTCTGGAGAAAATGGATAGGTGCACATTTCATGTCGGGAAGAAGGGTCCCGACCCATCTTCTCCAAAGATGCTGCCTGGCCAGCTGAGTTATTCCAACATTTTGTGTTTAAACATGCCTCCAACTTGAGTTTACATTTTGGTTGAGTTTGACATTTCTGAATCTATCATATTACAGGGGTTGATTATGGATTTTATCTTTGCATGGGAAAAGAAAGCAACTCAACAGTTTCAGTAAACTGAGTATCATGTGTTTATCCATTTATCCTCTAGAACCTAGTTACTGGTGAAGATGAACCTTACTACCCAGGTACACTGAGGCGAGCAAAGATGCTTCTTTCATTTTTGGTGGGAATGCTCATGGTAAATATTGTTCCTTATTTATGCCTTTCGTTCCTTTCTTTTACTGATGAAATATCTCCTATATCCCAACACTTCCATTTCAACTAGATAGATAACAACCTTATGAGGATGTGTTCAGGTAGAGCTGCTACTTTGCCGCGCCAGAGTCCTGGGTTTGAACCTGACCTCGGGTGCTGTCTGTGTGGACTTTACACTTTAGAGACACAGTGCGGACACAGACCCTTTGGCCCACTGAGTCCGTGCCGACCAACGATAACCCCTTATGCTAGCACAATCCTACACACAAGGGACAATTTTACAACTTACCAAAGCCAATGAACCTACAAACCTGTGTGTGTTTGGAGTGTGGGAGGAAACCGGAGCACCCGGAGAAAATCCATGCGGCCACAGGGAGAACACACAAACAGACAGTACCTGTAATCAGGATCGAACCCGGGTCTCTGGCGCTGTAAGGCTGCAACTCTACCATTGTGTCACTGTGCTGCCCAATGTGCGGAGTTTGCACGTTTCCATGTGACTGTATGGATTTCCTCCGGGTGCTCCAGTTTCCTCCCACATCCCAAATACGTGCGTGTGTGTAGGTTAATTGGCCTCTGTAAATTGTCCAAATGTAGAAACAAGGACCTACAGATGCTCATTTGCAAAAAAAGACACCAAGTGCTGGAGGTATCAGTGGGTCAGGCAGCATCTCTGGAGAACATGGATAGGTGATGTTTCGGGTCGGGTCTGTAAATTGCCCCTAGTGTTTAGGGAGTGGATGAGAAAGTGTGATAACGTAGAACTAGTGTGAACAGGGGATCGATGGTCAGCATAGGTTGAAGGGCCTGTTTCCATGCTATATCTTTAAATAAATCAATTCCTATCATTGTTTTGAACCAGCACACAGTGTCTTTTTTGTGAATCAGCATCTGGAGTTCCTTGTTTCTGCTCCTTAGCTGCAACCTTGGTTAATAAAATAATGGTCAATACCAAGCAGCTAAATTTCCATTTAAATATGACAAACATAATCCCTCCCAGTTTCCTCCCCACTCTCCAACTGTTTAGTTTAATTTATTTTTGTCATGTGAACACGGTGGCGCAGCGGTAGAGTTGCTGCCTTACAGCGAATGCAGCGCCGGAGACTCGGGTTCGATCCTGACTACGGGTGCCGTCTGTACGGAGTTTGTACGTTCTCCCCGTGACCTGCGTGGGTTTTCTCCGAGACCTTCGGTTTCCTCCCACACTCCAAAGACGTACAGGTATGTAGGCTAATTGGCTGGGCAAATGTAAAAATTGTCCCTAGTGGGTGTAGGATAGTGTTAGTGTGCGGGGATCGCTGGGCGGCACGGACCCGGTGGGCCGAAGGGCCTGTTTCCGCGCTCTATCTCTAAAAAAAAAACTGAATTACAGTGAAAAGGTTTTTTGTTGTGTGTTATCCAGTCAGTGAAAAGACAATACATGATTACAATCAAGCCGTCCATAGTGGTACAGATACAGGAGGAAGGGAATAATGTTTAGTGTAAGATAAAGTCCAGTAAAGTCTGATTAAAGATAGTCCGATGGAATCCAATGAGATAGATGGGAGGTCAGGGCCGCTCTCTAGTTGGTAATAGGATAGTTCAGTTGCCTGATGTAATTTTGATGACTGCTTATTTCTCTATACATTCAAACTATAACTTGCAAAATTTAATGTTGGTGATGGGGTATTTATCAGGGCACACTTTTCAGAAGTTTTCATTTTTATTTGACAGCACAAATGCCAATAAACTAATTACTGCCCAAATATGAGACCAATACCCATGTGAATCCTCACAGAAATACACGCTTTTAATCGATTCCCAGTAGTCTAAAGGAGTGATGGTTGTGGTCATTTGGTGCGAACATTTATGGGGAGATATGGTATCTGACTACAGCGACCTTTGCATTGTGGTCCCACCAGCTTTCGGGAGGACAAATATTGGGATAAAGAGACTTAAATAGTACAGGCATTCTTGAATCTTGAAGTTTTACACTACTCCTGGGCTTGGACTTAACACACAAGTCCTGCTGATCCACAGAAAGCTACAACATAGAAGATCTATTCATCTCTCCACCATTGCAAAATGGAGATAATAGAGCTGGAAGATTTGTAAGCACCCCTCAGATATGTTATGCTGCTCCTTTGGAGTCCCAAGGAGGGGCTCAATGCCAAATCATGGGGGGAATTGATAGGGTGAATGCACAGGGCCTTTTACCCAGGGTAGGGGAATCCAGAACCAGAGGATATAGGTTTAAGGTGAGAGGGGAAAGATTTAATAGGAACGAAAGAGACAACTCTTTCACTCAGAGAGTGGTGGACATATGGTCAGAGGAGATAGTTGACGCAGGGTAAAATCCTTTGTACTATAACAACATTTAAAAGACATTTAGACAAGTACATGGACAGGAAAGCTTTAGAGGTATTTGGACCAAAGGCGGGCAAATGGGACTACTTAGATGGCATTGACGGGTTGGGTCAAAGGGCCTGCTTCTGTGCTGTATGACTCAAAGTCCACTGAGGTGACCTTGTTGACTGCAGACAATGACTGAAAATATAGGAGATCACCAATCATTTACTTGAGATACCTAATTGCGCTTTGTATTTACGCAGGTCTTTGCAGTAATTCTCAGTGTCATTGGAGTAGTTACTTACAAGACCTGGGCCAGGATTAGAATGAAAACTTCTAACACATTTATCAGCTTTTTGTTGACCACAGTTGGTGCCTCATTGCTTAATGTGGTGTCCATTATAATCCTGGGAAAGGTAAGCTTTCAATTTATCCTTCTAATGATGTATTGATTCATTCTTCCTTATAATTTCTATTTATCTATCAATCTATGTATTCTCCCAATAATCTGCCAGAGGAGGTAGTTGAGGCAGATACTATAACAGCACTTATAAGACACTTGGACAGGTACATGGGTAGGATAATGGACCAAAACTTGGGCAAGTGGAACTAGTGTGGCTGGGGCATTAACTGGCCTGTTAGTGCCTAATATAACAATTAAATTGTTCAACAAAACTATAATTCCATAACATGAAAATTGGAATTAGATGCAACATTTTGGAAGGCATGAATGAGTTGGGCTGAAGGGCCTGTTTCCATGTTGTATGACTCTGGCTCACATCTCGATTGAATTATGGATATATATATATAATATGAATATGTATTTTATAAGGATATAATTGTCATGTATAAGGAGATAAAGCAATTTCTGGCACTTTTTAACATATAATCTTCTGTTGCAGATATATCATATAATTGCGATTAAAATGACAGATTGGGGTAAGTATATGTATATTTTTAATGCTCTTCAACAATTATCTCAGTTCTTCTTTGAGTGGCCATGAGTAAGAACGTGTTAATTTACAAACCACAGCATTTTTAATGCAGAGAATCTTAAATCCCTTACTATCTACTTCCTCTGAAGTTGAGATGTTCAATTTAACCATCTTACAGATTTTATTCTATTTTAGTTTTTTTAGTTAAGTTTAAAGATACAGCACGGAAACAGACCCTTTGGCAGTCCACGCCGACCAGCGATTCCCGCACATTAACATTATCCTACACACACTCGGGACAATTTAAACGTTCATAATGTCATAAATGATAGGATCAGAATTAGGCCATTCAGCCTAGCAAGTCTGCTCCGCCATTCAATCATGACTGATCTCTCTCTCCCACTTAACCCCATTCTCCTGCCTTCCCCTGACACCCGAACTAATCAAGTATCTATCTTTGCCTTAAAAATATCAATTGACCTGGCCTCCACAGCCTTCTGTGGCAAAGAATTCCACAGATTCACCACCCTCTGACTAAAGAAATTTATCCTCATCTCCTTCCTAAAGGAACGTCCTTTAATTCTGAGGCTATGACCTCAGTCCTAGACTCTCCCACTAGTGGAATCATCCTCTCCACATACAAGTTTACCAAAGGCAATTAACCCACAAACCTGCACATCTTTGGAGTGTGAGAGGAAACCAGAGCACCCGCAGATCACAGGGAGAATGTACAAACTCTGAGCAGACAGCCCCCTTAGCCAGAATGGAACCGGGGTCCCTAGCACCGTAAGGCAGCAACTCTACCATTGTGCCATCGTGCCGCCCGTTCTGCACGGATTCTGTCCCACTCTGAAGATGAAATGGTGTAATAATCAGTAATGTATTATCACACTGAACGGGAAAAAATTACACAAATTCATCTTACTTTATTACTACAGCAGCACTGGGAACGTTCTGTTGGTTTGTTAGTGTAAATCATATGGATGGCAAGGCTGCAGAAAGGAAGAGAAAAATGGTCTTTAAGTGTATTTGAAATGGATAAAGAAAAATAATATGAATGACAAATCTTCAGCAACTCATGTGAAGTCCTTTGTTCTTTTTAGAGTCATACAGCATGGAAACTGGCCCATTGGCCCAACTTGCCCACGCCGACTAACATGCCCCATCTACACTAGTCCCATCTGCCTGGTTTTGGCACATGTCCCTCTAAACCTATCCTATCCATGTACCTGCCTAAATGTTTCTTAAACGTTGCAATAGTAC
The DNA here is from genome assembly GCF_053455715.1 of Rhinoraja longicauda. Taxonomy (NCBI): domain Eukaryota; kingdom Metazoa; phylum Chordata; class Chondrichthyes; order Rajiformes; family Arhynchobatidae; genus Rhinoraja; species Rhinoraja longicauda. The sequence goes on along the minus strand of NC_135959.1, from coordinate 44,661,935 downwards.
CTGCCTCAACTACCTCCTCTGGCAGATTGTTTTCATTGCTTCATAGTATATCTCCCTTTCCCCTGACTCTAGTCTGAAGAAGGGTCTCGACCCAAAATGTCACACATTCCTTCTCTCCAGAGATGCTGCCTGTCCCGCTGAGTTACTCCAGCAATTTGTGTCTATAAGGGTACTCCTATGACTTATGAGCTTATGAACTTTATCCTTGCTAATACATCAACCTCAACCCCATAAACTCCTGTGCAGCAATCTTTCATGTGGCATCTTGTGGAATGCCTTCAGAAAATCCAAACATGTTACATTCACTGGCTCCAAATTAATCCAAATTAATTTACTTTTTGCCAAGAAATGAAAATGTTTCACTGAAGCTGATTTGAATCAGTTTTTACTGACAGGCTGTTCTTTTCTTCACAGAAAACTACAGGACTGAGACCGAATACAAAGACGCGTTGATATTAAAACTGTTTGCATTCCATTTTGCTAACAGTTACTCATCACTGTTTTATATTGCATTTCTTAGAAAGGTAGGTAATGGAATGCAGAAAATCTTGGCAGAATATGGTTTCATTGACATTTTAATTACTAACCAATTACTTTCTAATTGTTTATTTATAGGATAATGAGTTATTTCAATTGATTGGACTACCTGACTTTGAAGATAATTGTGGGGAACTGAACAATTGTGTGTCAGAGCTTAGTGTTCAGGTTCTTATACTCATGATCTTTAAAATGGGTCCCAAGTTCATATCAGATATTTTAATACCGTAAGTAATTTTGGGCTGAACTTTTGCTATGTTACTTGTGTCTATGGTGAAAACAGGGAAATATTGATTGATGGATGGATGGGATGGGATGGGATGGGATGGGATGGGATGGATGGATTGGTTGATTGAGTGATTGGTGGAATAGGCCCTACAGCTCCCCGAGCCCAAACCAACCATCGATTGTCCCACCCACACTAGTTCTACATTATCCCACTTTCACATTCACTTTCATAGGGAGTCTACACAGTCGGGGCAATTTACAGAGTCCAGTTAGCCAACAAACCCACACATCTTTGGGATGTGGAAGGAAACCAGAGCACCCGGAAGAAACACATGCGGTCACAGGGACAACGTATAAAATCCACACAGACAGCACCCGAGGTTTGGATCCCTGTGACCATGTGGATTTCCCCTGGATGCTCTGGTTTCCTTGTCTCTTGCACTGGTAGGCAGCAGCTCAACCAGCTGCGCCACTTTGCCACCCACAATATTGGCCAGGGTACTGGCAGGAATGCCTGTTCCCCAATAGAACTTAGAAACATTTTGCATCCAATAAAACAACTACCAGAAATATAAAATTATAACGTAATATAATTTTACTGGAATGATGCCTGATTAGGGTATATTAGCTACAGAGAGTTGGGTAGACTTGAATTGTTTTCTCTGGATGCTGGAGGTAGAGGGGAGATCTGAGCGGAATAAAATCATGAGAGGCATAGATAGGGTAGATAATCAGAACCATTGTCCCAGGATAGAAAAATCAAACTCTACATGGCATAGCTTTAAAGTGAGAGAGGCAAAGTGGAAATGAGATGCAGGGCAAGCTTTTTCCACAGAGCGATGAGTGCCTGGAATGCACTACCAGGAGTGATGTCTCAGACAGATATGATAATGACATTTAAGAGGCTTTTGGATAGGTACATGGACATGCAGGGAATGGAGAGACATGGATTATGTGCAGGCAGATAAGCAATGGTCTTGGCATCATGTTCAGCACAGACATTGTGGGCCAAAGGGCCTGTTCTTGTGCAGTACTGTTGAAAGTTCTATAATACCCCCAACTGATTGAAATATCCTATAATGAAGTAACTTTTAAATATTGTTCTTAAACTGCAGCTGCTATAATGAATTCTCAAGTTCAAAATTTCTATTAAACTGTCAAGCATGCTCCCAAAATATATATATATTTAAAATAATCTCACCTATTTAACAATACTGTAGGGGTTTTCTGAATACCGTAAAGTTGAACTCGTGTTACTACCTGAATCAATCAGACTGCAACGTATTATTCCTGTTGCCCAAGTCAAATCATGCTCTCTTTAGATAGGCACAAATGCTGGAGTAACTCAGTGGGTCAGGTAGCATCTCTGGAGGAAATGGATAGGTGATGTTTCAGATCGGGACCCTTCCTCAGTGTGAAAAAGGGCCCCGACCAAAATGTCACGTATCCATGCTCTCCAGAGATCCTGCCTGACTGTTGAGTTACTCCAGCATTTTGTGTCTATATTTGGTTTCAGTTTCAGTTTAGTTTATTGTCACGTGCACTGAGGTACAGTGAAAAGCTTTTGTTGTGTGCTATTCAGTCAGTAGAAAGACCACTTTATAATACAACTGGTATAAACAGAAAGACAACTGGCATAAACCAGCATCTGCAATTTTTTTAAATCACATTTTACTTTTCAATACTAGTTTTGTGCCCTGGAATAGGGAAGTAGCAAGATTCGGGACTTATTTGGATAATACTGTGTACCAGCATGTGCATTTTATTGTGCTAATCATTTATCTACCTTGTAGATGGTTGAAGAAATTGAAGAATAAAATCAAGAGAATTAAAAGCCTGGCTTCACCATCAAAAAATCAGTCCATGCTATCTGCCGTGGATGATTATATTATTAAAGAATACCGGAAACCAGATCTCGGAGACTTCACGTTGGACGAATATACTGAGAAGGTCATACAGTACGGCTACCAAATGGTATGATTAAATATATTGTTAAAATAAAACATATGATGTTAAAGCAAATGACAACTGCAAACTTGCAAAAGTATGATTTTTATGATAATGGCGAGGCCTTCTCTTTTTCCTATGTTTGTCTTTTCCTCGTTTTTATTTCTTATCTCTTTATTCTCTTAAAATTTATTGGGAAACTGACCAGAATTGTCCTAGAGATTAGCTTAGAGATCCGGAGTGCAAACAGATCCTCCGGCCCACCAAGTCCACACCGACCAGCAATCACCCATTCATCAGTTCTCTCCTACACAGCAGGAACAATTTACATAAGCCAATTAACCCACAAACATGCACGGCTTTGGGAGGAAACCAGAGCACCCGGAGAAAATCCACTTGGTCACAAGGAGAGCGTAGATTCCGTACAGACAGCATCCAGAGTCAGATCGAATCTGCATCTCTGATGCTGTAAGGCAGCAACTCCACCACTGTGCCACCCCTACTGGTGATCACTGCTGGTGATTAGACTGCACCATCTGTATTCAAGCAACAATTGTAGATCTAACCAAAATATTAATTCCAAGACTAGTAGTGTTTAATACTAAGGAAATGTTGAGGGTTTCAAAGGAAAAAAATAATAAGTGCTGTCTGTGTGGAGTTTGCACGTTCTCCCTGTGACCGCGTGGGTTTCCTTTGGGTACTCCAGTTTCCTCCCACATGCCAAAGATGTGCGGGTTTGTAGGTTAATCGGCCTCTGGAAATTACCCCTGGTGTGTAGGGAGTGGATAACTTAGAACTACTGTGTGAATGGGTGATTGATGGTTGACGTAGAGTTGGTGGTCCAAAGGGCTTGTTTCCATGCTGTATTTCTAAATTAAACTAAAAAGGATATTGAATAGAGTGTGTTGAGGAAAATATTTCCTTAAGCCTAATAATACACTTGTAATTTGATTAATATTAATACCTGTCATGGAATGTCAATATTGAACGGTAATTATTTTAACAGTAAATGATTCATCAAATCCCTGTTTTCTTCTCAGTTGTTTTCAATCTCATTCCCTCTGGCACCACTACTTTTCTTTCTAACCATTTTATTCGACGTGCACGTGGATGCCAAGCGTCTGCTATGGATGTACAAACGCCCCATTGCCTTTATGGCTCAGGATATCGGTAAGATATTTTATGAATTGTAAAAGGAAAGGACATTTGAAATTCGCTCCCACTAACATTGAGTAAGTTGCCTTGCCACTGAACATAAATATCAATGAAGTCATGAGCTAGATAATGTCACAGGAAGACACTTTCACCTGAAAAGTAATATTCTGTACCCTCATCTTTAATCTTTTTGATTTCTACATGCAATCCAGACTAATTAGAACAAAGTTAAGCCACTTACTATGATCTTCATTAAGGTCCATACTTGTAATCAAAGATTGTAATCAACTTTATAAGAAAAGCAACATATTAGTTTTAAATATTTTTGTTTAGTTTAGAAATACAGCCTGGAAACAGGCACTTCGGCCCACCGAGTCCATGCCATTCAGCGATCACCCCATACACCAGCACTATCCTACAAACTAGAGACAATTTACAATTTACAGAAACAAATTAACCTGCAAACTTGTATGTCTCTGGACTGTGGGAGGAAACTGGAGCACCCGGAGAACATCCTCATGATCACAGAGATAACATTCAAACTCCGTACGGACAGCGCCCATAGTCAGGATCGAATCCGGGTCTCTGGCGCTGTAAGGCAGCAAATTTACCACTGCGCCATGGTGCCACTGAAGATTGACCATCGCCCCAAGGCTGCAGCAGGGAGACTGGCTTCCCACCCTGAGGCGATTCCAGCTTTGGGCAATGACCACCGACCCCAGGGTTTTAGCCAGGGAAAGGGTCACCCATCCCAGAGGCCAAGACAGTCAAAGGTCCTTGATTATTAAGGGCGTCAAAGGTTACAGGGAGAAAGCAGGAAAAAATACATCTGCCATTATCAAGTGGGCCGAATGGCCTAATTCTGTTCCTATGTCATATGGTCGAATTTACTTTAGTTTAGTTCAAAGATACAGCCTTTTGGCCCACCGAGTCTACGCCGGCCATCGATCACCCGTTCTCACTAGTTCTATGTTATCCCACTTTTCTCATCCACTCTCTATACATTAGGGGCAATTTTGTAATGGACAATTAATCTACAAACCCCCATGTCTTTGGGATGTGGGAGGAAACCAGAGCACCCTGAAGAAACCCACCAGGTTACAGGGAGAACACAGACAGCACCCGAGGTCAGGATCGAATCCTGGTCTCTGGCAGCAGCTCTATCAGTTGTGCCACTGTGCCGCTGTAAGACTATTCTCTGTCCCATGTAAGACTCTAATTAATTAATTCTAAGCAATAATTCTTAATTGTGAAATAATCAAATACTTAATTAAATTTCTTAATCAATAGGTTCTATAATTACAAGTACAGTCTACAATGAGTCAGAAAATAAATTACTTGATCTCTGTTAGCAATCTATAGTATTTATTGACCAGAGATAGACACAAAATGCTGGAGTAACTCAACGGGTCAGGCAGCATCGGTAGAGAAAAGGAATAGGTGATTTTTTGGGTCTAGACCAGGTCTGAAGAAGGGTCATGACTCGAAACGTCACCTATTCCTTTTCTCCAGAGATACTGCCTGACCCGCTGCGTTACTCCAGCATTTTGTGTCTATCTTTGCTGTAAACCAGTATCTGTAGTTACATCCTACACATTTGTTGACCAGAGGTTCTTTATCAAGAACCAGTGGACATAGGTTTAAGGTGATGATGGAAAGATTTAATAGGAAACTGAGAGGCAACTTTTTTTACACAACGGATGGTGGGTGTATGGAATGAGCTGTCAGAGGAGGTGGTTGAAGGAGGTATTATCACAACGTTTAAGAGACATTCGGACAGGCACACGGATATAAAAGATTTGGAGGGTTACTGGCCACATGCAGGCAAGTGAGACTAGTGTAGATGGGGCATGTTGACCGGCATGGGCATTGGGCTGAGGGCCTGTTTTCACACTGTATGACTCTATAATTCAGCTACAATTAAGATAGGCCCTGACCCAAAACATTTTCCATGCTGTGTGACTCTATCCCACTTGTCATGTAACTCGCACAGCTCACCACCACTTTCTTGAACTGAAGATGAAGGTAAATATCCAAGATGATTTTCCGGTCACTCATGCAGGCTGAATGCATGATGGTCATCGTGGGCAGGTTGGGCTGAAGGGCCTGTTTCCACACTGTATGACTCTATTTCCTCATCATGAATAATTGAATATAGTGTTGCGAGTATTACTAATGATAAACATCTAAAATTCCACATTCACAGGTCACTGGCTGACTGTTTTGGATCTAATAAATGGCGTGGCAATAGTGACCAATGCCTGCATGATTGCTTTCAACACAGAGTTTGGGAGGCACAGACCCTTTTATGAACAATTGATTATCCTGTTAACAATTGAGGTATGTTATTAATGTTAATAGATCTCACTTAAATAATTACTGCAGAAAAATGTTTAGTTATAAAGTAGTATTGATACGGTAGCGGTAGATCTTTGTAATTACTTCACTTTGGCTTATTATTGTCATGTGTACAGTGAAAAGCTTTTGTGGCTTTAGTGAGATACAGCATGGAAACAAGCCCTTCGGCCCAGCATGTACACGCCGACCAGCAATCACCGATACACTTGCACTATTCTACACACTAGGGACAATTTACAATTTTTACCAAAGCCAATTAACCTGCAAACCTATCTCTATGGAGTGTGGGTGGAAACCGGAGCACTCGGAGAAAACCCACACAATCACAGGGAAATGTACATACTCCGTACAGACAGCACCCCAAACCCGTGTCTCTGGCATTGTAAGGCAGCAACTCTACTGATGTGTGGGTAGGAACTGCAGATGCTGGTTTACATTGAAGATAGACACAAAATGCTGGAGTAATGGGTCAGGCAGCATCTCTGGATTGAAGGAATGGGTGACGTTTCGGGTTGAGACCCTTCTTCAGACATAGTAAAGATGAGAGAGTGGGAGCCTGGAAAACAGAAGTCGTTCAAGAGATGAAGGGCATGTGAGGTGTCTTGGACATAGGTAGGGAGGGATTGAACCAGAGTGGATAGGATGGAGTCGAGGTATGTGGACATTAATTCAGTGGGACAGGAGCGGGCAGAAACAATGGGTCTGCCAGGGTAGTTCTGTTTATGGACTTTGGGGAGGAGATGAAACTGGGCCGTGCGGGGCTGGGGAACGATAAGGTTGGAGGCCGAGGAGGGCAGACAGCCGAAAGTGATAAAATCAGAAATGGTCTGAGATTATGGCCTGGTGCTCATCTGTGGGGTTATGGTCAAAGGATACGTAGAAGGAGGTATCCGAGATGATGGTCCAAGGAGGTGCTACCTCTGTTGCATGCTATCCAGTCAAAGAAAAGACGATACATGATTACAATTGAGCCATTCACAATGTATAGATAAAGGATAAAGAGTACTTGAGAGGAGATTAAGGACAGCATAGTACGTGTAAGAAATGCTGCTGTTGAAATAAAAGTTTAAAAGAGTGGAGCAATGGTAATCAATGATAGCAAAGCCTCTTCTGGGACCAGCACACAGAGTCGCCAGGCTCCGCCACCATTTTGGAATCGACACATAACATGAGACTTATTTACCTCCTCCCATTTATAGAATTATGTAGACGTATTGCACGGAAACAGGTCCTTCAACCCAGCTCATCGTCAAGATCACCCCTCGTCCTCCTGTGCTTCAAGGAATAAAGTCCTAGCCCGCTCAACCTCTCAGTTTAATTTATTATCACATGTACCGCGGTACAGTGAAAAGCTTTTGCTGCGTGCTATCCAGTCAGTGGAAAGGCAATACATGATTACAATCGCCATTTACAGTGTATAGATACGTGATAAGGGAATAACGTTTAGTACAAGGTAAAGCCAGTAAAGTCCAAACAAGGATAGTCCAAGGGTCACCAATGAGATAGATAGTAGTTCAGGACAGCTCTTTGGTGGTAGAATTGGAAGAAACTATCCCTGAATCTGGACGTGTGCGTTTTCACACTTCTATACCTTTTGCCTGATGAGAGAAGGGCGAAGGGGGAGTGGCTGGGGTGCCACTCCTCTGTGATTATGTTGCTGGCCATGCCGAGGTAGCGTGAGGTATAAATGGATTCAATGGAAGGGAGTTTGGTTTGTGTGATGGTCCAGGCTGCGTTCATAATTCACTACAATTTCTTATAGTTCAGGCCCTCAAATCCTGGCAACATCCTCGTAAATCTTCTCTGCACTCTTACAAGCTTAACCACATCCTTCCTCTAGCAGAGTGACCAGAACTGAACAAAATATTCCAAATGTGGCCTCGCCAACATCTTCTACAACTGTCACATAACATCCCAACTTCTATACTCAGTACCCTGACTGCTGAAGGTCAATGTACTGAAAGCATTCTTGACCACGCTCCTGTGACGTCACTTTCAATAAACTATGTGCCTGCACTCCTCAATCCCTCTACTCTACTACACACCCAGGGCTCTGTGAATGTCCTGCCCTGGTTTGACTTACCAAAATGCAACACCTCGCAGTTATCTGCATTGAACTCCATTAACCATTCCTCAGCTCACTTGCCCAACTGATCAAGATCCTGCTGTAATGCTTGATAACCATCTTCGCTATCTACAATAACTCACTTTAGTGTCGTGGAACCCATTAAACCCCATCTCTATGGCCAATATCCCTTACATCTCTTAACATTGTAAAATTCCAATACTAATGTGATTTGGAGCAATTTTCTGTAAAGAAGATGCAATATATAGGCAGGCTGTTGTGAATATATATTTATTTCTTTTTAGCATGTGGTGTATGTAGTGAAATTTCTGCTATCAAATATGATACCAGATGTACCGCAACACATTCAGCTCGCAATGAGGAGGGTAAGTCTCTATAGGGCGGCACGGTAGCGCAGCGGTAGAGTTGCTGCTTTACAGCGAATGCAGCGCCGGAGACTCAGGTTCGATCCTGACTACGGGTGCTGCACTGTAAGGAGTTTGTACGTTCTCCCCGTGACCTGCGTGGGTTTACTCCGAGATCTTCGGTTTCCTCCCACACTCCAAAGACGTACAGGTATGTAGGTTAATTGGCTGGGTAAATGTAAAAATTGTCCCTAGTGGGTGTAGGATAATGTTAATGTACGGGGATCACTGGGCGGCACGGACTTGGAGGGCCGAAAAGGCCTGTTTCCGGCTGTATGTATATGATATGATATGATATGATATGAATGGCAGAATACCATTCAAAATCATGCAAAAAGCAGAATGATGATTTAAAAAAAAAACTTTACAGCCTTTGTTTTTGAATGTTTTACTATATTAAGCAAGCTTTCTGGGATTAAAAGCACACAATTGTTCCTATTTTCTGACAGTAGTTGGATTTCATCCTAATTTGATGCACTCCAAAGGTGCAATGATAGCTATAATGTCCATTCAGTTTCCAAACAAAAATAATGTAAAACTGTCAAAAGGGATGTTCAAAATGGCGTTAGAGTGGTTAACGTCTGGAACTATGCATTAGAGCCAGGGCGGCACTGTGGCGCAGTGGTAGAGTTGCTGCCTTACGGTGCCAGGGACCTGGGTTTGACCCTGACTATGTGTTGTCTGTACATAGTTTGTACATTCTCCCTGAGACCACATTGGGTTTTTTCGGGGTGCCCCGGCTCCCACACTCCAAAGGTGTGCATGTTTGTAGGTTTATTGGCTTCGGTAAAATTATAAAATTGTTCCTCTTGCCTAGGATAAAGCTAGTGAAAGGGGATCGCTGGTTGGCATAGAGTCGAAGGGCCTGTTTCTGTACTGTATTTCTAAAGTCTAAAGCTAAGAACATTCAGAGAGATACCGCATTGAAACAGGCCCATCAGCCCACCGAGTCCACGCCAAACATCGATCATCCATTCACACTGGTTCTATGTTATCCCACTTTTTCATCTACCCCCTACTCACTAGGGACAATTTACATAGACCAACTAACCTACAAACCCGCACGTCTTAGGGAGGAAACCAGAGTACCCGGATGAAACCCACACGGTCATACATATAACGTGCAAACTCCACACAAACAGCACCCGAGGCCAGGATAAAACCCGAATCTCTGGCATTGTGATGCAGTTCTACCAGCTACGCCACTCAGTAGTCAATAGTCAATAGTCGTTTATTTGTCACATACACATAAATGTGTCGTGAAATGAAACATTACCCGCAGTTGAACAATAAGACCAATAAGAATAATCAATTAAAATGCAATAACACATACAATCACAAACTAACACCAAACAAAAAGAAACATCCATCACAGTGAGTCTCCTCCAGTCCTCTCCTCACTGTGATGGAAGGCCACAATGTCTTTTCTCTTCCCCTGCCGTCTTGTCCCGCGGTCAGGCTGTTGGAGTTGCCACGTCGGGGCGGTCGGGGCTCCCAACATTGAAGCCCCCGCTGGGCGGTGAAAATCCCGCGGCCTATTCCAGGCCACGCCGGACAGTGAAAGGTCCGCGGCTGCCAATCCAAGCCCCGCGATTCGGGGCGGGCGAACACACTGTCGCTGCCGCTGCCGGAGCTCCCGATGTCGGCCCCCATTCAGGGGCCTGCGGGCTTCCGACGTCCACGCGGCCCGCGCCGGAGCCTCCGGACACGAGTCGCAGCCGCTCCCGCACTGTGTGCTGCCCTAAAGAAGGGCACATCTAATCACAGTTTATGCTGATAAGAATAGACAACTACTGTATGTGACTTTCTGGTCACTCAGTTCATTAACTTTAATCTATTTGTTTAGGAGAAATATCAAGTGGCAACAAAAATGAAAGGTTACCCGATGAGCCTTCATCGATTCCGATGATTCGAGCAAAAACCACAACCGTGCTGTAAGTTATCTGTTCTTCCACTTTTATACCTTGGTGGTCAGTACTCTTAAATATCTACTCATCATCTTTTTCACAGCGGGTGGTAGGTATATAAAGTCATAAGGAATAGTAGAATTAGGCCATTTGGCCCATCAAGTCTACTCCACCATTCAATCATGGCTAATCTATCTCTCCCTCCTAACCCTATTCTCCTGCCTTCCTCCCATAATTTCTGACACCTATATGGAACAAGCTGCCATAGGAAGTGGTTGAAGCAGGTACTATAACAACCTTTAAAAGATATTTGGACAAGTACATGGATAGGAAAGGTTTAGAGGGATATGGGACAAATGCAAGCAGGTGGGACTAGCATAGATGGGGTATCTTGGTCAACATGGACGAGTTGGACTGCAGGGCCTGTTTGACTCTATAAGCGTTTAACTTTGTGGAGCATGAATACCCTAGCCTGACCACATTTGTAAATTGTTTTAGATCTACTTGGTCAAGCTGTTGTGCATTTCTTCTCTTTATACATAGGTCCTGGTTAAAAGATGGGATTTAAAGAACCCCATGTATGGATACACCACTAAACAGCAACAGATTCACGTTGAATGTGCTGTCAAATCCTGCTTCATCCATAGCTTCTTCCATAGGCTAGAGTACTGTCTGATTCCTTCCATAAGCTAGTGTACCATCCGATTCACCTCTACCCCATGGCGGACATTGGACTTTGGCTCTGGGACTGTTGCTCTACAATGCTGAGAACTATATTCTGCACTCTGTATCTTCTTCTTTGCTATATCTATTGTACTTGAGTTTGACATGATTGTATTTATGTATAGTATTATCTGACCTGATTGGATAATATGCAATATTAAACTTTTCATTGTACCTCACTACACATGATAATAATAAAGCTGAACCTTCATTTATTACATCTCAATGAAAGATTGCACCTGTAATGTTCCATTGTTTGAGATGATACCACTGTTTCATGCATTACTGAGGAAAAGATAATCACCATTAGAATAGAACTTACACATTTATCAGTGCAGGAAGGAACTGCTGATGCTGGTTTACACAGAAAATAGGTACAAAATGCTGGAGTAACTCAGCGGGTCAGGCAGCAATTCTGGAGAAAAGGAATAGGTGACGTTTCGGGTCAAGACCCTTCTTCACACTGAGAGTCAGGGGAGTGGTAACCTGTGTTATGAAATGGTACAGAACAAATCAGAGCTGGCACCGATGACCCTGGAAAGGTAGAGGCCACAATGGTCCATTGTTGGCTGTGGAAGAGATGATAATGGAGGGATACGGACAATGAAACTTTGGCAGTTTGTCAAGGGGCTGAAACTTGTTATTTACAGACAGACCTATTTCAACTACCCACTAATTACAGGCACTAATTTTCATGTTGATATACCACCAGTGGTAAATTGTCACAATAATATTTCAAAGTAGTATTCTCTATTAGTTATTATATTTAACAGACATATCTAACTTTTTTTTTAATGCATGGTCACTATGCTTTCATAGACAGACAAAATGAACTGTGTAAAGCACTGTGTGAGCAATCTGTAGAATATTGACCTATTGTCTTAAGAAGGATCCTGACCAAAAATGTCACCTATGAGTCTGAAGAAGGACTATACCCCAAAATATCACCTGAGTCTGAAGGGTCCCGACCCGAAACATCAGCTACCCATGTTCTCCAGAGAACTGCCTGACCCACTGAGTTCCTCCAGCAGTTTGTGTCTTTTTTTGTAAACCATCATCTGCAGTTCCTTGTGCCTCTTCTGAATTATTCAATTCACCACCTGCATTCCTTCAAAATATCTAAATAAGCAATTGGATGTAAAAGTGTTCCAAAACAAAACGTCACATATCCATGGTCTCTGGAGATGCTGCCTGACCCGCTGAATTACTCCGGCATTTTGTGTTTTTATCTGTGTAATATAATCTTTTACAAAGAGGTAAATCTTTGGTAAAGTGTAATCTTGCTTTTGTTTTCAATGTTACAGTGAAAATAGGATTGTCTTTCTGGATACACAAGACACTGCAGATGCTGGAACCTGGAGCAACGAACAATCTGCTGGAGGACCAGTGGGTCAAGAAGCAAATGTGCAGGGAAATGGACAGTCGATGTTTCGGGTTGGGACCCTTCATCTGGACTGAAGAGTAAAGGGGAGGCATTTCGTATAAAGGGGTGGGTAGGAGCTGGCAAGCAAAGGGTGGGTCCAGATAAGGAGGGGTTGATTGGTTGAGAGAATCAGATGGGAGAGGGAAGCGTGGAGATAGTGACAGAGACTGAGAGGTGATAGGTAGAGGCAATATGGTGGATTGTGATAGGAAAAGGTAATTGAAGTATGGAACTAAATAAGGGAGGTAGTGCAGGCAGAATAGAACAGTGTGGGGGAGTAGAGGGGAAGGGATCCCTTGGAAGGAGTGTGTGTGGATGAGGGACTGAGAGGGGGAGAGGGTAAACTGGGTGATAGGAGGCTGGAGGAATCTACCAAGATCTTCCCACTCACACAATCTTCTTTTCAACCCCAGCCCCTATCCCTATGGCAGATTGTTTGTTGATCATCTTCCTGGGTTCTGGATTATTTAGAGACCAGAAGTGAAAATCGCACTCTGCCCTGCTACAATCTTCTCATTTGCCCAAAACATCCCAGCATTGGTGAGGATAAAAAATTTGGCCAGCATTCGCCTAATGCCCCTTATCAATATTGTTCATTTTCTCTTATAACTATCTGACTTTATCTTAATTCTGTGCAACCTATTACAGTGAATCTTGAATAGGAAGGAACTGCAGATGCTAGTTTACACTGAAGATAGACACAAAAAGCTTGAGTAACACAGCTGGTCAGGCAGTACCTCTGGAGAAAAACGTCACCGATTCCTTTTTTTCCACAGATGCTGCCTGTCCCGCTGAGTTACTCCAGCTTTTTGTATCTAAAGTGAATCTTGTAGTTCTGGATGAGGCAAATTTTGGGAAATCACTGCCCACAGTTTACTTATAAACAAGGAAGTGGAGGTGTTATAGACAATAGACAATAGGTGCAGGAGGAGGCCATTTGGCCCTTCGAGCCAGCACCGCCATTCAATGTGATCATGGCTGATCATTCTCAATCAGTACCCCGTTCCTGCCTTCTCCCCATACCCCCTGACTCCGCTACCCTTAAGAGCTCTATCCAGCTCTCTCTTGAATGCATTCAGAGAATTGGCCTCCACTGCCTTCTGAGGCAGAGAATTCCACAGATTCACAACTCTCTGACTGAAAAAGTTTTTCCTCATCTCAGTTCTAAGTGTTGGTTTACCTAGGAAAGACACAAAGTACTGGAGTAACTTGGCAGGTCAAGCAGCATCTCTGGCGAACATGGATAGGTGACCTCTCGGGTAGGGATCCTTCTTCAGACTGAATCAGTCCGAGGAAGGGTCGCTAAGCGAAACGTCACCTATCCATGTTCTCCAGGGATATTGCCTAACCCACTGAGTTACTCCAGCACTTTGTACCGGCCCATGGTTTACTATTGTCTATGTATGCAGTCACAATTTGCCTCCTGTCTATTATAATTGAGATGCAAAACATTCATACAAAAAAAAGGACCTTGGTTGCTTTAGTTTATCAATGATAATGAACCCCAGAATTGCCACAAGCAAATAATTCCTATTACCGTTGTGCTGTGACACAGCTGGGATTAAAAATGAGCCGTTTACAGAGTGAAGGAAGTGTTGCATGACGGAGAAAAGAGTCCCTGTCTTATATTGGAGCTCCAATAAAAACCATGTGTGTTCGTTTTTACTACATGGTACTGGTAGATTTCAGAAAGTCTTATTTGTAGGAATCTAAGACATCGGAGCAGAATTAGGCTATTCTGTCAAGTCTGCTCTGCCATTCGATCATGGCTGATCTATGTTTCCCTCCCAAACCCATTCTCCTGCCTTCTCCCATAATCTTTGACACCCTTGCTAATCAAGAACCGATATCTCCACTTTAAAGATACCTGATGACTTGGCCTCTTCAGCCGTCTGTGGAAATTAATTCCACAGATTCTGGCTACGAACTGGCTTAAAAAGTTCTTCTGCATCTCCATTCCACAGGTACATCCTTTTATTCTGGGGCTGTGCCCTCTTGTCCTGTACTCACCCACTACTGGAAAAACCCTCTCCACATCCACTCTATCTAGGCCTATCAATGCAGAGAAGTAGATTCATTCATGTATATATTTAAAAACCAAGAACTTTTGGCAGTCTGTGACGTTTGCTGAGTCCACAGTGTGTTACCTTCAGCGACGAATTTGGGGTGAAATGAAATAAAATATTCTTATTGTCTTCTGTATCTTCCTCCCTCACAGAAGAAAATTACAGAACCCACACGATTGAACTCTTGACATATTTGAGGACTCCAGAGTCAAAATATTGCAGTTCATCATTTTTTTGGCTTTTACACACTATTCATCACTATGTTTGTTTGTTTGATAGCCCATCGTGTATTCACTAGCCAACATCTACTTCCAATTTAAAAAAAACACAGTGCTGGAGTAACTAGGTGGGTCAGGCAGCATCTCTGGAGAACAAGGATAGGTGACATTTCGGGTTGGAATATTGTTACTTCCAATTGCTTATTTAGGTATTTTGAAGGAATGCAGGTGGTAAATAATTCAGCAGAGACATCGGGTACAACAGGTGCTGGCTTACAAAGGAAAGACGCACGATGCTGGAGTAACTCAGCGGGTCAGGCAGCATCTCTGGAGAACATGGATAGGTGATGTTTCGGGCCAAGACCTTCAGACTCAAGAAGGGTCAAGCCTCAGATCTAAGACTCAGTCTGAAGAAGGGTCTCGACCTGAATCGTCACCTATCCATGTTCTGTAGATGCTGTCTTACCTGCTGAGTTACTCCATATCAACAGTGAAACCTACTTTTTGCTTAAGCACTAGTTTAGTATATACATTTATTTATCTTTCTGTGATGCAATGTGCAGACTGATACGTTCACATTCACATCCAGATATTAACCTTTTGAACACAACACCCCAAGTCCAAGAATCGTCACTGCATTGTCCAGATTTCAATTGTCAATCATTTTCTTTACTATTGCTCTCCAATGACTCTTGCCTAAATTTTAACTCTGGTCTATTAATACTAACTGTTTTGTGTTGATTGATTGCATTTTAGTTGATTTTTATATTTAAATTTTAAAGCAATAGTGTAAGAGTGTAAGAATTTTCAGAAATACACTGCATTGGCAAAAAGATCTGTCCAGACTTATGAACACCTGTAGTCAAAAGCTAATTATTTTTGTTAAAGCATTAAAATAACTTAATTTGATGGTGGGAAATGCCTCTCCTTTGACTATTTCAAGTAGAAAAGATTTAAAATCACAATGCTGGATAGAAAATTGGCTTCATGGAAGAAAGCAGGTGATTGGTTGCTTTTCGGACTGGAGGCCTGTGACTAGTGGTGTGCCTCAGGGTTCAGTGCTGGACCCATTGCTGTTTGTCATCTATATCAATGATTTGAATGAGAATGTACATGGCATGATTAGCAAGTTTGCAGATGACTCAAATGTGGGTGGCATTGTAAATAGTGAAAATAGATGTCAAAAATTGCAGCAGGATCTTGATCAGTTGGGGAGGTGGGCTGAAGAACATTGATGAAATTTAATACTGAGAAATGTGCGGGTGTTGCATTTTGGGAAGACTAACATGGGCAGGACCTACAGAGGTAGAACTTAGGGGTGTGTTGGGCCGAAGGGCCTGTTTCCACACTGTATCACTATGACTAAATAGGCAAAAGCCATCCCAAGTCTGTCAATGATTTCCCAACGTTGCAGTTATCTCTTTCAAGTTGTATAACCTGTAGTAAGCCTGTTGCGATAAATATTTATTCAGCATTGACATTTTCTTCAATACTTATCGATGCATATTTTTGGATGGTGCATTTCAGCTGAGGCAGCTTTTGTTTTTCTTAAAACATAGAACAGTACAGCACAGGAACCATATTGTCAGCACCGAACATAATACCATGATAAACTAATCCCCTCTGCCTGCACGTGATCCATACACCATTGCTTCTCTCCAGAGATGCTGCCTGTCCCGCTGAGTTACTCCAGCATTTTGTGTCGACCTTTGATTTAAACCTGCATCTGCAGTTCTTTCCTATCCATACACCACCATTCCCTGCGTATCCATGTACCTGCCTCTTAAATGCCACTATCATATCTGTTTCCACCAACACTCCTGGCAGCACATTTCAGGCACTCACCACCCCCACTGTGTAAAAAAAAGCTTGCCCCTCTCACCTTAAAGCCATGCCCTCTAGTCATAGTCATACACCGTGGAACAAGCCCTTCAGCACAACTTGACCACGCCAACCAACATGCCCCAAATACACAGGTTCCACATGCCTGCGTTTGGCCCATATCCCTCTAAACCTATCCCTGTACCTGTGTAAATGTTTTTGTCTTTGACATTCCCACCCTTGGCATTTAGAGAATCATACATCACAGAAACAGGCCCTTGAGCCCAACTCATCCATGCCGACCAAGATGCCCTATCTAAGCTACCTATCTATTGCCTGAATTTGGCCTATATCCCTCTAGACCTTTCCTATCCATGCACCACTCCGTGTATTTTAAATGTTGTTAGAGCACCATCCTCAAACACCTCCTCTGACAGCACATTCAATATACCAACAATCCTCTGTGAAAAGGTTGCCCCTCAGGTTTCAACGGCTTTCCCCTCTCACCTTAACGGAGAAGGCTGAGAGGGGACCTTTATTCACTATGCAGGATTATGAAGGACAAAGATTGGGTGATAGTGAGAAACCTTCCCCCTCATCATGGATGTCTACCCAGAGAGCTAAGATTTAACGTAAAGGGGTGGGAGACTTTCTTTAGCATGGAACTCCCACCGAGTCCACGCCGACCATCAATCACGCGTTCAAAATAGTTCTATGATATCCCACTTTCATATCCACTCCTAACACACTTGGGGCAATTTACAGATGGTCAATTAAGTTACAAACCCGCACATCGGCGTAATTCTGCTCCTATCACTTACGAACTTATCCTTTGGGATGTGGGAGGAAACCAGAGCACCCGGAGGAAGCACATGCAGTCACAGGGAGAAGGTGCAAAACCCAATATGTCTTCCAATATTTCATTGTTTCAGAATGCCTCTGACTGCCATTCAACTGTGTCCTTTCATCTTCTTTATAAAACCTGAGATGATTAGGCCTAAGGACTGTAAGGACTGTTCTGCTAAGGATGTTGAGCAGCTTTTCTTTTTTATTTGTGAAAGCTTGATCTCCAGTTGGCAGTGGCATGGCAAGAATGAGACGGATGGTGTGGTGTGGGATGTGTGGGGAATGGAAGATCTATCAGTTTAACAGAGATAAGTATTTCTGTTTCAGAGATCTCCCTCCAAAACACTCCTATTTTATTAATCTGTTCACCAGAGGGCAGTGTAGCCTGTTATAATACCTTTAGACCTTAGACTTTAGAGATACAATGCGGAAACAGGATCTACAGCCCACTGAGTCCGCCCTGACCAGCGATCACCCCATACTCTAGTACTATCCTACACACTAGGGACAATTTACAATTTTACCAGGCCAATTAACCTTCAAACCTGTACGTCTGGAGTGTGGAAGGAAACCGGAGCACCTGGAGAAAACTCACGTGATCACAAGGAGAACGTACAAACTTTGTACAGACAGCACCTGTGGTCAGGATCGAACCTGTAAGGCAACAGCTCTACCACTGCACCACAGTGCCGCCCTGTGGTAATAACAGGCTAATGACTATTTTCTCTTCAAGGGGATTCTGTGCAATGATAGAACAGATTTTTTTCATTCTGGCGATGTCAGGAGCCGCAGTGGCGCAGCTGGTAGCACTTGTGGCCTCACAGCGCCAGAGACCCACGTTCAGGCCTGACCTCTGTGTGGAGTTTGCACGTTCTTCCTGCGTGGACTTCCTCCGGGTGCTCCGGTTTCCTCCCACATCCCAAAGACGTGTGGGTTTCCAGGTTAAATGGCCTCTGTAAATTGCCTCTAGTGTGTAGTGGATGAGTAAGTGTTGAATTGGACTCAGTCTCAAGATGATACAAATGCAATATATATTGTGAGATGTGCAAGGCAGAGAGAAGAGAGACACATTTTATATTTTCCCATTCTTGTGCCCTGATCTTTTTTACCAACATAAATGGTCCGATGTTTCATGGGGTCTCAACTTTTGTTCCTTAATAGGTTGGCACACTTTTAACTCATGAACTTTACTTTAGACTTTAGAGATTCAGTCTGGAAACAGGGCCTTCGGCCTACTGAGTCCGTGCTGACCAGTGAGCACTATCCAAAACACTAGGGGACATTTAAAATTTACAGGAGCCAATTAACTTTCAAACCTGTACGTCTTTGAAGTGTGGAGGGAAACCGGAGCACCCGGAGAAACCCCACGTGGTCACACGGAGAACATACAAACTCTGACAGCACCCATAGTCCGGATCAAA
This sequence comes from Rhinoraja longicauda, assembly GCF_053455715.1. Classification (NCBI taxonomy): domain Eukaryota; kingdom Metazoa; phylum Chordata; class Chondrichthyes; order Rajiformes; family Arhynchobatidae; genus Rhinoraja; species Rhinoraja longicauda. The sequence continues at coordinate 44,642,795 of NC_135959.1, read as the reverse complement.
CCTGGGTCTCTAGCACTGTAAGACAGCAACTCTGCCGCTGCCCCACTTCCAGCTCATTACATCGCTTGAGGTATCTAATTTGTATTGAAAAGGCCTGCTTTTTTCCTCAATTTGTCATCTTGCTTTTTACCTCCATTCAACTAAAGTCTAAAGATTAAAACTTTAATTGCAGACATTGGGGAGGGGTAGGGTATACAGAATATTTTTGAGCAATAAATTGTTGGCAACTGAGGCATTGGAGATAAAATGTGGCCTTGAAGCTGAAATCCAAAGTTAGTCATTGTTTTACGACATCCTGTTTTGTTTCTACGCCATTCCCCTGCTCTGCACCTTCAGGCAGGTTTGTTTTTTTAATGGGTAGGGAGGAACTGGTATACAAAGAAGATAGACACAAAATGTTGGAGTAACGCAGTGGGTCAGGCAGCATCTCTGGAGAAGAGGAATAGATGATGATTTGGGTTGAGTAGGAAAATAACTGCAGACGCTGGTACAAATCGAAGGTATCACAAAATGCTGGAGTAACTCAGCAGGTCAGGCAGCATCTCAGGAGAGAAGGAATGGGTGACGTTTCGGGTCGAGACCCTTCCTCAGACTGATGTCAGGGGGGCGGGACAAAGGAAGGATATAGGTGGAGACAGGAAGATAGAGGGAGAACTGGGAAGGGGGAGGGGAAGAGAGGGACAGAGGAGCTATCTAAAGTTGGAGAAGTCAATGTTCATATCACTGGGCTGAAAGCTGCCCAAGCGAAATATGAGGTGCTGCTCCTCCAATTTCTGGTGGGCATCACTATGGCACTGGAGGAGGCCCATGACAGAAAGGTCAGACTGGGAGTGGGAGGGGGAGTTGAATTGCTCAGCCACCGGGAGATCAGGTTGGTTAAGGCGGACTGAGCGAAGGTGTTGAGCGAAACGATCGCCGAGCCTGCGTTTGGTTTCGCCGATGTAAAGACGTTGACATCTAGAGCAGCGGATACAATAGATGAGGTTGGAGGAGGTGCAGGTGAACCTCTATCTCACCTGGAAAGACTGTTTGGGTCCTTGGATGGAGTTGAGGGGGGAGGTAAAGGGACAGGTGTTGCATCTCCTGCAGTTGCAGGGGAAAGCCCGGGGATGGGGTGGTTTGGGTGGGAAGGGACGAGTGGACCAGGGAGTTACGGAGGGAACGGTCTCTGCGGAACGCAGAAAGGGGAGGGGATGGGAAGATGTGGCCAGTATCAGGGTCCCGTTGGAGGTGACGGAAATGTTAGAGGGTGATTTGTTGGATATGCTGGCTGATGGGGTGAAAGGTGAGAACGAGGGGGATTCTGTCCTTGTTACGAATGGGGGGAGGGGGAGCAAGAGCGGAGCTGCGGGATATAGAAGAGGCCCTAGTGAGAGCCTCATCTATAATGGAAGAGGGGAAGCCCCATTTTCTGAAGAATGAGGACATCTCTGATGCCCTAGTGTGAAACACCTCATCCTGGGCGCAGATGCGGCGTAGACGGAGGAATTGGGAGTGGGGGATAGACTTTTTGCAGGGGACAGGGTGGGAAGAAGTGTAGTCCAGATAGCTGTGCGAGTCAGTGGGTTTATAGTAGATGTCAGTCACTAGTCTGTCTCCTGTGATGGAGATGGTGAGGTCCAGAAACGGCAGGGAGATGTCGGAGATAGTCCAAGTATATTTAAGAGCAGGATAGAAATTGGTAGTGAAGTGTATGAAGTCAGTGAGTTCTGCATGGGTACAAGAGGTAGCACCAATGTAGTCGTCGATGTAGCGGAGGTAGAGTTCGGGGATGGGGCCAGTGTACGTCCCGAATAGGGATTGTTCGACGTACCCGACAAAGAGGCAGGCGTAGCTAGGGCCCATGCGAGTGCCCATAGCTACGCCTCTGGTTTGGAGGAAGTTGGAGGAGTCAAAGGAGAAGTTGTTAAGGGTAAGAACCAGCTCTGCTAGGTGGAGGAGAGTGTTAGTAGATGGGGATTGGCTGGTTCTACGATCGAGGAAGAAACAGAGGGCTTCGAGACCATCCTTGTGGGGGATGGAAGTGTAGAGTGACTGGACATCCATGGTAAAGATGAGGTAGTGGGGGCCTGGGAACCGGAAGTTATCGAGGAGATGGGGAGCGTGTGAGATGTCTTGGACGTAGGTGGGGAGGGATTTGACCAGGGGGGATAGGATGGAGTCGAGGTATGTAGAGATAAGTTCGGTGGGACATGAACAGGCAGAAACAATGGGTCTGCCGGGACAGTTCTGTTTATGGATTTTAGGTAGAAGGTAAAATCGGGCCTTGCGGGGTTGGGGAACGATAAGGTTGGAGGCATTGGGGGGGTAGAGCGCCGGAAATGGTGAGGTCCATGATGGTGTTGATGATTAAGGTCTGGTGCTCGTCGGTGGGGTCATGGTCCAAGGATAAGTAGGAGGAGGTGTCTGAGAGTTGTCGTCTGACCTCGGTCCGGTAGAGGTCAGCACGCCAGACTATTATAGCACCTCCCTTGTCAGCGGGTTTGATGACTAAGTCAGGGTTGTTGCAGAGTGAGTGGAGGGCTGCACGTTCAGGAGGGGAGAGGTTAGAGTGAGTCAGGGGAGTGGAGAATTTGAGGCGGTTAATGTCACACCGGCAGTTGGAGATGAAAAGTTCTAGTGAGGGTAGTTGGCCAAACGGGGGTTGTCCAAGAGGAGGGGGTCCGCTGGAGACGGGAGAAGGGGTCATCACTGTGCCTGTCTTCTCCCCACATCCCTTGATACCACTAGTCCCCAGAGCTCTATCTAACTCTCTTTTAAATTCATCTAGTGAATTGGCCTCCACTGCCCTCTGTGGCAGAGAATTCCACAAATTCACAACTCTCTGGGTGAAACAGTTTCTTCTCACATCAGTTTTAAATGGCCTCCCCTTTATTCTTAGACTGTGTCCCCTGGTTCTGGACTCCCCCAACATTGGGAACATTTTTCCTGCATCTAGCTTGCCTAGTCCTTTTATGATTTTATACGTCTCTATAAGATCCCCTCTCATCCTTCTAAACTCCAGTGAATACAAGCCTAGTCTTTCCAATCTTTCCTCATATGACAGTCCCTCCATCCCAGGGATTAACCTCGTGAACCTATGCTGCACTGCCTCAATAGCAAGGACGTCCTTCCTCAAATTAAGAGACCAAAACTGCACACAGTACTCCAGATGTGGTCTCACCAAGGCCCTATACAACTGCAGAAGAACTTCTTTTCTCCTGTACTCAAATCCTCTCATTATGAAGGGCAACATGCCATTAGCTTTCTTCACTGCCTGCTGTACCTGCACGCTTACCTTCAGTGACTGGTGTACAAGGACACCAAGTTCTCACTGCACTTCCCCTTTACCTAATCTGACACCATTGAGATAATAATCTGCCGCCTTATTTTTACCGCCAAAGTGGATAACCTCACATTTATCTACATTATACTACATCTGCCATGCATCTGCCCACTCACTCAACCTGTCCAAGTCACCCTGCAACCTCCTAACATCCTCTTCGCAGTTCACACTGCCACCCAGCTTTGTGTCATCTGCAAACTTGCTAGTGTTACTTCTAATTCCATCATCCAAATCATTAATATATATATTGTAAATAGTAGCGGCCCCAGCACTGAGCCTTGTGGCACTCCACTCGCCACTGCCTGTCATTCTGAAAAGAACCCGTTTATTCCTACTCTTTGCTTCCTGTCTGCTAACCAATTCTCCATCCATATCAATACCCTACCCCCAATACCATGTGCTCTAATTTTGCTCACCAACCTCCCGTGTGGTACCTTATCAAAGGTTTTCTGAAAGTCTAGATACACTACATCCTCTGGCTTTCCTTCATCCATTTTACTTGTCACATCCTCAAAACATTCCAGAAGATTAGTCAAGCAGGATTTCCCCTTCATAAATCCATGCTGACCTGGACCAATCCTTTTACCGCTATCCAAATGCGCCGTTATTACCTCTTTAATAATTGACTCCAGCATCTTCCCCACCACCGATGTCAGACTAACTGGTCTATAATTCCCCATCTCTCTCGCTCTTTTCTTGAAAAGTGGGATAACATTAGCTACCCTCCAATCCACAGGAACTGATCCTGAATCGATTGAACATTGGAAAATGATCACCAATGCGTCCACGATTTTTTGAGCCACCTCCTTGAGTACCCTGGGATGCAGACCATCAGGCCCTGGGGATTTATCAGCCTTCAGTCCCATCAGTCTACCCAATACTATTTCTCACCTAATGCAAATTTCTTTCAGTTCCTCTGTCTCCCTTGATCCTCTGTCCACTAGTACATCTGGTAGATTGTTTGTGTCTTCCTTAGTAAAGACAGATCTGAAGTACCTGTTCAACTCTTCTGCCATTTCCTTGTTACCCATAATAATTTCACCTGTTTCTGCCTTCAAGGGACCCACATTGTCGTTACTAATATTTTTCTATTAACATACCTCAAGAAGCTTTTACTGTCCTTCTTTATATTCTTGGCCAGCTTCGCTTTGTACCTCATCTTTTCAGCCCATTTTGCCCTTTTTTGCTATTTTCTGTTGTCCTTTGAAAGTTGCTCACTCCTCTGGCTTGCCGCTACTCTTTGCTATCTTATACATCTTTTCTTTTAGTTTTATTCCATCTCCAGTTCCCTTGTCAGCCACGGTTGCCTCTTACTCCCCTTAGAATCTTTCTTCCTTTTTGGAATGAAATGATCCTGCATCTTCTGGATTATGCCCAGAAATACCTGCCACTGCTGTTCCACCATCATTCCTGCTAGGATCCTTTTCCATTTGACCTTGGTCAGCTCCTCTCTCATGCCTTCATAGTCCCCTTTGTTCAACTGCAACACTGACATTTCTGGTTTAACTTTCTCCCTCTGAAATTGCAGATTAAAACTAATCGTATTATGGTCACTACCTCCAAGCGGTTCCTTTACCTTGAGTTCCCTTATTAAATCTGGTTCATTGGACAACACTAAATCCAGAATTGCCTTCTCTCTGGTAGGCTCTGGTACAACCTGCTCGAAGAATCCATCTCGGAGGCACTCTACAAACTCCTTCTTGGGGTCCAGAACCAACCTGATTTTCCCAGTCTACCTGCATATTGAAATCCCCCATAACCACAGTGGCATTACCTTTGTACATGCCAAATTTAACTCCTGCTGCAACTTACACCCTATATCCAGGCTACTATTTGGGGGTCTGTAGATAACTCCCATTAGTGTCTTCATACCTTTACAATTCCTCAACTCTATCCACGGTGACTCTACATCGTCAGTCCCAATGTCACCCCTCGCAAGGGACTGAATTCCATCCCTCACCAACAGAGCTTCCCCACCTCCTCTGCCCACCTGCCTGTCCTTTCTATAGGACGTATAACCCTGAATATTCCGTTCCCAGTCCTGATCCTTCTGCAGCCATGTCTCTGTAATCCCCACAATGTCAGAAGGTACAAAACAAAGCAGAGCCTGCATCAATGACTCAGGAAATGTGGAGCCCACAATGGTCCTTTGTTGGCTGGGGATGAGATGATAACGAAGGAATGCGAACGGTGAAATTAGCAAGAGAACTACGATGAGGGAGGGATGGAGAGAGAGGGAATTGTACTTCTGATGAAAAATCCTGAAACATTAACTATATTGTATTATATATATATATTGTATTCTTATTTCACCGTTAGAAACATGGAAACATAGAATGTTTCTAACGGTAAAATAAGAATAAAATATATTGGTGTACCTAGCAGTTCAGGTAGTATTTATCAAGGGAGATGCAGAGTTTTATTTTTAAATTGTTGAGCTTTTAAAAATGTTTTTAATTCAGCTACAGTTGAAGAAATTACTTTCATTGTAAGGATGCCACTTCAAATGCTAATATTGTTTAGTTAATATACTTAGTCAAACATGAGAGTCAAGAGTGTTTTATGGTCACATTTCCCGAAAGGGAACAATGGAATTCTTTCTTGCAGCAGCACAACAGGCTGTAAGCATAGTACTCAATAGATAATATGATAAACAAACAAAAAGGAAAGATGTTCAATAGATTAAAAACCCAATATGGTGCAAAAACAAAACAAAGTTTTGCTAAAGTGCAGTGCAGTATTAAAGTGCAGTTTAATTCTATTACTGAGTCTGAGAGCAGGTTTATCAGACAAATTCTTCCCTCACCTTCTCACGGAAGATTTATCAAGTAAGAAGAAACTGAAGAACTTGGTGAACCGAGTGTACTTGTTTGGCGAAACTAATAAATCAATAAAGAAATGTTGAATATAACTAAAGCAGAATGAGATAAGGATTGCGTTCCTTTCCATAGATACAGACCCACCGCCGATAGAACTGAGATGAGGAAAAACCTTTTCAGTCAGAGAGTTGTGAATCTGTGGAATTCTCTGCCTCAGAAGGCAGTGGAGGCCAATTCTCTGAATGCATTCAAGAGAGAGCTGGATAGAGCTCTTAAGGATAGCGGAGTCAGGGGGTATGGGGAGAAGGCAGGAACGGGGTACTGATTGAGAATGATCAGCCATGATCACATTGAATGGCGGTGCTGGCTCAAAGGGCCATATGGCCTCCTCCTGCACCTATTGTCTATTCCGGCACCCTTCGTTTCAGAGCCTTGCCGGACGGACCAACAGAGGTCAAGGCCTCCGAGAGGAGTCCAAAGGTACCGGAACGGTCCACCTAGACCACCCAGATACCGGCCTGCAAAGTCGGCCTTGGAAGTTGGCTAGAGGGATGGATCTGCCAGCTCCAGCCGGGCCGGATATCCGGAGACCCGGCAGCAGGGAGCAATTTCGACCCACCAATCGACTGCAGAAGTCAGCTATGAGAACAGACCTGCCGGCTCCGCCGAGGCACCACATTTTCAGGGAGACTTCCAGGAACGAATTTCAAGTGCGCTTTCGTAATTTTGTCCGGATTAAAGGAGGTGCCGGACCACTAGTTGCCGAAAAATCCTGTATATTAAAAAATATATATTTTAAGAACAAATCTCTAAAGAGTTCCCACCCCACATTAATTCCATAAGCTGTGTGATGTTCTAGCCTCTACACGAATGATGTAGTGACAATTAAATGCCTCTATCCATGTTCTCCACAGATGCTGCCTGACCTACTGAGTTACTCCAGTGCTTTTGTGTCTTTTAAAAAAAAAACAGCATTTGCAGTTCCTTCTGTCTCCACAAAAGAGGAACTTGTTTTGCAAAATATGAAGTTATCCAAAAATGTGTCTGTGAATGAAAGTAAATTGCCTGGGTATCATCGCCAACATATATGGTTTGATTTCAAAGGTTAAGTTTGGATAGGTTTACTCAAGAATAGTTAATTATTCTCCCTCACAGAAGTTTGTGTCATTATCACCAAACATTTTCCCAGAAGTCCAATAGCTAAACTGACCACTCCCTGAGACAGTAACTGTTTGCTGTCAGTACAAAATCCTATTTGGATAACAATTGTGGTAATAAGCCGAAGATAGGCACAATGTGCTAGAGGAACACAGCGGGTCAGGCAGCATCTCTGGAAAAAAGGAATAGGTGACGTTTCAGGTTCTGATTCAGATTCAGAACACACCAACCTCTGTGTGAAGAAGGGTGGTCTTATAGAGGTGTATAAAATATAGAGAGGGATCGGGTAGACCGACAGACTCTCTTGCCCAGAGTAGGGGAATCGAGAACCAGAGGGCATAGTTTAAAGTGAAGGGGGAAAGATTTAATAGGAATCTGAGGGGAAACTTTTTCACACAGAGGGTGGTGGATGTATGGAACAAGCTGTCAGGGGAGGTAGTTGAGGCAGGAACCATTGCAATGTTTTAGAAACAATTAGACAGGTACATGTATTGGCCGGGTTTAGGGGGATATGGACCAAACGCAGGCAGGTGGGGCTGGTGTAGATGGGACATATTGGTCGGTGTGGGCAAGTTGGGCCGAAGGGCCTGTTTCCTACACTGTATGACTCTCTAAGTTGCCGCCCTCAGGTCCCCTTGAAATCTTTCCCCCTCTCACCCTAAATCTATGTCCTCTTGAGAAAAGACGGTGACTTTTTTTTAAACGGACTCCCCCTACCTTGGGAAAAGGGCCAGGGCGGTTAGTAATAAACATCCACCTTTGCTGCCAGACCCGTTGAGCAACTTTCTATTTTTCCAGAAGTCAATCGCACGTTGCCTCGCCCTGACTTCCTGCGGAACACCTGGGCCAAGGCAACTCCAATAACAAGGGGGACATTCAGTGTCCCACACTGTGTGGGTCTCCTTACACCCAGCGTGGTAGATGTTCTCCTGGTAATGCGGACTCTCGGACATGGATCCACTGCCCACATGCACGGTAAAACAACCACAGACTTAGGCAAGGGTCCGGTTGCCCGACCTTTTACCCAGCTGGGTACTTTACTGAAGGACTCTGTCAGTCTCACCGTCAACCCTTCACTGCCCTTTGGTTTGGCCTCCGGATGAGAAAGGTCCCAATGCACTGACACATGGAGGAGGAGGGGGAGGGGGAGGGGGAGGAAGAGTGGGCTCCAACGCTTGCAAAAGCCGAGATCGAGATCCTAGATTGTTTTGGCCGCACCCGAGGGTTTCAGCGCCGTAACTGCACCAGGTGCAGGTAAGGTCAAAGTCCCATGCATGCGTCCCGGACCAAAGGCGGCTGCTCTCCGCCTTGTAGTCAACGAGGAAGCAACCGAGAGCAAGTTGGTCTCAGGAGAGTTCCCAGTGTCGGGGTCGCCACTAACCGGGGATCCGTGCGAAGAGTTGAAGCCTTGGCCCCCAAAGTAAGTCCAATGGGAAGGACGGAAGACCCCCAAGTGATCGACTACGTGTTGACTTACAAGAGAGACGATGGCCAACGACTCGCTACTCGGGAAAGGATGAAGTTCCTGCGCGAAGTAAAGAAGACTGGGCTCTCTCTGGACCCCGACGTGACTGAGCAGCTGAGTACAGACCAAGGCACCTGCCCGAAGCAGATCATTAAAATCCATGCCCCCTTTAATGTACTGAGCCGAGTAGCTGAAAAGATGAGGTTAAAGATGCCTTTGAACGTAGAGGTAAGAAAATCACGATTAATTATAGATATTACCACTAGTAAAAAATATTCCCATTGTATCATAAGTTCTAGGAGCAGAATTAGGCCATTTGGCCCATCTAGTCTACTTCTCCATTCAATCATGACTGATCTATCTTTCCTTCTCAACCCCATTCTCCTGCCTTCTCCCCATGACCCCTGAGATCCATACTGATCAAAAATCTGTCAATCTCCACATCTCCAATATCCATTGACTTGGTCTCCACAGCCATCTGTGGTAATGAATTCCACAGATTCGCCACCAGATCAACTTTCACAAAAAACAGAAATTTTGTCTACGATTTAGAGGGATATATGGGTCAAACGCAGGCAGGTGGGACTAGTCGGTCAGTGTGGGCAAGGTGAGCTGAATGGCTTGTTTCCACGCTCTATGACTATATAAACACTGTTGTGGGAACTGCATAGCTGGTGTTCATTACTAGGCATCACTCTTTGTCACTGGTAGCCTTATCAGACTGTTCAATTTTTGATTGATAAATTGTGATAACTGCATTCACCCTATCACCACTCAGCCTCCTGCGCTCCATGGAATAAAGTCCTAGCCTGTCCAACCTCTCCCTCTGGAGCTCAGGCCCTCAAGTCCTGGCAACATCCTCATAAATCTCTGCACTCTATCCAGCTTAATGGCATCCTTGCTTTAGCAGGGTGACCAAAATTGAACACAATACACCAAATGCATCCTCACCAACATCTTGTACAACTGTAACGGAACATCCAAACTCCTATACTCAATATAGACACAAAGTGCTGGAGTACCTCAGCGGGTCACGCAACATCTCTGGAGAAAAAGGATGGCTGACGTTTTGGGTCGGGACTCTTCTTTGGCCACTGTGCTGCCCGAATTAAATAATACTATTTGCAGACATTCACAAAGCAAGTTAATGATGTTGCTGAAATGTTGATGTTTGACTCTTTTTAGAGCACGGGGACTCCAGCCAGCTTCCCGCAGAAATTCCTGAACTATTTTGTAACGGATGATGAGGCTGACTACTTCAGCGCACCTTACAGACATGACAAGCAGCATATATTCAAAGGAATTGAGAACAAGACTACATTTTTTCGGCCAGCTGTGAGATCTCTAATTGTAAATCGCAATTTTTGTTCTGATTTGAATCGTGCGTGTTTATAAAATAATGATGCATTTCCCACATTCGTCAACAATGAGCGATTTGTTAGCATGGGTGATTGTAGAATTACACAACTTGCCGTAATATTGAGCATAGAGTTTAGTTTATTTAGTTGCGTTTAGTGTCACGTGTACCAAGGTACAGGGAAAAGCTTCTCTGTGCATGTATATCTTTGCGTGTTATCCAGTCAGCACAAAGATATATATTATTACGATCAAGCAGTCCACAGTGTACAGAGAAGTGATAAAGGAATAATGTTTAGTGCAAGAAAAAGTCCAGTATAGTCTGATAAAAGATAGTCTGTGGGTCTTCAATGAGGTAATGGGAGGTTAGGAACTCTCTCCAGTTGGTGATAGGATGGTTCAATTGCCTGATAACAGCTGGCAAGAAACTGTCCCTGAACCTGGAGGTATGCATATTCACACGTCTGTGCCTCTTGGCTGATGGGAGAGGGGAGAAGAGAGTGGCTCATCCTTGATTATGCTGGTGGCCTTGCCGAGGCAGCATGAAGTGTAGATGGAGTCAATGGAAGGCAGTTTGGTTTGAGTGCTATTTCCAAGTCCAAATGCTGAACCTTTTTTTAAGTACAAGGTCATTTAGTCCAGAATTTGCTATCTGAATCAAATTGTTCCTGCTTTTTCTGATTGAAAGATACAACATAGCACAGGCTCTTTAGCCCACCGAGTCCACGCTGATCATCAATGAACCGTTCATGCTAGTGCTATGTTATCTCTCTTTCACACCCGCTCCCTACACACCAGGGGCAATCCAGGGGCAATTTACAGAGGCCAATTAACCTACAAGCCCGCCATTTTTGGGATCTAGGAGGAAACTGGAGCACCCGGAGGAAGCCAGTGTGATCACAGGGAGAACGTGCAAACTCCACACAGACAGCACCTGAGGTCAGGATTGAACCCAGGTCCCTGGAGTTGTGAGGCAGGGTATCTGTTCCTAAGCTATCCACAGTTTTAAAACATTTGTCAAACTCCACGCAGACAGCACCCGAGGTCAGGAACGGACCAGAGGTCTGGCGCCACGAGGCAGCAGCTCTACCCGCTGCGCCATTGCGTGCCGCCTTGTGTTAGGAACAATTGTAAACTTGCAGATGCCCTGAGGTCGACTTGCTGATAATTGCCATCGCGATCTGAAATGACAGTGCGTGGTATCGGAGCCTTTTGAAGCATGGGACTGAATGGGTGGAGATTGGGGATAACGGGACATAGACCAAACCTGTGGTCGGACAGCAGGGTGTGGTGGATGAAGCTGGACCAGATAACCTCACTTTTCTCCCACATCATACTCCACATGCCAACTTTATTTTACCCACTCATTTAATCACCTGAATCCTTTTGAAAGATTCATATCATCCTCCCCATTTCCCCACGCTGTACGACTATATGACTCTGTGTTTGTTGTTATTTCATACGTTTAATCACAAATGTAGTTTGATTAAGCATTCACTGAGAAAATGTATTCTATCTCAAATGATTGATATAGCATGCCATAGAACTACCGTATGATTATAGTAAAAACATATTCTTTGTAGAATGATGATAATATTTGTCCAGAGAGTAATTACACTACATCCTGTTTATTTTGTAGGTTAATTATATTCTAAATGGGATCCATATACCCATTGAAAGCCACAAAGATAAAGGTACGTCAGAGGTTGAGCGGAGACTTGATAGAAGAATATAAAATTATGAGAGTCATAGACAGGCAGAACTGTTTTCCCAGGAAGAAAATGTCTAACACTAGAGGGCACAGCTATAAAGTAAGAGGGGGAAAGTTTAATTGAGACTAGACCAAGTTGGGCCCAAACCTCTCCTGCATTGGTGCAGCACCCTCTCCTCCCCCCTCCCCCTCCCCTCTCCCCCCATCCCCCTCCCTCCCTCCTCCCCAACCCCCTCCCTCCCTCCTCCCCAACCCCCTCCCTCCCTCCTCCCCAACCCCCTCCCTCCTCCCCCTCTGTCCCTCCCGTCCCCTTTCCGCCCCCCTCCCTCCTCTCCTCTCCCCTCCTCTCCCCTCCTCTCCCCTCCTCTCCCCTCCCCTCCCCTCTCCCCCTCCACACTCCCTCAGCCCCTCCCCACTCCCACCACTCCATCCCCCTCAAAACCCCTTATCCTCCCTCCCTTCCCCCTCTCCCCCTTCCCCCTCCCCATCCTCCTCCCCCCCGACCCCCCTCCCTCCCCCTCCTCCCCTTCCCCCCCCCCACTCCAGCTTCCTCAACCCCCCTAACCTCCTTCCCTCCCTCCCTCCCGAGGAGATAGATTTAAACTTTAAAATGTGAATAACTTAAAAAATATAACACCGATTTCAATGAAACAACTTCCATTAGCACCAAAGAGATGAAGGTGAGTAAGGTGGGCCTAAAACGGTTAACTAAAACTGTTTGGGCTGTAGTTCAGGAACAAACAAACAAACAAATGAGTGTTTTAGTATATAGATGAGCGGGGCAAGTTTTTTTAACAGAGGGTTGGGACACTTTGCCAGGGGGGTGGTGGAGGCAGATACCATAGTGGCATTTAAGAGGCTTTTAGATAGCACATAGAAGTGCAGGGAATAGAGGTGTATGGATCAAGCACAGGCATATGAGATCTGTTTAACTTGGCATCATGTTCGGCACAAACATTGTGGGCCAAATGTGATGTACTGTTCTATGTTCTGTGTTTGTTCTATGTAACATTTGGGAGCCATGAATTTAAGTTTCAACTTTTCTATTTTGGATGTATTTTCTGTTGAGCGTACACTCCACTGCCAGCTAAGCCGGACAATGTTTGGTTGTGATAATCATACAAATAGTAATTAAACTCTGTAGAACTCAGTTGCTGCTCTTCTAATTATATTACTCTTTGTTTCAGCTAACCTTAATGAAGATATAGAAATGCAGCCTTTTATTCAGACCGATGACACCAAGAAAGGTAGGCTTTTGAAGGGGTAAGTGGAAAGAGATGAAATAGTGTTTGGGAATCAAAATAAAACCTGCAGGCCCCAGAAATCTGAAACAAAGACAAACATACTGTCAAAACTCAGCGGGTCAGGCAGCTTCTGAGGCAAGAAAAACAATCAACATTTTGGGACCAGACTCAAGAACAGCTTCTTCCCCTCTGTCATCAGACTCCATAAGCCAGGGGACTGTCCAATTCACCTCCACCTCATTACGGGCCATACATGAATACAAGTGAGCCAAACTCAAGTACAGTAGATAGAGGCAAAGAGAAGATACAGAGTGTAGAATATAATTCTCAAGACCATGGATGCTGACAATAGACAATAGACAATAGACAATAGGTGCAGGAGTAGGCCATTCAGCCCTTCGAGCCAGCACCGCCATTCAATGCGATCATGACTGATCACTCTCAATCAGTACCCCGTTCCTGCCTTCTCCCCATACCCCCTCACTCCGCTATCCTTAAGAGCTCTATCCAGCTCTCTCTTAAAAGCATCCAACGAACTGGCCTCCACTGCCTTCTGAGGCAGAGAATTCCACACCTTCACCACTCTCTGACTGAAAAAGTTCTTCCTCATCTCCGTTCTAAATGGCCTACCCCTTATTCTTAAACTGTGGCCCCTTGTTCTGGACTCCCCCAACATTGGGAACATGTTTCCTGCCTCTAATGTGTCCAATCCCCTAATTATCTTATATGTTTCAATAAGATCCCCCCTCATCCTTCTAAATTCCAGTGTATACAAGCCCAATCGCTCCAGCCTTTCAACATACGACAGTCCCGCCATTCCGGGAATTAACCTAGTGAACCTACGCTGCACGCCCTCCATAGCAAGAATATCCTTCCTCAAATTTGGAGACCAAAACTGCACACAGTACTCCAGGTGCGGTCTCACCAGGGCCCGGTACAACTGTAGAAGGACCTCTTTGCTCCTATACTCAACTCCTCTTGTTATGAAGGCCAACATTCCATTGGCTTTCTTCACTGCCTGCTGTACCTGCATGCTTCCTTTCATTGACTGATGCACTAGGACACCCAGATCTCGTTGAACTCCCCCTCCTCCTAACTTGACATCATTCAGATAATAATCTGCCTTTCTATTCTTACTTCCAAAGTGAATAACCTCACACTTATCTACATTAAACTGCATCTGCCATGTATCCGCCCACTCACACAACCTGTCCAAGTCACCCTGCAGCCTTATTGCATCTTCCTCACAATTCACACTACCCCCCAGCTTAGTATCATCTGCAAATTTGCTAATGGTACTTTTAATCCCTTCGTCTAAGTCATTAATGTATATCGTAAATAGCTGGGGTCCCAGAACCGAACCTTGCGGTACCCCACTGGTCACTGCCTGCCATTCCGAAAGGGACCCATTTATCCCCACTCTTTGCTTTCTGTCTGTCAACCAATTTTCTATCCATGTCAGTACCCTACCCCCAATACCATGTGCCCTAATTTTGCCCACTAATCTCCTATGTGGGACCTTGTCGAAGGCTTCCTGAAAGTCGAGGTACACCACATCCACTGACTCTCCTCTGTCAATTTTCCTAGTTACATCCTCAAAAAATTCCAGTAGATTTGTCAAGCATGATTTCCCCTTCGTAAATCCATGCTGACTCGAAATGATCCTGTTACTGCTATCCAAATGCTCAGCAATTTCGTCTTTTATAATTGACTCCAGCATCTTCCCCACCACTGATGTCAGACTAACTGGTCTATAATTACCCGTTTTCTCTCTCCCTCCTTTCTTAAAAAGTGGGATAACATTTGCTATCCTCCAATCCACAGGAACTGATCCTGAATCTATAGAACATTGAAAAATGATCTCCAATGCTTCCACTATTTCTAGAGCCACCTCCTTAAGTACCCTGGGATGCAGACCATCAGGCCCTGGGGATTTATCAGCCTTCAGTCCCATCAGTCTACCCAAAACCATTTCCTGCCTAATGTGGATTTCCTTCAGTTCCTCCATCACCCTAGGTTCTCCGGCCCCTAGAACATTTGGGAGATTGTGTGTATCTTCCTCAGTGAAGACAGATCCAACTCTATCCTGCACTATGTCTCTTCCCCATTGCTCTGTCTACTGTTCTTGAGCTTGGCTTGATTGTATTTATGTATAGTACTATCTGATCTGATGGGGAAGCATGCAAAACAAAGTTTTTCACTGTATCTCGGTACACGGGTCAATAATAAACCTGAACCTAAAACCTGTGATTCTTTATAACCTGCGAAGGACTGTGAACCTGAAACATTGACTGTTTTTCTTTCCATTGTGGTATTGACAGTGAGAATGGTTCATCATGTGACTGATCACTGGAGCAGACCACAGGAGCAGAGTAGACTACCCCTGGTCCAGTATCTTATATGCTAATGTCGCGGTCACATTTCACAGTGGAACACTAGGTGGCACGGTGGCGCAGCGGTAGAGTTGCTGCCTTTCAGTGCCAGAGTCCTGGGTTCGATCTTGACAACGTGTGCTCCCTGTCACCGTGTGGGTTTTCTCCGGGTGCACCGGTTTCCTCCCACATTCCAAAGACGTACAGTTTTGTAGCTTAATTGGCTTCTGTAAATTGTCCACAGTGTGTCGGATAGAACTAGTGTATGGGGTATTGCTGGTCGATGTAGACTCGGTGGGTCAAAGGGCCTGTTTCTACGCTGTATCTCTAAACTAAACTAAATGAGTGAATCACAGAATTCAGTCCAGGCGAACGTAAATCACATTATCCTCTCTCGTCATTTATGAAGCTACGTTAAGACAAACATTCTCTCCTTCACTGGCAGGGCTGACTTGTTCATGCAGTTTGTTCCTTTCTGACAAATAGATCACAAGAAAGATGGAAAATTGAAAAATGTTCCCAGCTTATCATGTTTATTGATGGAGAAAACATTCACATCTGCATTCACCCTGCATGAAGGACCGGAAAATCATCTTGGATATTTACCTGGAGCATCTTCAGTTCAAGAAAGTGGTGGTGAGTGTTGTACTTCGTGGTCCGGTACCTGTTGTACCTTTAGTGACTCTGGAAGGACCACAAGTACACGTGTATAAAGGGTTACATTGCTGGAGCTCAACTCCAGGCTGTTTATTCCGTGGCCACCTGCATCCAGAGTGACTGCCTAATCACACCCATCACTTATATACACAGCCATACAAAGTAGTTCTTGGATACACAAAGTAGTCCCAGCAATATCACAACACCCCCCTTGTCTTATATATTACAACATCCCCCTTGTCTTGTATAAAATTGTTTTCTTTACCATTCGAGGGCTAAAATATATTTAACACACAAAACCAAAACACCATTGCTTTTTGCAAACAACTAAAAACAATAAAACACAATTGCTTTTTTCGCCATCATGGTGGTCACTCCTCTGCGGAATTTCACTCATCGCCGGGTGGTCACTCATCTCCATGTGGTCACTCATCTCCGGGTGGTCACTCATCTCCGTGTGGTCACTCAACTCCGTGTGGTCACTCACTCCGTGTGGTCACTCCACAGATATATACATTTATACAAAAGCATCAAATATAATACATTAAGCTTTCATTACACAGATCACAGGTATTGGGGGTAGGGTACTGACATGGATAGAAAATTGGTTGACAGACAGAAAGCAAAGAGTGGGGATAAATGGGTCCCTTTCGGAATGGGAGGCAGTGACCAGTGGGGTACCGCAAGGTTCGGTGCTGGGACCCCAGCTATTTACGATATACATTAATGACTTAGACGAAGGGATTAAAAGTACCATTAGCAAATTTGCAGATGATACTAAGCTGGGGGGTAGTGTGAATTGTGAGGAAGATGCAATAAGGCTGCAGGGTGACTTGGACAGGTTGTGTGAGTGGGCGGATACATGGCAGATGCAGTTTAATGTAGATAACGGTGAGGTTATTCACTTTGGAAGTAAGAATAGAAAGGCAGATTATTATCTGAATGGTGTCAAGTTAGGAGGAGGGGGAGTTCAACGAGATCTGGGTGTCCTAGTGCATCAGTCAATGAAAGGAAGCATGCAGGTACAGCAGGCAGTGAAGAAAGCCAATGGAATGTTGGTCTTCGTAACAAGAGGAGTTGAGTATAGGAGCAAAGAGGTCCTTCTACAGTTGTACCGGGCCCTGGTGAGACCGCACCTGGAGTACTGTGTGCAGTTTTGGTCTCCAAATTTGAGGAAGGATATTCTTGCTATGGAGGGCGTGCAGCGTAGGTTCACTAGGTTAATTCCCGGAATGGCGGGACTGTCGTATGTTGAAAGGCTGGAGCGATTGGGCTTGTATACACTGGAATTTAGAAGGATGAGGGGGGATCTTATTGAAACATATAAGATAATTAGGGGATTGGACACATTAGAGGTAGGAAACATGTTCCCAATGTTGGGGGAGTCCAGGACAAGGGGCCACAGTTTAAGAATAAGGGGTAGGCCATTTAGAACGGAGATGAGGAAGAACTTTTTCAGTCAGAGAGTGGTGAAGGTGTGGAATTCTCTGCCTCAGAAGTCAGTGGAGGCCAGTTCGTTGGATGCTTTCAAGAGAGAGCTGGATAGAGCTCTTAAGGATAGCGGAGTGAGGGGGTATGGGGAGAAGGCAGGAACGGGATACTGATTGAGAGTGATCAGCCATAATCGCATTGAATGGCGGTGCTGGCTCGAAGGGCTGAATGGCCTACTCCTGCACCTATTGTCTATTGTCTATTGTCTATCACTACACAGGTCATTAAACACAAAATATTCATTTTGTTCCATATCTTCCCCTCAAGAAGACGTACTGTGTAGATCAAACGTAGTGTAGGCTCTAGATGCTCCACCACCATGATTTGCCTGCCACTGCTGGCCTCCCACTGCTGGGCTGGCACTGCTGGGCTCCCACTGCTGGGTTGGCACTGCTGGGCTCCCACTGCTGGGTTGACACTGCTGGGCTCTCACTGTTGGGCTGGCACTGCTGGGCTGGCACTGCTGGGCTGGCACTGCTGGGCTGGCACTGTTGGGCTGGCACTGCTGTAATCGCGGTGCGCTGGCCCCGCCCACAAGTGCTCCCCGGCAGCTGCCGTTCAACTTTTCGAACGCGCTGCCGCTGGCCCCGCCCACAGGTGCTCCCCGGCTCCGCCCACAGGTGCTCCCGGCAGCTGCCGCTCAAATTCGAACGCGCTGCCGCTGCCTCGGGCCCAGGGCCGTCCCGACTCTACGGTCGACGCGCCTGGGTAAGTAGGCAGTGCCTCGGCCTTACCGGCCGCTGCACCTCTGCGGGTGGTTGGTCCCTCCGGTCGCCGACCCCCTCCGGTCGCCGCAAACCTCCGTAGGTGTCGGTCTCCTCCGGGGCTCTCCCGGTTGCCGCACACCTCCGTGGGTGTCGGTCTCCTCCAGGGCTCTCCCGGTCGCCGCACACCTCCGTGGGTGTCAGCCTCCCCCGGTCGCCGCACACCTCCGTGGGTGTCAGTCTTACCGGTCGCCGCACACCTCCGTGGGTGTCGGTCTTCCCCGGTCACCGCACACCTCCGTGGGTGTCGGGTCTCCCGGTCTTTCCGGTCATCGCACACCTCCGTGGGTGTCGGGTCTCCCGGTCGCCGCACACCTCCGTGGGTGTCAGCCTCCCCCGGGGCTCTCCCGGTCGCCGCACACCTCCGTGGGTGTCGGTCTCCTCCGGAGCTCTCCCGGTCGCCGCACACCTCCATGGGTGTTGGTCTTCCCCGGTCACCGCACATCTCCGTGTGTGTCGTGTCTCCCGGTCTTCCCCTGTTGCCGCACACCTCCATGGGTGTCGGTCTTCCCCGGTCACCGCACATCTCCGTGTGTGTCGGGTCTCCCGGTCTTCCCCGGTCACCGCACATCTCCGTGTGTGTCGGGTTTCCCGGTCTTCCCCCCGCGAAGCAGTCGCAGGCTTCTAATCTCGGGCCTACACAGGTGCTGGGGTGCGACGTGAGCCTACACGCACCTCCCCAAGCAGCTTGCAGCGTCACGTCGGCAACTCGGCGCCGACTACTGAGCAGGCAACTATACCAACTCACACTGGCCCTGTCGGGATGCACTCCAAACGTCCCGTACCGAGCTGGAAACTTTTCTTTTGTTTTGTTTCCCTTCAGGGCTTTTTTATTTTCTTCTTTTTTTTCTTCTTTTTAACCTTTTCTGCTCGGGCATGCTTCATTCCCTCCCTAGGCGAAACACCAAGCCGCTGCCACCATGTTGTTCTTCGTGGTCCGGTACTTGTTGTACCTTTAGTGTGACTCTGGACGGACCACGAGTGCACATGTTTAAGATGTTATCATGGTGCAGCTTGTACTCCAGGCTGTTTATCCCAAGGCCATCTGGATCCAGAGTGACCGCCTAATCACACCCATCACTTATATACACAGCCATACAAAGTAGTTCTTGGATACACAAAGTAGTCCCAGCAATATCACAACAGTGAGCTGTGCGAGTTACATGTCAAGTGGGATAGAGTCACACAGCATGGAAACTGTTTTGGGTCAGGGCCTACCTTAACTGTAGGTAGACACAAAATGCTGGAGTAACTCAGCGGGACAGGCAGTATCTCTGGAGAGAAGGAATGGGTCAGACTGAAGAAGGGTCTCGACCCGAAACGTCACCCATTCCTACTCTCCAGAGATGCTGCCTGTCCCGCTGAGTTACTCCAGCATTTTGTGTCTACCTTCAATTCAAACCAGCATCTGCAGTTCTTTCCTTGCTTAACTGTAGCTGAACTATAGAGTCATAGACTCATACAGCGTGGAAACAGGCCCTCGGGCCAACTTTCCCACACCAGCCAATATGCCCCATCTTCGCTGGTCCCACCTGCCTGTATTTGGTGCATATCCATCCTATCCTTTCCTATCCATGTATGTGTCCAAATTTTACCTTAAACCTATGTCCTCTGGTTCTTGTTTCCCCTACTCTGGGTAAAATACTCTATGAATTGACCTTATCTATTCCCCTCATGATCTTGTACACCTCTATAAGATCACCCCTAATCCCCCTGCGCTCCAAAGGCTGTAGGTGAAGGTGAATATCGGCAGTATCGGCAAAGTGAAACAGAAAGTAGTGGAGTAACTCAATGGGTCAGGCAGCATTTCTGGAGGGAATGGATGTGACATTTTGGGTTGGGACTCTTCCTCACATTGATTGTGGTAGGGGAGAGGATACTGGACAAGTGGGGTTGGGGGTGGGACAAAGCCTGGCAAGTGATAGGTGGATACAGGTGAGGGGGCACGGTTATTGGGAGATGGGTGGAGTAAGTGACGAAGTCTAGAGTTGAAAAGGAGACAAAAGGGTGTCAGATAAGGAGAGAGGGGAAGTGTAATATAAAGCCAGAGGGAGGGATGTAAGTGGAAGGGAACGATGAGGAGGGTAGGGAGAGGGATGGGATGGGGGGAGAAATGGGTGTGTACTGGGGTAGGTAGGGGAGCACACAGGAAAGAGAGAGGGAGATGGAGGTGTTACTTAAAATTGGAGAATTTAATGTTCATAACCGTGGGGTTGTAAGCTACACAGGCGGAATAGGAAATATTGACTTCAGTAATAAATACAAGGTCATAACTACTGCCTTCTCTGCCCTGGGCCGTTTTTGTTTTTAGTTTTCTTTTTAGTTTATTGATACAGCGTGGAAACAGGCCCATCAGCAACCGAGTCCACACCGACCAGCAATCACCCACGCACTAGCTCTATCCTACATACTAGGGACAATTTACAGAAGCCAATTAACCTACAAACCTGCACGTCTTTGGAGCGTGGGAGGAAACCGGAGTACTCGGGGAAATCCCACGCAGTCACTGGGAAAATGTGCAAACTCTGTACAGACAGCACCCGTAGTCAGGATCGAACCTGGATCTCTGGCTCTGTGAGTCAGCAACTCCACCACTGCTGCTACAATGATGCTTTCTATGCTTTGAAAGCAATACTTAAATCCTTTAAGGCTGATGATAACGTTGGCTCCAGTGCGGCAAGTAACCAAAGTAATTATGTCAAATTCTTGTCTGACAGTGGTTTTATGATGCATATGCAATGTTTCAGTTGGACCTACTTGCAAGCATTGTTAACGTGAGTTGTTATTTTAGCTTTTTATTATGATTGAGGGGCCATTGTCAGCAGTTCCAAATCTGTTTAGAAGTACATTAACCAGAATGCTGCCTGGATTAGGGGGTATTAGCTACAGGGAGAGGTTGGAAGTGCCAGTTGGAAGAGACCTGATAGAAGTATATAAAATTATGAGAGCGAGAGTGGGTAGACAGTTAGAATCTTTTTCCCAGTGTGGAAATGACAATTATTAGAGGGCATAGTTTTAAGCAGGCAACTTTTTTACACAGAGGGTGGTGAGTGCCTGGAACGTTTTGCCAGGGGTGGTGGTTGAAGCAGGTACGATAGTGACATTTAAGAATCTTTTGGATAGGTACATGGATAAGTAGGGCACCGAGGGTGTAGTTTGGTTTAGTTTAGAGATACAGTGCAGAAAGAGGCACTGTATCTTGTATACACTGGAATTTAGAAGGATGAGAGGGGATCTTATCGAAACGTATAAGATTATTAAGGGGTTGGACACGTTAGAGGCAGGATTGTTGGAGGAGTCCAGAACAAGGGGCCACAGTTTAAGAATAAGGGGTGGGCCATTTAGAACGGAGATGAGGAAAAACGTTTTCAGTCAGAGAGTTGTGAATCTGTGGAATTCTCTGCCTCAGAAGGCAGTGGAGGCCAATTCTCTGAATGCATTCAAGAAAGAGCTTGATGGAGCTCTTAAGGATAGCAGAGTCAGGGGGGTATGGGGAGAAGGCAGGAATGGGGTACTGATTGAGAATGATCAGCCATGATCATATTGAATGGCGGTGCTGGCTCAAAGGGCCGAATGGCCTACTCCTGCACCTATTGTCTATTATCTCGTTCCACCAAATCCATGGCAACCATTGATCACCCATACATTAGTTCTACATTATCCCACTTTCACATTTTAATTCATAGACGCCTATTAACCTGCTAACCTACACGTCTTTGGATTGTATGTGGGAACTGGAGCACCCGGAGAAAACCCACGTGGTCAAAGGGAGAACGTACTAACTCCATACCGACAGCACCCGTAGTCAGGATTATGGGCAGGTGGATAAGAGACGGTCATTGAGTCACAGAGCGAGGAAACAGGCCCTTTGGCCCAACTTGCTCACGCTGACCAACAAGCCTCATCTACACTACACTGGTCTTGGCATTATGTTCGGCATTGACACTGTGGGCAGAAGGACCTGTTCTTGTGCTGTGCTGTTCTATTTTCTAATGAGTTGTTAACTTTTCACAGGTCGCCATAACAGCTGGATGGATCTTAATAATCTGTGGGCTAAAACCTACAGAATGCAGCCATTATGGAAGATTAGAAACTATTTTGGTGAAAAGATTGCATTTTATTTTGCAATGATGGAAGTTCTTTTACTCATCTTTATCCTTCCTGCACTCTGTGGCTTGGCTATTTTCATTTATGGCCTTTATCACAGGTACTGTTCTGTTTACTTTGTGTCATTATTACTATGCAGTAGCTAGTGACAAGTTACTTTCTGTGGTGTGGTCTGCTTGATTTAATTCATATCCCTCCAGCCACAACCCCGCAGTATTTGTGATGGTGGTATCCGAGATGATGGGAATGAGTGATATTTGGCCAACAAGCCTGATGTCCACTTCCAGAAGTTACAAAAGAGCCTTCACATCTTTTAGTTTTTTTAGTTCAGAGAGACAGCATGGAAACAGGCCCATTGACCCATCGTGTCCATGCCCACCATCGATCACCTGTTCAATGTCAGAACCTTTTTCCCAGGGTGGAAATGCCAAAGACTAGAGGGCCTTGGCTTTAAGGTGAGAGGGGTAACGTTTAAAGGTATGCTTGCTGTTTTTTACACTGAGTGGTGAGTGCCTGGAATGCACTGCAAGGGGAGGTGATGGAAGCAGATAGGATAGTAACATTTAAGAGGCTTTTAGATAGGCACACAGATGTGCAAGAAATGGAGGGATTTGGATAAAGTGTAGACAGAGAAGATTAGTTTAACAGCATCATGTTCAGCATGGATATTGTGGGCCGAAGGGCCAGTTCCTGTGCCGTACTGCTCCATATTCTAGTCCATATATTGCCAATGCAGTGAGAAAAACAATCAACTAATTAAATTCAGCGCTTAACTAGGGCTCTGGGGAGTGTTGTGGAGCAGAGGGATCTAGGAGTGCAGGTACATAGTTCCTTGAAGGTGGTGTCACAGGTAAATGGGGTGGTGAAAAAGGTTTTTGGCACATTGGCCTTCATCAGTCAGAGTATTAAGTATAGAAGTTCGTAGGCCATGTTGCAGTTATATAATATAAGAAAATAACTGCAGATGCTGGTACAAATCGATTTATTCACAAAATGCTGGAGTAACTCAGCAGGTCAGGCAGCATCTCGGGAGAGAAGGAATGGGTGACGTTTCGGGTCGAGACCCTTCTTCAGACTGATGTCGGGGGTGGGACAAAGGAAGGACATAGGTGGAGACAGGAAGACAGAGGGAGATCTGGGAAGGAGGAGGGGAAGGGAGGGACAGAGGAGCTATCTGAAGTTGGAGAAGTCGACGTTCATACGTTCATACGTTCATACCACCGGGCCGCAAACTGCCCAGGCGAAATATGAGGTGCAGTTATATAAGTTGGGACTATTCCCTGGAATGCAGGAGGATGAGGGGTGATCTTATAGAGATGTACAAAATCATGAGAGGAATAGATCAGGTAGACGCACAGAGTCTCTTGCCCAGAGTAGGGGAATCGAAAACTGGAGGGCATAGGTTTAAGGGAGAAAGATTTTAGAGGAATCTGAGGGGAAACTTTTTCGCACAATGGATGGTGGGTGTATGGAACGAGCTGCAGGAGGAGATAGTTAAGGCAAGGACTATCGCAATGTTTAAGAAGCAATTAGACAAGTACATGGATAGGACAGGTTTAGAGGGATTTGGGCCAAACACAGGTGAGTGGGACCAGTGTTGATGGGACATGTTGGTCGGCGTGGGCAAGTTGGGCCGAAGGGCCTGTTTCCACACTGTAAGACTCTATGACTAAAAGGACAATGCCAGTGCTTAATGCTCTGAAGTAATGAATCTTTTACATTTTATGTTTTTCTCTTCAGCATTTCCTGCCACAATGCCATCAGTGATGTAAACACAATCTTACAGGAAAATAGTTGTAGCTTAGTCTGTTCAACACCAAGCATGGTCCCAGAAGTTGCTGAAAAGGCAATCAGTCAAATCAGGTAACTATTCGGTCATGTTTTGAATGCTTTTTATGTTCTGCTCCTTGATGTTGTGCAATGAATAAGAACATTTTTAGAGCAAGCTGTTAAAATAGTTAGAAATCTGTCATTTGATCCAATTTGAATTATGTTTCATAATGGCCATAGTTTGCAGTGCTATCTTTGAACTTTACATTTTTTTGTTTAGGTGCCACAAGTGTAAAATTTTGCCATTTGTTTTATTCAGCGGTCAGAGAGCATGTCTGGAGAACAAGGGTGGGTGATGCTTCGGGTCAGGACCCTCCATCAGTCTGAAGAAAGGTCTCGACTCGAAACGTCACCCATTCCATCTCTCCCGAGATGCTGCCCGACCTGCTGAGTTACTCCAGCACTTTGTGAATAAATACGTTCGATTTGTACCAGCATCTGCAGTTATTTTCTTATAGTCTGAAGAAGGGTCCTGGTTAGAAATGCTGCCTTTCAATGTTCTCCAGAAATGTTGCCTGGCCCGCTGGGTTGCACCAGCACTTTGTGTCCTTCTTGTAAAGCAGCATCTGCAGTTCCTTGTTTCTCCATTTGTTTTACTACCACACAACACCTGGTATCAGGAGGTTTGGTTTGGTCCATTTATTGTCAATGTGTGCAGAGGTACAGTGAAATGCTTGTATGTTATTCCAGTAAAATCATACCATACACAGGGCAGCAAACCGTGGCACAGCGATAGAGTTGCTGCCTCACAGCACCAGAGACCCGGGTTCGATCCTGACTACGGGTGCTGTCTGTACGGAATTTGCACGTTCTCTCTGTGACTGCATGGGTTTTCTCCGGGTGCTCTGGTTTTCTTCCACACTCCAAAGAGATACTGGTTTGTAGATTAATTGGCTTCGATAAAATTGTAAGTTGTCCTTGGTGTGTAGGATAGTGTTAGTGTACGGGGTGATCACTGAGCGGCATGGACCCGATGGACTGAAGGGCCTGGTTCCGCACTGTATCTCTAAAGTAAAGTAAAGAGTACAATAGATTCTCTTCTGGAATAGCACACAGAGTGTCACCATGTTCTTGCAACTTCTAAGTCTCTAAAAAGTCCCATCTTGGACCCAAAGAGATGTGCAATTTCTTAACTTTCTCACTTAAAGGCGCGTTGATCTGGCAGCACTAAATTGCTGAAATAGGGGTCAGCCTGGCTCAGTACGATGCCATTGGCTCCTTCCATTGACTCTCATCACTTTTAAGCATCGCTGGCTTATGTTAAATTTTCCCAATAGCTTGCAAGGACACCCCGATAAAACCATTCAAAGGGGCATTGCTGGCTCTGCCACTTTATCACCCCAATGCCAGTCAAATGCCCATTTTGTGGCCCTTTAGAGAGATGTAGAAACAAAGGACTACAGGTGCTGGTTGATACACAAAAGGATGCAAAGTGCTGGAGTAACTCAGCGGGTCAGAATATAGAAACAGAACTGTAGGTGCTGGTTAATACACAAAAGGACACAAGTACTGGAGTAGCTCAGCATGTCAGGCCTCAGACTGGCATGTACATCGCTCGGCATGTACATCAGCGAGATCAAGCCTATGCTCAGTGACCGTTTCACTGAACACTTGCGCCTTGTCTGCCAAGGCCTGCTGGATCTCTCGATTGCTATCCATTTTAACGCCCCTTCTCATTCCCATACTGACCGTCCTGTCCTGGTCAGAGTGAGGCCACATGCTAACTGGGGGAGTTCTCTTTTCAGACCATCTAGGTTAGAGTTCACATCATAAGCACATCCACTATAGCTGGAACTTGTCAAATCTCAAGTTCCTTTTTATTCAGGACTATCTGCAACAATATCGCTGCAAGGAAGAAGAATATTGAACAAATAATGAACAGGATTTGTGCTTCTGAGAACCACAGTGATAGTACATTTCAGTAAGTATGCAGTTCTAGATCAGATATGAGGTATTAAAGACATCTCCTCAGACTAATTGTGTTACCTGTACATTAGAGATTACTCACTTTTCCTATTATGCAGTGCTTTTTTAATTGACCATAACATGTCGGTACGTATATCGTTCTTTGCAGTTGGTGTCTATGGCAGATCGTTGTCCTTTAAGCTACTTAAGTTGGGCAGGTACAACAATAGGAAAGGTTTAGAGGGATATGGACCAACATGGGCAGGTGCTACTAGTGCAGGTGGGTCATCTTGGTTGGCAAGGACGAGTTGGGATGAAGGGTCTGTTTCTATGTTGTATGATTCCATGACCCCAAGATGTAGGCCTGGCAGCCTAATTTAATTAATAAATGTTATGTTTAAATGTCAGAATTATTTTAATAGTGCTAAAAATTCTAAACATTTGAAAATCTAAATTTATAACTAGTTAGAGGTGCCACTAGGCTGTACTGCTGTGCACTGGCACACAAAGAACAGTTGTTATGTATCTATTGTCTGCTGCTTGACCTTGTAGAGGAATTAGAAAAATTAAAGAGTGAACACAGTGGCATAACTACTTTGATCACTTGCCATACTTGGGCGAATGGGTGATCAGTGGACCTGTTACCTTATTTTAAACTAAACTATAAGGGAAGTACCTTTTTACTCGTGGCTGTACAAAAAGAGTTTACACCCAATCTGAGATCAATGGTGGAATAAATAAAATGTATGACTTTAAATGTGCCAGTTTGTTTTACTTCGGTCACCAATTTGATTTTCCTTGCAGGATCCTGCCAGATGATGCTTTGGGTGTGTTCAAGTCTTCTTTGGACAATTATGCATCTCCATTATTTGGATTGATCGTTTGTCTATGGGGTGAGGATCGTCTCTGAGTATTGAAATGAACACACATCGCACTGGAAGGACCATTTTATAAGGAATGCTTGCAACTCATGTAGTTTAGGCATTATGGAGTTGGGACACTCAGTCTCTCAATGATACTTTGCTTTCTTGCTCCTAAGCAAAATTTTCTGTGAAGATAAAATAAATTCCCATTTTCAGGACAATAGAATTTGTACGTTGGCTAAACTTTAGAGAAGACTATCTCTTTTCAAATCTTTTCCTTGCATGTTTATATAACTTTATTTTGCGTGCTATTGCCTACATAAATCTTTAGACTTTACTTTAGACTTTAGAGATATAGTATAGAAACAGGCCCTTCGCCGCACTGCGTCTGCGCCGATCAGCGATCACCCCGTACACGAGCACTATCCTACACACTAGGCACAATTTACAATTTTGCAGAAGCCAATTAACCAGCAAACTTATGTCTCTTGGGATGTGGGAGGAAACTTGAGCCAGGGAAAACCCACGCGATCACAGGAAGAAAATACAAGACAGCTTCCATAGTCAGGATCGAACCAGGGTCTCTGGTGTTGTAAGGCAGCAACTCTACAAGCTGCTCTACCGTGCGTGCCACCCTAGCTTAGTTCTGACTTAGTTTTAGTCAGTTCTAATCTCGAGTTCACAAGCTGGTTTCAAGTTTCAAGAAGACAGCAGTTTCTAACAGATTCATTTCAGCAATTTTAGTTTTTTAGTTTTAGAGATACAGCATGGAAACAGTCCCTTCAGCCTATCAAGACTGTGCCAACCAACAATCCCCATACACTGGTTCTATCCTACACACTAGGAACAATTTACAGCAGCCAATTAACCCATAAACCTACACATTTTTGGAATGTGGGTGGAAACCGGAGCACCCGAAGAAAACCAACGTGGTCATGGGGAGAACATACAAACTCCATGGTCAGGATTGAACTCAGATCTCTGATACAGTAGGGCAGCAACTCTACCATTACACCACTGTGCTACCCTTTTGACTGATTCTCTGCAACTCCCACAGTGGCCAAAGTCAACTATCTTCTGAATGGTTTTATTTCCAGGAACGATATTTTTAGAATTCTGGAAGAGGAGGAATGCAGAACTGGTGTATGAGTGGGACGTTGAAAGTTATGAAGACGATGAACTCGTCAGGCCAGAATTTTATGGAACAAAGCCGGTAGGTATTTAGGAATATTAGGAATATTTCCTTTGCCTTTCGCCCCATTTAGTAGTGGCTGTGAAAGACCCAAAAACCCTTGTACATGAAATGGTCAATGGTGATTTATTTCACGTGCAAATGGTCCACTGAGACCGCATGCAAGAGGTGTCATGTTTAGGCGCCATTTTCAAAGTCCAGTCCGCGCTCTAGATCTTATGAGCGGTGCCCGATCAAGCTGAGCCCCAGACTGTGGTGGCAGATACAACAGTGACAACTAGGAGACTTTTGGATAGGCATATGGTTGAGCAGGGAAAGGAGAGAATATGGATTATATGCAGGTAGATGGGTGTTGGTTTTGGCATCATGTTTTGCACTAAACGTTATTCATGTTATTCCCTTTATCATGCATCTGTACACTGTGGCCGGTTTGATTGCAACCATGTATTGTCTTTCCGTGACTGTTTAGCACGCAACAAAAGCTTTTCACTGTAACTTGGTACACGCAACAATAAGCTAAACTCAAACTCAAATTCACAGTTCTATATAAACCTGAAGGAAATTAACAGTATTTGATTTGTCTCGTGTGTCTTACTGATACTTAGAAACAAGACTCCCGTCAGGTAACAGAAAACAAACTTCTGTCGATGTGTAAATTGGATACTGCTTGATTGCTTGCTTGACAAATACAGTATGGAAACAGGCCGTTCAGCCCACCATGTTAACGCTGACCATCAATCACCATTCACTCTAGTTCCATGTTATCCCACAATAGCATCCACTCCCTGGGGTACATTTACAGAGGCCAATTACCCTACAAACCCACACGTCTTTGGGATGTGGCAGGAAACCAGAGCACCCAGAGAAAAGTGACTTGGACAGGTTGTGTGTGACTTGGACAGGTTGTGTGAGTGGGCAGATACATGGCAGATGCAGTTTAATGTAGATAGGTGTGAGGTTATTCACTTTGGAAGTAAGAATAGAAAGGCAGATTATTATCTGAATGGTGTCAAGTTAGGAAGAGGGGATGTTCAACGAGATCTGGGTGTCCTAGTGCATCAGTCACTGAAAGGAAGCATGCAGGTGCAGCAGGCAGTGAAGAAAGCCAATGGAATGTTGGCCTTCATAACAAGAGGAGTTGAGTATAGGAGCAAAGAGGTCCTTCTACTACAGTTGTACCGGGCCCTGGTGAGACCGCACCTGGAGTACTGTGTGCAGTTTTGGTCTCCAAATTTGAGGAAGGATATTCTTGCTATTGAGGGCGTGCAGCGTAGGTTCACTGGGTTAATTCCCGGAATGGCGGGACTGTCGTATGTTGAAAGGCTGGAGCAATTAGGCTTGTATACACTGGAATTTAGACGGGTGAGGGGGGATCTTATTGAAACATATAAGATAATTAGGGGATTGGACACATTAGAGGCAGGAAACATGTTCCCAATGTTGGGGGAGTCCAGAACAAGGGCCACAGTTTAAGAAAAAGGGGTAGGCCATTTAGAACGGAGATGAGGAAGAACTTTTTCAGTCAGAGTGTGGTGAAGGTGTGGAATTCTCTGCCTCAGAAGGCAGTGGAGGCCAGTTCGTTGGATGCTTTCAAGAGAGAGCTGGATAGAGCTCTTAAGGATAGCAGAGCAGAGGGGGTATGGGGAGAAGGCAGGAACGGGGTACTGATTGAGAGTGATCAGCCATGATCGCATTGAATGGCGGTGCTGGCTCGAAGGGCTGAATGGCCTACTCCTGCACCTATTGTCTAAAACCCATGCGGTCACGGGGAGAAAGTACAATCTCCGTACAGACAGCACCCGTAGTCAGGATTGAACCCGGGTCTCTGATGCGGTGAGTCAGTGGCTCCAGCAGCACCTCTGATTTGTCCTATTATTCCTAAATCTTTTAGGATCCAATTACTGGTGAACCTGATGCTTACTACTCAACTTCCAGACAACGGCTGAAATTTGCCCTTTCATTTTCAGTAGGAATTTTAATGGTAAGATCTTTCTTTATAGGGGCCGGAGAACCTAGGGTGATGGAGGAACTGAAGGAAATCCACATTAGGCAGGAAATGGTTTTGGGTAGACTGATGGGACTGAAGGCTGATAAATCCCCAGGGCCTGATGGTCTGCATCCCAGAGTACTTAAGGAGGTGGCTCTAGAAATAGTGGAAGCATTGGAGATCATTTTTCAATGTTCTATAGATTCAGGATCAGTTCCTGTGGATTGGAGGATAGCAAATGTTATCCCACTTTTTAAGAAAGGAGGGAGAGAGAAAACGGGTAATTATAGACCAGTTAGTCTGACATCAGTGGTGGGGAAGATGCTGGAGTCAATTATAAAAGACGAAATTGCTGAGCATTTGGATAGCAGTAACGGGATCATTCCGAGTCAGCATGGATTTACGAAGGGGAAATCATGCTTGACAAATCTACTGGAATTTTTTGAGGATGTAACTAGGAGAATTGACAAGGGAGAGTCAGTGGATGTGGTGTACCTCGACTTTCAGAAAGCCTTCGACAAGGTCCCACATAGGAGATTAGTGGGCAAAATTAGGGCACATGGTATTGGGGGTAGGGTACTGACATGGATAGAAAATTGGTTGACAGACAGAAAGCAAAGAGTGGGGATAAATGGGTCCCTTTCGGAATGGCAGGCAGTGACCAGTGGGGTACCGCAAGGTTCGGTACTGGGACCCCAGCTATTTACGATATACATTAATGACTTAGACGAAGGGATTAAAAGTACCATTAGCAAATTTGCAGATGATACTAAGTTGGGGGGTAGTGTGAATTGTGAGGAAGATGCAATAAGGCTGCAGGGTGACTTGGACAGGTTGTGTGAGTGGGCGGATACATGGCAGATGCAGTTTAATGTAGATAACGGTGAGGTTATTCACTTTGGAAGTAAGAATAGAAAGGCAGATTATTATCTGAATGGTGTCAAGTTAGGAGGAGGGGGAGTTCAACGAGATCTGGGTGTCCTAGTGCATCAGTCAATGAAAGGAAGCATGCAGGTTCAGCAGGCAGTGAAGAAAGCCAATGGAATGTTGGCCTTCGTAACAAGAGGAGTTGAGTATAGGAGCAAAGAGGTCCTTCTACAGTTGTACCGGGCCCTGGTGAGACCGCACCTGGAGTACTGTGTGCAGTTTTGGTCTCCAAATTTGAGGAAGGATGTTCTTGCTATGGAGGGCGTGCAGCGTAGGTTCACTAGGTTAATTCCCGGAATGGCGGGACTGTCGTATGTTGAAAGGCTGGAGCGATTGGGCTTGTATACACTGGAATTTAGAAGGATGAGGGGGGATCTTATTGAAACATATAAGATAATTAGGGGATTGGACACATTAGAGGCAGATAACATGTTCCCAATGTTGGGGGAGTCCAGAACAAGGGGCCACAGTTTGAGAATAAGGGGTAGGCCATTTAGAACGGAGATGAGGAAGAACTTTTTCAGTCAGAGGGTGGTGAAGGTGTGGAATTCTCTGCCTCAGAAGGCAGTGGAGGCCAGTTCGTTGGATGCTTTCAAGAGAGAGCTGGATAGAGCTCTTAAGGATAGCGGAGTGTGGGGGTATGGGGAGAAGGCAGGAACGGGGTACTGATTGAGAGTGATCAGCCATGATCGCATTGAATGGCGGTGCTGGCTCGAAGGGCTGAATGGCCTACTCCTGCACCTATTGTCTATTGTCTATTGTCTATATACATTCCCTTTTAGTATCTTCCCTTATTGTTTTCAATCGCACCTTAGTTAACTCTCCAAGGTGTGTCTCTGGCCTGGTTGATGGGAAATGGGAATGAGGATGTCAGTAGGGTGGTGAGTATCTCTAGGTGTGATTCTACTGAGGACCAGCCTGGCAGAGGCACCAATCTGTGGCTGGGATCATTGGGAGGCTCAGTGCAGGTAAATGCAGAGTCTTTTACCCAGAGTAAGGGAAACAAGAACTGGAGGATATGGTTTAGGAACGAACCGTGGTCTCTGGCGCTGTGAGGCAGCACCACTGTGTATAACAGGTCCATTTATGTTTACACACTTCTCCAAAATAGTATTAAAAATAAATGATAATGTTAGATTATAAAAATCTGCTTTTTTATTCCTTTTGCATTCTGACCAGGTCGGCTGTGTATTCATCAGTGTCCTGGCCGTGGCTGTTTACAAGACCTGGGCGGGGTTTAGAACGACAGACTCCGGATCATTTGAACGATTTTGCTTAACTACTGTCATCAGTTCATTACTCAATGCATTATCCATTTTGCTCCTGAGAATAGTAAGTTTGTTTGGTTATTATGTTTGATGTAGCTGCTCTAATATGTTTAGAGATTCTGCATGGAAACAGGCCCTTCAGCCCACTCAGTCCATGCCAACCATTGATCACCCGTTCACACTAGTTCGCTGTTATCCCACTTTCTCATCCATTCTCTATACACTTGGGACAATTTACAGAGGCCAATCAACCTATGAACCCGCACATCTTTGGGATATGGGAGGAAACTGGAGCACCCAGAGGAAACCCGCATATATAGTTATGGCCAAATATCTATTTTATAACCAGTCATTGACAGAGTAATTTATCCTAATGATGACTTTTTCCCCACATAGAGTCATAGTCATACCCATAGCACAGAAACGGGCCCTTCGGCCCAAATTGCTCAAGCTGACCAACATTCCTCATCTACACTAGTCCCACTTGCCCATATTTAGCCCATATCCCTCCAAACTTTTCCTATCCATTTACCTGTCCAAATGTCTTTTAAATATTGCTATTATGCCTGCCTGAACTACCTCCATCTGGCAGCTCATTCCAAATACCCACCACCCTTTGTGTCAAAAGATTTCCCCTCAGGTTCTTATTAAATATTTCTTCTCTAACTATAAAGTCCTATCCTGTTTTCCTTAGCGTGACTGGACACAATACTCTTAAGTGTTCAGTTTTGGATGCCCTATGTAGGAAGGATGTCGGTAAGCTGGAAAAGTACAGACATATACGAGGATGCTGCCAGGACTTGAAAGCCTGAGCTATAGGGAGAGATTGGCCAGGCTATAACTTTATTCTTTGGAGCGTAGGAGGATGAAGGTTGATTTTATAAAATCATAAGTGGAATAGATGGGGTGAATGCACAGAGCCCTTTACCAGGGTAGGAGGATCAAGAACCAGAGAACATAGGTTTAAGAGGAGAGGGAAAAGATTTAATAGGAACCTGAGGGGCAACCTCTCACACAGTGGGTGGTGGGTACATGGAATGAGCTGCCAGAGGAAGTAGTTGAGGCAAGTATTATAACAACATTTAAAAGACTTTGGAGAGGCACATGGGTAGGAAAGATTTAGAGGGATATGGGCCAAACACAGGCAAATGGGGCCAGGACAGATGGGGCTTCCTGATCGGCATGATGGGCCGAAGGGCCTGTTTCCGTGTTGTATGACTATGACTCTGACATTCTACAGCGAATAGACGCTGCTAGAGTCATTATATATGTTATTGATCTCAATAACATTTATTGATCTCAATGTCCTTTGATATTTCAACATATAATCTGAAACGAAGAAAACCACTGTGTTACCAGACAGGAAAATGAATTATGGTATTTGATGATAATTATTTTAATTGTAGGCTTACCGGAGAATTGCAATGAGAATGACAAAGTGGGGTAAGTGTTATATTTGGAAGTGTTTCAATGGGACATGTTGCCATCAGGCCATTTTAATATCACTGTTCAAAGTAGATTAATGAATATTGTAAATAACAGGGAACTAATAGACAGCAGCAGAAATTTTGAGAGTAGAAAAGAAATCAGAAGTAAAACAAACAAAATTAGAATAGTTCAATTAGATCAAATCCAATTTATAGACAAATAATATGACACAGTAGGCTTGTTTATGGGGTGTGATTTCACCCTAAGTATCATTAGCACAATAGTAAATTTAGCTTAGAGATACAGTGTAGAAACAGGCCCTTTGGCCCACGGCGTCCATACCGACCAGTGATCACCGATTCACACTGGTTCTATGTTATTCCTCTTTGTCATCCATTCTCTACACACTCGAGGCAATTTGCAGAGGTCAATTAACCTGCATACCTGCACGCCTTTTGGATGTGATAGGTAGTATGAGTAAGGGTATCAAAGGTAATGGGGAGAAGGCAGGAGAATGGGGTTGAGGGAAATACAGATCAGCCATGATCAAATGGCGGAGTAGACTCGAAGGGCTTTAGTTTTAGTTTTAGAGATGCAGAGTGGAAACGGGCCCTTCAGCCCACCAAGTCCGTGCCGACCAGCAATCACCCGTTCAGAGCCGCGTGTTGCAATGAATTCCACGGATTCACCACCCTCTGATTAAACAAATTCCTCCTCATCTCCTTTCTAAAGATGCGTCCTTTTCTGCTGAGGCTGTCCCCTCTAGCCCTAGACTCTCCCACTAGTGGAAACATCCTCTCCACATCCACTCTATCCAGGCCTTTCACTATTTGGTAAGTTTCAATGAGGTCCCCCCTCATCCTTCCAAACTCCAGAGAGTACAGGCCCAGTGCCGTCAAACACTCAAGGGATTGGAAGTGTAGGGGATGGATAGGAAAGTGGGATGACATAGAACTAGCGTTGACAGATGATCATTGAGCATTGGAATGTCAGCAAACATAAACTTGGTGTCCAATAATTGATGCAGGTCAGTCGTATGAAGCAAGAAAAAAAAAAGCAATTTATTTTTCATTCTCTCCTCTCTTTTGGTAGAAAACCACAGGACTCAGACCGAATACAACGATGCCCTGATAATAAAATCATTTGCCTTCCAGTTTGCCAACAGTTATTCCCCTCTGTTTTACATAGCCTTTGTGAGAACGGTAGGTAAAGCACGTACCCATTTATTAAAAGCACGGCTGATGGATTAGAATTCCAAAACATATGCTTTTATTCTATTTTAATTTTAGAACAACGAGCAGTTTTTCACGAGAATCGGTTTGCCCGGTTTAACGGACAATTGTGGAGAGCTGAACAATTGTATGTTGGAACTTAGTTTTCAACTGCTGACGCTAATGATCATGGAATCACTTCCAAAGATGGCAAAGGATATTTTCTTACTGTAAGTCTGTCTTTATTAAGTTAATCAATTGCTGTAAAATGTAAGCTGTTGTACGATGTGGTGGTTGTTGAAAATGCACTGCCGTGGTACATTTGGGTTGTTGCCTATCTAATACGGTTAAAGCTGGCTTTTACATGCCTCAAGCAAGCACATCAATCACGAGAGCACATCAATCACATGTCAAGATATGGGTGGCACGGTGGTGCAGCAGTAGAGTTGCTGCCTTGCAGCGCCAGAGACCTGGGTTCGATCCTGCCTACAGCTGCTGTCTGTACGGAGTTTGTACGTTCGCCCCGTGACTGCGTCGGTTTTCTCCGGGTGCTCCGGTTTCCTCCCACACTCCAAAGACGTGCAGGTTTGAGGGTTAATTGGCTTCTGTAAATTGTCGCTAGTGTGTAGGATAGAACTAGTGTGCGGGTGATTGTGGTCGGCATGGACTCAGTGAAGGGCCTGTTGCCACGCTGTATCTCTAAAGTAAAGTAAACTAAACTGAATAAAGAGAGAAAACAAGGAACTGCAAATGCTGGTTTACTAAAAAAAAGCACAAAGTGCTGGAGTAATTAGGCAGGTCAGGTAGCATGTCTGGAGAACATGCTTAGGCGATGTTTATGGTCAGGACCCTTCTTCAGACCTGACACGTCACCTATCCATGTTCTCCAGAGATGCTGCCTGACCTGCTGAGTTACTCCAGCACTTTGTGTCCTCCCCCCCACCCCCCTATTTGTGAAGGAGAATACACAATTGAAGTGACCATTTCATTTTAGTTTGGAATTCAGAAAAAACTCTACTACCCAAGCACTATTTCAAAAATACCTTACAAATACCACAACTGTCTTAGTTGATAATTTGTTTGCAAATATCCTGATATATCGAACCATAGAGCCTTACAGCACAGAAAGAGGCCCTAAGCCCAACTCATCTTGTGCCGTGATGCAACCAGTCAATATGCCCTCTGCTGGTAAAGCAGGAACTACGTGTGGCTGAGTACAAAGCTGCTGTTACTGACAGCCTGCAGAGCCTCAAGGTTGCCAGTTCAGCAATCACATAGGAATAGACCTGATCCAGGGACCTTTCAGATGTGGCAGAGGGTCTTTTGCACCTCCTCCAACCTCATCTACTGTATCCGTTGTTTTTGGTGTGAACTCCTTTCTATCGGTGAGACCAAGCGCAGACTGGGCGATCATTTTGCTGAACACCTCCGCACAGTCCGCCTCGGCCTACGCGATCTCCCGGTTATCAAACACTTTAACTCTCCTTCCCATTCCCATATTGACCTTCCTGTCCTGGGCCTCCTCCACTGTCCGTGGGGCCACGTGCAAATTGGAGGAACAGCACCTCATATTTTGCATGGGCCTACAGTTCACAACCCAGTGGTATGAATATTGATTTTTCTAATTTCAAGTAACCTTTGCATTTCCTTTCTCTCCGTCTCTCTCCCACCCTAGTGATCTTGCTAGTTTTACTGTTTGAATGAATGAATGAATGTTTATTGGCCAAGTATGTGCATATACAAGGAATGTGCCTTGGTGCTCCGCTCACAAATGACAACACAAACATACAGTTAACAATTAAGAATAAATCATAACCACATCAAAACAATAAGGATACAACATTACAGTCTAAACATGTGGGTGAAATTAAACCAGAGCAAGAAAGAGACTACAGGCTGATTACTGAGTAGAACTATCACTCACGGGAAAAAAGCTGCTTGTTTGTATCCCTTCATTATCACCTCTTCCACAGCCAACAATGGACATTGGGCTCCACCTTTCCTTGGTCATCAGGTGCTGGCTCTGATTTGTTCTGAACCTTTTCATACCTCAGGTTTCCTTCCCCCCTGACTCTCAGTCTGAAAAAGGGTCTTGACCCAAAACGTCACCTATTCCTTTTCTCCAGAGATGCTGCCTGACCCGCTGAGTTACTCCAGCATTTTGTGCCTATCTTCGTTATGGACTTCACATCTCCAGGAAGGGGAGAGAATCATAGAGTGATACAGCAGTGCAATGTACATCACAGGGATGCAGTTTTAACTTCATTTAATACAATAAATGCTGTAAAGATGGCCACGACAGGTTGCTGCACACAAAGCAAGTTTACAATTGAAATACCCATTGATGGAATTACTGGAAAGGGATGGCAGGAGCTGAGGCCGTGCTTTGTCCCTGTATTGTGAGCAGCGGGTGTACAGTTCTCTGCACAAAGGGCAGCATTAGGAGCAGAGCCTTGTGCCGCCTCAGGCACTTTTCACCAACTTTATGGTTTATCAAAATGCTTTGGGTAAGGACTCGTTTCCCTTTTCCTCTTTTTTAAAATCCCAAACCATGCTTTATTCATCGTGTTGCTCCGTATATCAACACAAGCTGGTTTCTGAAGTGGATGCACCTCTCTCTGCAAGTCTCATTAATGATGTTCAGCTGTCTGTGTGTGTGTCTGTGTCTGTTTCCCTGTGTATGCATGTGTTTGTGTCTGCGTGACATGCCTGTCATAACTAGCCAAGCTTGTATTTCCTGTACACACAATTACGTAAGACCCACCTCCTTTTCTCAGTCGAGATCATGTGCCTTAGACTTTTCAACAATTGGACTGGTATGTGCCACAGGTGCCCTCACCAGAAATTTAGCATCAATCTAAACTCGCTTACAGTTTTGAAACTTTTCATATTACATAGCATTTCATATTTTCTGACTCTTCATAGTGTACGCAGAAGGACTTTAATTCATTCGAAGGCATGAGGTTCAGACTTGTATCCTTGAAGTTATTTATGATTAATATTTTACTGGTTTGCTGGTTAATGGAAGTGTGTACTAACAGCAGTTGGGGAAGGTAGAAAGGCAAAGTTAAGAATTTGTATAACAATTTTATACAGGCTGTAATATTTAAAGTGTAATTTATCTGATTTGGTTTCTTAATATATTGAGGAGCTTTTGATGGCTCTGGGTCTGTACTCACTGGAGTTTAAAAGGCTGAGGGGGAACCTCATTGAATCTTGCCAAATAGTGAAAGGCCTGGATAGAGTGGATGCGCAGAAGATTTTTCGACTAGTGGGAGAGTCCAGGACCAGAGGCCATAGCCTCAGAATAAAAGGACGTACCTTTAGAAAGGAGATGAGGATGAATTTCTTTAGCCAGAGGGTGGTGAATCTGTGGAATTCATTGACACAAGTCATTGGGTATTTTTAAAGCGGAGATTGACAGGTTCTTAATTAGTAGACACATTGGCCCAAATGGCCTAAGTCTAAATGGTCATGACTTATGAAGGAGCATTTTATTTTCCTTATTACGATTGTGTCTTTAACAGTTTGCATTTGGATATTTTTTTTAAAGATGTTTTGATCGCCTGAGACACAGATATTGCAGTAAAAAAGAAATGACAGCAGACTGCAGTACGATAGATGAGTACATCCTCCAGGAAGACCAGAAACCCGATGTTGGAGACTTCACGTTGGAGGAGTACACATCAAAGGTCATACAGTACGGATACCAGATGGTAAGTCTGAACAGCTGTGATATATTGATGTGTAAATAAATGGATGAGCCACTTATTCATGTTCATAAATAAGAATTTTAGCTTAGTTTAGAGATACAGAGGGGAAACAAGGCCCTTCGGCCCACCGAGTCTGTGCCGAGCAGCGATCCCTGCACACGAATACTATCCTACACACACGAGGGACAATTTACAATTGTACCGAAGCCAAGTCCAACACCAACCATTGACCCACCCGTTCACACTAGTTTTATGTTATCCCACTTTCTCATCCATTCCCTGCACACCATTTTACAGAGGGCCAATTAATCTACAAACCTGCACATCTTTGGGATGTGGGAGGAAACCAGAGCACATGGAGAAAATCCACGCGGTCAAAGGGTGAACATGCAAACTCCACACAGACAGCACCTGAGGTTTGGATTGAACCTAGGCCATTCTCCTATGATTTATGAACTTATGAAACAGTCATAAAATTCAGCATAAATTATCTTTGATCTATTATAATATATTTTAAAATAATGCTATATTGTTAATTCGGACAAACAAGCAATAACATTTCAATTACTGTTCTTTTAGTTACAGCAGGCCATAATAAATCAGCAAAACATAGAAACAAGGAACTGCAGATGCGGTTTACAAATAAAGTGCTGGAGTAAATCAGTGGGTTAGGCTGCATCTCTGGAGACTAGGCAGCATTATAGGTCGAGACACTTCTTCAGGCTGTTTGTGGGAGGGGGGGGGAAGAAAGCTGGAAGAGAGGTGGGGCAAGACAAAGCCTGGCAAGCGATAGGTGGATACAGGTGAATTGGGGTTTAATTGGCAGATGGGTGGACAAATGTCAGATGTGAAACAGTACAGAGCTGCTGCCTCGTAGTGCCAGAGACCAAGGTGTGATCCTGACCTCGGATGCTGTCTGTATGGAGTTTGTGCGTTCGCCCTGTGACCTCGTGGGTTTCCTCCGGGTGCTCCGGTTTCCTCCCACCTTCCAAAGCCGTGCAAGGTTGTGGGCTAATTGGCTTCTGTAAATTGTCCTTGGTGTGTAAGATGCAAAAGTAGAATATAGAACTAGAGTGAATGGGTGATTGATGGCCAGCATGGATTTGGTGGGCAGAAGGGCCTGTTCCATGCTATATCTCTAAAACTAAAATTAAAAACTGAAACTAAAGACAAAAGGCTGTGACATAAGGAGGGAAGTTTGAAGCCAGAGGAAGGGATGTGGGTGGGGGGACGGGGGAGGGGTAAAGGGAGGGGGGATATAATTCAGTGAGGTTGAACATTTCATTTATGGACCGTTTGGTTTCCAGCTTTTTGCCGTCTCATTCCCACTGGGACCATTGCTTTTTATCCTAATCATTTTATTCGACATGCGTCTGGATGCTAGACGACTGCTACAGACAAACAAACGGCCCATTGCTCACATGGCTCAAGATATAGGTAAGGAATCGATATTCACTCCACCAGGCAGGACATGACAAGGGGAGCAACATGGAGTTCATTGAATCCAGACAAACATTAAGTATTTAGTTTAGTTTAGAGATACAGGGAGGAAACCCAGGCGGTCACAGGGGAAAGTACAAACTCCACACAGACAGTACCATAGTCAGGATCAAACAAAGGTTCAGTGGATCAATGGTACTTTATTTGTCACATTTGCAACTGCACAGTGAAATCCATGTTGCCTGTCTTACACATGCTGGCGTCACCTTATTTTGGTGCCATTATTCAAAATTCAAAGTCTGGGCGGCCCGTGCGCTCGATGCCCTGGAACAGTTCCCGCAAACCCACATCCCACTCCTCTCCTTGGCCGGTCATCCTTGTGTCCCGGGGGTGCCTCCTGCAGGCACTGGAGGAATTGTCCTGGTTCACCCTCCTGCTGGCCTTTGCTCCTAGTGCCCGTCGTCTCCAGCTCCCTCCCGGTCCCCCGACCGATGAGCCTTCGGCGGGTCCCCCCATCTGATGAGCCTACCTGTGGTTACTAGTTACGCCAATCGACAAGCCTTCGGGTGGGTTCCCTGTCCCAACGACTGACGGGCCTCCGAGCGGACACGGTGGCATCTTGGGATGGCCTCCCTCCGCCCACGGGTCTCTGGCGCTATGAGGCAGCAACTCTACTGCCGTGTCACTGTGAAGGACACAAAGTGCTGTGGGAAGTCAGCTGGGTAGGCAGCATCTGAACAGGGAATAAGCAGGTTAAGTTTCAGGTCGAGACCCTTCTTCAAACACTGGTAAAACAGCATCTACAGTTCTTTGTGCCTTCATAGTGAAAAGCTTTATTTTGCATGCCATCCAAAACTGTCAGATAATGCAATACAAAAATGCAATTAAGCCAAACTCAAGTACATTAGGTAGAGTGAAGGGAAAGAGACAGCGTGCAGAATATATTCTCAACATTGTAGCGCATCAGTTCCATAGACACAGGCCAATGTCCACGATGGGACAGAAGTGATTCGGACTGTACCCTAGCTTATGGAAAGACTGTTCAGATGTCTGATAACAGAGGAAGAAGTCATTCCTGAGACTAGTGGTGCGCACTTCCAAGCTTCTGATGTGGGAGGAAACCGGAGCACCCGGATGAAACCCACACGGTCACAGGGAGAACATTGCAAACTCCACACAAATAGTACCCGAGTTCAGGATCAAACCCGGGCCCCTGGCGCTGCAAGGCAGCAGCCTTACCAGCTGCACCATTGTGCCACCATGATATTAAGCTTTTTTTCACAATCGGCTTCAGTAAAACAATATCTTATGTTTCCTGCAGTAAAGCTTAAGCAGCAATAATAAGTGGAAGAAACAGATTTCTTGCTATTTGTCCTTTTTGCCAGCCCTTTTGGTTCAGTTCTCTGAAGAAGAGTCCTGACCCAAAATGTCACCTATCCATGTTCTCCAGAGATGCTTCCTGACCCGCTGAGTTACTCCAGCACTCTGTCACTCTCTGAGTTCAGTTCTCTAGTAGTTCTAATTAAGGGCAGCACAGTGGCCCAGTGGTAGAGTTGCTGCCTTACAGCGCCAGAAACCCGGGTTTGATCCTGACTATGGGTGCTATTTGTGTGGAGTTTGAACGTACTCCCTGTGGGTTGTCTCCGTTTACATTCCGTTTCCTCCAAAGACGTGCGGGTTTGTAGGTTAATTGTCTTCTATAAATCGTTCCTAATTTGTTTGATATTGCTAGTGTATCGTGGTCATCACTTCCGAAGAGTCCACCAGGGACCATACTGGAAGTATCCTATACCCACTAGGGACAATTTTTTACATTTACCAAGCCAATTAACCTACAAACCTGCACGTCTTTGGAGTGTGGGACGAAACCGAAGATCTCGGAGAAAACCCACGCAGGTCACGGGGAGAACGTACAATCTCCATGCAGGCAGCACCCGTAGTCAGGATCGAACTCGGGCCTCCGGCACTGCATTCGCTGTAAGCAGCAACTCAACCACTGCGCCACCGTGACCGCATGGCCACCGTGTATGGGGTGATCCCTGGATAG
This sequence comes from Rhinoraja longicauda, assembly GCF_053455715.1. NCBI lineage: Eukaryota > Metazoa > Chordata > Chondrichthyes > Rajiformes > Arhynchobatidae > Rhinoraja > Rhinoraja longicauda. Next base: position 44,600,515 of record NC_135959.1, on the reverse strand, counting down.
CACGGACTCGGTGGGCCACAGGGCCTGTTTCCTCATTGTATCTCGAAAGTTAAAGTTTAAAAGTTAAAGTAAAAAGTTAATGCTGAGTGGAAAAGTGGACCCCCTACTGTCAGTAAGAAGTACTGCAGCATGCCGGTTTTCAACCAAAAACAGACACAAAGTTCCTTGTTTCCACTTTGTTTTTAACCATCTTGTTGGCAGGTCAGTGGTTCACAATTCTGGAACTCATGAACATTGTGGCTGTGGTGACCAACGGGTGCCTGATTGCTTTCACCTCAGAATTTGGGAGAGGGAGACATTTTTACGAGAAACTTGCCATTGTGATGGTTTTTGAGGTATGTCAACCAATTTAATAAATGTCATTTTTATGATCTCCTACGTAAACTCAGCTACAAGATTTGAACCAGTTAATTGTTTGTGTCTGTTATAAAAAATATAACCTACATTTTTAATGAATCTTTGAAAATTCTCCAATTTTCAAAGAGAAAGGAGACTTGTGTCTTAATGAAAAAATGAGTTCTGGCTCTGGGTGATTCGATTGGTAAAATGCCAGCCATTTTTAGGAGCTCAAATCGAAAGTATTTTCGTTTAGTTTAGTTTAGACTTTCAGCGTGGAAATAGGCCCTTCAGCCCGACACATCTACGCCGACCATCAATCTCCCGTTCTCGGTAGTTCGATGTTATCCCACTTTCTCATCCATCATCATCATATCATCATATATATACAGCCGGAAACAGGCCTTTTCGGCCCTCCAAGTCCGTGCCGCCCAGTGATCCCCGTACATTAACACTATCCTACACCCACTAGGGACAATTTTTACATTTTACATTTACCCAGCCAATTAACCTACATACCTGTACGTCTTTGGAGTGTGGGAGGAAACCGAAGATCTCGGAGAAAACCCACGCAGGTCACGGGGAGAACGTACAAACTCCTTACAGTGCAGCACCCGTAGTCAGGATCGAACCTGAGTCTCCGGCGCTGCATTCGCTGTAAAGCAGCAACTCTACCGCTGCGCTACCGTGCCACTTCCTATGCACTAGGAGGAATTTTACTGAGACCAATTAACCTACAAACCTGCATGCGTGGGGTGTGGAAGGAAACTGGAGCACCCGGAGAAAACCCATGTGTTCACAGAGAGAACGTGCACACTCCACACAGAAATCCGGAGGTCAGGATCGAACCCAAGTCTGTGCCGCAGTGAGGCAGCAGTTCTGCCGCTGTGCCACAGTGTGCAAACCTGTGTTTAGAATTTGCTATTTTTTGTTAAATTAAAAAGATCTAGTTTGTCTCAGTTAATTGTGGAATATGTTGAGTGGTAACAGTTGCAACCTATTACAAAACAATCTACTGCATAACTAAAATAGATAACAATTGAAGAATAATTTTTTTTAAATCACCATATATTTTCAGCATGCTGTGTTTGTAGTGAAAATTCTGCTGTCGATATTTATACCAGATGTACCGCAAAGAATAAAAATGGCAATAAAAAGGGTAAGCCTTTTCATACAGAATATTAATCTAAAATCTTGTGTGTTTATGATGAAAAATGGCCCTGTTCAACAACATTCATTGGGCATTGTTAATTAGAGGAAATATTTAATTCACGAACATGTTCAAAATATGTTGAGTTCACAATATTAATGGTCTAGCTCTCTGAAATCTGACATCACCACTGGGCTGTTTTGAATTTGGTAATTTTTTTAAATAACGCTTGGCCACTTGAGAGGAATAGATAGAATGAATGCACAGAGTCTTTTACCCAAAGCAGGAGAATCAAGAACAGAGTTTAGGGTGAGGGGAGAAGGATTTAATAGGAACCTGAGGGGCAACTTTTTAACAAAATGGGTGGTGGGTGCATGGAATGAGTTGCTGGAGGAGGTAGTTGAGGTAGGTATATGAAAATAAAAATGTATATAAAAAGCTACCATTTACCTCTTGGGAGACCCTCGGACTATTTTTAATCTGATTTTACACTTTACACTTTGTTTTGCACTGAACATTATTCCCGTTATCCTGTATCTGCACACTGTGGACGGCTCGATTGTAATCGTGTATAATCTTTCCACTGACTAGTTAGCAAAATGATGAGAGCTATAGATCGGGTAAACTGTCGGAACCTTTTTCCCAGCATGGAAATGGCAAAACCTAGAGGCCACTGCTTTAAGGTGAGATGGAGAACGTTTAACGAAGATGTGCAGGGCAAGTATTTTACACAGAGAGTGGTGGGGGCCTGGAACGCGCTGCCAGGGGCAGTGGTGGAGGCAGATATGATAGTGGTGTTTCATAGGCTTTTAGATAGCCACATGGATATGCAGGGAATGGAGGGATATGGATCATGTAAAGGCAGCTGTGATTAGTTTAACAGCATCATGTTCAGCACAGACATTGTGGGCTGAAGGGTCTGTTCCTGTGCTGTACTGTTCTATGTTCTCTAATGAAACAGCCTAAAAACTGTTATGTAGTCACATCAACAAGCACACTGGTCAGAAGGCAAAGTTCAGTGGTGAGTATTTTTATCAACCAATAAATTTCCCTTTGTTTCCGTTCCTGTTGGAAGCACGTATTTGTCTGATGCTCTGCAAATGGCCATATTTAATGGGATTCAATTGTATCTATTACTTTAGGAAAAATATGAGGCACAAAGGATAATGGAAGCTGAATGTGGCCACTGATGCCTGAAGTGCAACTTTTCTGTAAGTAGTTCACATGATGTAGAATGAACCGCAAACGTTGGCTTATACCGAAGATAAACACAAAGTGCTGGAGTAACTCAGCGGGTCAGGCAGCATCTCTGGAGAAGGAGGATGGGTGACGATTCGGGTCGGGCATCTTCTTCAGACTGAATCTGATTCAGATTGAGTTTGAGGAAGGGTCCTGACCCAAATCATCACTCAGCCTTTTTCTCCAGAGATGCTGCCTGACCCGCTCTTTTACGGCAGCACTCTGTGTCTATCTTCAGCTGGTATGATTGCCTGGTATTCCTAGTCTTTGCCTTTTCAGATGCACTCATAATCTAGTTTATGGAAACAGACCCTCTGTACCAGGCTAACCAGGGATCCAACTTGTCAAATTACCTGGAAACCCACGGCTCATCTGCGATCCTGTCTGCAGTGAATGCAAACTACATCAGCTACACTAAGCTCATCAATGGCCCAGTGGTGCAGCTGGTAGAACTACTGCCTCACAGAGCCAGAGACCCGGGTATGATCCTGACCTCGGGTGCTGTGTGGATTTGCACGTTCTCCCTGTGACCGTGTGGGTTTCCTCCTGCTGCTCCAGTTTCCTCTCACATCCTGAAGATGTGTGGGTTTGTAGGTCAATAGTCACCTGTAAATTGTGCAGTGTGTAGGAAGTGGATAAGAAAATGGGATAAAATAGAACCAATCTGAACAGAAGATCGTTGGTCGGTGTGGATTTGGTGGGCCAAAGTGCCCATTTCCATGCTGTGTCTTTCAATCAATCAATTCTAAACTCTAACGAGTACCTTACAGAAGCCAAATAGTGCCCCAGCACATCTTTTGGGTTGCTGTACATATGTTATGACCTGATATGGTGTTTGAACAGTGAACTCAATATTGTTTGTTCTCTTTTCCAAAGATATGAACACCATTACAGTGAATGCACTCAAACTTCCAAAGCTTTGCACGTGAAGAAAACTTGCTGAATTGAGAAGAATGACCACAGCTTGCAGCAGGCAGCGTGAATTGCATGGACACCAAGTGTAAACAGGACATTTCATTAATGCACTTCTTTTCTTGTAAAAGATTTCAGTAGCATCATAGCAGGATTTTCTTGTGTGCAGGTGTATGTAGGTGTGTGTGTGTGTGTGAGGTAGATGTGCCTGTGTAGGTATTTGTAGGTGTGTGTAGATGTATGTGTGGGTGTTTTTGTGTAAACGTGTTTTTGGGTAGGTGTGAGTAAACGTGTTTGTGCTTGTGCATGCGTTTGTCTGTGCATCTGTATGTTTCTCTCTGTGCCATGTGTTTGTGCGTGTGTGCGTGTGTGTGTTTGTGCGTGTGTGCGTGTGTGCATCTGTATGTTTCTCTCTGTGCCATGTGTTTGTGCGTGTGTGCGTGTGTGTGTTTGTGCGTGTGTGCGTGTATGTCCCCTGTGAATTTTCCAATATATTTTTGGCTAAAGTCACAGAAAGCTCCAGTTGATGATAGGAGACACGGATGTTTCACTTTGTCCTGGGGGTAAGACTGCACCGTGACATTTGCCCGTGAAAACCTTTTAGTAATTGAAAATCGACAGCTCTCTGTTCTTTTATTGTTTAATTGCACTCTTATGAATTTTATCCCTTGACGACTGTGTTTTTTGTTTCTCTTCTCTCTCGACCCATCATTCTGTTTTTAATTTCTTCTTTTTGTTTCATCCATTGATAAGGATATTAAATAAAATGTGAGACGGAACCTATTTCTGAGAGTGAAAACCTTGATGTAACTGCACACTCTACCTTTCTCTTGACCCATCCTATGTCTCTTGCAGTGGTGTGGCACCGTGTGCTTTTTTTTGTGGAGGGGGGTTTTGTATCAAAAACATTTTTTTTAATTATGATACAAAACCAAACCGTGGTAACACACTCACCACCATAGTACAAAATCACCAAATTATCTACACTAAATTTTCAAAAGACTATGTTACAATCCTTATTGAGGATAGACTCTACCCCCTGCAGTGCCCAACAGTCCCGGAAATCCCCCACAAACAGCACGTAGTCCCTCTCTAAAACCACCCAGCCGCCGACATAACCCCGGAAAAGGGGCAGGCAGCCGGCTCAGGCAGAGCCCTCTTCCACCTGGCACCGCGACTAGCAGACGGCCAGCTTGGCCAGGCCCAAGAACAACCCAACAAGGACATCTTCGGCCCTACCCTCTCCCCTACACACAGGGTGTCCAAAAATGAGGATGGTGGGTGAGAAGTGCAGCCAAAAGACAAGGAGCAGCCCCTTTAGATATTGGAACAGGGGCTGCAACCTCACACACTCCATGTACATGTGGTACACAGACTCTTCCAGCCCGCAAAAGTGGCAGGCGGCTGGCGAGTCTGTGAACCGCGAGAGAAACTGGTTACAAGGGACTCATTGGTGCAATACCCTCCACCCCAGGTCCCCGATGGAGAGGGGCAGAATCCCTGTATAGAGGGACCCCCCCCCCGGCAACACCGACCGCCCCTTAGTGTCTGGACGGTGGATCAGGGCGAGGAAGTGCAGGGTGTGGAGGAAGAGCCCGTACAGGAGACGCTGCCCTGCGTCTTGAAGGGAGATGAAGGGTGTAGAGGAAAGGCGGCTCATGTCGTGTGGGACCGGCTCCCGGGAAGGATTACGGCGCCTGGGTCCGACGAGTACTTCCGGCTGAGCGGGAGTTTGCTCAGCCGCGCGTACTCCACACGTTTGAGCTTCCCCGACACTTGGTGGGGTGGGACGAGGGCCGGCTGCTCTCACCGGGGGCTCCGGTCAACGGCAACCAAGTTCCAGACTCTCAGCAGGTCCCGATAGAAGTCAGGCATCCTCTGCAGGAGAGCACAGTTGATGCCCACCACCAGTATCCACATATCTCCTTGAAGGCAGTGGCCCCGTTGGAAAAGGTGTGTCACCAGCACGTGCCACCTGGGAGGACGCTCCGACTACAGGTATCTCAGCAGGATCTTGAGGCAGAGAGCCACCAACTGGGTGCGAATGCACACCAGCGACTGACCGCCCTCCTCGATCGGGAGACTCAGGACCGCTGCAGAGACCCAGTGCTTTCCGTTGCCCCAGAAGAAGTCCACCAACTTCCTCTGGATGATCCCAGCAAAGGTGGCCCCACATAACAAGAGCCGCCTTTCCGAGATGCCCAGCGTGCCGTTCCGTGACACGAACAGTCGCGTGCTGTACAGGTTGCTCCTGCGCACTCTACACGTCCTCACCCTCGTCTTCTGTCCGGACACGTCCTGGCGGTCCGTGTTGCCACCTGAGGTGGGAGCGGTCCACAGTGGAGGTCTCTCTACTAGGGAGTCCTCCCCCTTTACATCGGAGACCTGGGGTGGAGAGTGTTGCACAGAGCTATGGCGTGCAACAGAAATTTAAGTCGGTTCGCGAATTCGCCAGCCGTCGGTCACTTCTGCGGCGAGGAAGAGACAGTGTTCCATATGTATGTGGAGTGTGAGAGGTTGTAGCCCCTGTTTGACTATCCGAAGGGGCTGCTCCTCAAGTTTTGGCTGCACTTTAGCCCCACGCTCCTGATCTTTGGTCACCGGGTCTCGAGGGGGGGGGGAGGGAGGGAGGAGGGGGTCTCCCTGTCGGTTTGCTCCTGGGCCTGGCCAAGATGGCCATTCGCAGATCCAGTCAGCAGGTAGTCGGTGGTCACACCAGAGTCAACTGCCTGCCCTCTTCCAGGCCTACGTCCGTGCTCACGTGTCCCTGGAGAAGGAATACGCGGTGTCCACGGGGACTCGAGGCCTTCCATGAACGCTGGTCGTGACGGGAGGTTGAGTGTATTATTGATAAAGTTGGCGATGTTTTAATTTGATAACTTTGTACACTGCCAGTCTTTGATCGTGTTACTACTCTGTATATTTGTTTGTTTTGAATAAAAGCATTTTGCATTATAAAAACCTTTAAAAAAAAGTTTTAAAGTGGTCAACCCGAGCACAGTGCTGTGGTAGGGAGCTACATGGTATAGAGCAATGTGGTACACTGTGGTATGGTGTGCTATAGTGCGGTGCGGTACGGTACGGAGCAGTGTGGTGCAATGTGGTACACTGCGGTGTGGTGGGGTACAGTGCGGTATGGTACAGTGTGGTGTGGTGTGGTACACTGCGGTGTGGTAGGTACAGTGCGGTATGGTGTGGTACACTGCGGTGTGGTGGGGTACACTGCGGTGTGGTAGGTACAGTGCGGTGTGGTGGGGTACAGTGCGGTATGGTGTGGTACACTGCGGTGTGGTAGGTACAGTGCGGTGTGGTGTACGGTGTGGTACACTGCGGTGTGGTACAGTGCGGTATGGTGTTGTACAGTGTGGTGTGGTGTGGTACACTGCGGTGTGGTGGGGTACAGTGCGGTATGGTACAGTGTGGTGTGGTGTGGTACACTGCGGTGTGGTAGGTACAGTGTGGTGTGTACGGTGTGGTACACTGCGGTGTAGTAGGTACAGTGTGGTGTGTACGGTGTGGTACAGTGCCGTACAGTGCGGTTCAGTGTGCTGTTGTACGGTGCGAAGCAATGTGCTGTAGTGGGGTACGGTGCAGTAGTGTGTGCTATTGTACAGTGCATTACAACGTCAGACAATGCGGTAACAATGTAGTGTGGTATGGAGCAGTGTGGTTCACTACAGTGCGGTGTGGTACAGTATGGTGTGGTATTGTGCAGTGTGGTACACTGCAGTGGGGGGTGGTACGGTGTGGTGTGATATGGTGCAGTGTGGTACACTGCAGTGTGGTATGGCGTGCTGTTGTATGGTGCAGTGTGGTACACTGTGATGCAGGGTGGTACAGTCTGCTGTGATATGGAACAGTGTGGTACACTGTACTGTGTTGTGGTATGTGTGATACCCTGTTTGTCAACTCCTCAATCTTTCTACCCTACTTAGAAGCCAGATGGTTGAACATATTCACCCTGGACTATCCATGTTTTTTCGATCGTTTGGCAATTATTCTATAAAGCACCTTGAACTATTTCACTGTGTTAGAACTGCTTTATGTAGAATGCTGTTGTGTAATGAGTATGCTGAATGCTAATTCAGTTCTGCTGGTCAACACTGCAAAGTGAAAATGTTTGTTCTGTTTATTAAATTTGTACAACTGCTGCAATAAATTATTGATGAACAACATTGTAGAGTGGTAGTGATGGTACTGAAGGGGAAAGGGGGAGCTCACTCTCACTGTGCAGTTTACAGCCCTTCTATTTCCCGGATGTGCTATTTGACCAGTGTTTTACTATTATATATTTGAAAATGTGCCAATTTTCTTAGACATCAAAAATAAATCTTTTTAATACTGTGGATGTTTTGATTTAATTTTTGTAGTTCTATAGAAAGAGAGGGGAGGAGGGGGGGTTGAAGGGAGGAGGGAGGGAGGGATGGGGGGGGGAGAAGGAGGGGGGAGGGAGGGACAGATGGGTAAGGGGGGGGAAGGAGGGGGAGGGAGGGAGGGGAAGGGGGGAGGGTGGAAGGGGGGAGGGGAGGAGGGGGGTGCTGTACCAATGCAGGAGAGGTTTGGGCCCAACGGGTCCACTTGGTCTAGTTTCACTTTAAAAAATTCCAAGAAGAACACTTTCCCCTTCATGCAGATGGTCGAGAACATATTTTAATGCATTATTATCTTACATCTGATAACAATGATTAGTAGAAATGATTTGATGAACGTTTAAGACAGTCACATCAGAGAATTACACTGACATTCCCTCCACCCTCACCCTCTTTGCAATTATTTATTTTGAAAGTTCTGTTTAAGGATCACTGATGTGAAGATTGTCTCTTTTTTCCTCCACCGTTTCTGCCATTTTCTGTTCTCGTTTCAGATTTCCAACGTTTATGGTGTTGTGGCTTCAATGACTAGACCCTTAATTTCCTTCTGCGATGTTGGTCGATTCCAGGATGGGAGATCAAAACTAGAGGCCATAGTTTTGTGAGAGAGGCAACGTTTAAGGGAGATGTGTGAACATGTTTTTTACAAAGATGGTGACGAGTGTCTGGAACGTGCTGCCAGGGTTGGGGTGGAGGCAGTTGCAACAGTGGGTTTGTCTACGGACATGGATATACAGGGAATGAAGGGATATGGATTATGTGCAGTCAGATAAGAATTGGTCTTGGCATCATGTTCAGATGTGTCGGCTCTTTTGTAAAAGAAAGACACCAAAGTCTGGAGTAACTCAGTGGTTCCAGCAGCATTTTTGCAGAACACGGATAGGTGACGTTTTGGATCAGGACCTTTCTTCAGACAAGGCCTGTTCTTGTGCTGTACTGTTTGAAATTTTATGTTCTACTTAAAAAAACAAGTGTATCTTCAATGAAATAGGACCATGGATAGGAAAGGTAGGTTAGTTTAGTTTATAGTTATGTGTACCAAGGTACAGTGAAAAGCTTTTTGTTGCATGCTAACTAGTCAGTGGAAATAGAGGAGATATGCAGGTATAGAGGGATATGGGCAAAATGAGGGCAGGTGGGACTAGTGTAGATGGGGCATTTGGTCAGCATGGGCATGTTGGGCCAAGGGGCCTGTTTCCGTGCTGTATGACTATGATTATATGAAAGGTTTAGTGAACTACTTCACTCAGTAAACAGCAGAAACCCTGTAAAGACGGTGTCATCGTCGTCATCTGCATGCAGCCCATTGAACAAATCGCCACCAATTGTTTGAAGCCACACTTGGTCCCTGTGTTGCAGCTGCAACAGAGTACCACCGGAGGCTTGGTCCTCACTATTCTGGTAACTATCAAAAGTATTGAGGGTCTGAACACCGTTTTTGTACAAGGCCACCCTCATATGTTTGACATAAACAGTGATGTGGTAGACAAAGTAATAAACCCCCGGGTGCCGACACGTAAACTTTCCAGTGGTGGGGTCGTAGTGATGTTGGTTGTTGTACAAGATCTTTTCAAATTTAATTGGGGCACCCGAACGAGGCATCTTGGACCTTTCTGTCAACCCTACGCTAAAAGCACTGTTCCGTATCACTGCATTTTCGCCAGTGTTCCCTTTCTCCCCACGTTCTCCTCTGCCTCCCTTTATGCCCTGAATCCCGGGAAGCCCGGATGGTCCGTCAGCTCCTATGTCTCCTCTTGCACCTGGGAAACCTGTGGGTCCTCTGGCACCTGGTGGTCCAATATTTCCCTGAACTCCCACAGTTCCCTTTTCCCCTTTTGGACCTATAGGTCCTGAATCTCCTTTGATACCCTGCTCCCCTTGCAGTCCTATTTCCCCCTTTTGTCCCTTGTGTCCGAATGGTCCAGGAACTCCCTTTGGTCCCATTTTGCCAGGTATACCTTTAGTTCCTTGTTCCCCTCTTCTTCCTTTTATACCTGCTGCAGCAGGGGGCCCTGAAATCACAAGAAGAAACAAAGAACTCCAGATGCTGGGTTACACAAAAGGACACAAAGTGCTGGAGTAACTCAGCGGGTCAGGCAGCATTGCTGGAGAACATGGATAAGTGACATTTCGGGTTAGAACCATTTTCAGACTAATTGGCAGACCTCCCAACATTTGATTTTACAAATTCATAACTTTGATGTCCAAAATTCAGAATTTTTCATCAAAGTTCATAATATGGCGCCTAAGGCAACTTTTCAGCAAAGAAAAAGGTATACACGCCAAATGCGCGTACGCGTTGCACTACATTCATGTGTGAAAAACAACTATTATTTCCAACAGTCTGTAGTTCTTGGACTACATGTACAATGTCAGGCCTATCACGAGTGTATTCTGCTATTTATAGAAAGGTTATTGAACAGAGATACTTTTTGCAACACAAAAAATTGTTTTGTTTTGTTTTTTCTATTTTGCTTTTTCATTACACATCCCAATTCTCTTGGTATTGAATAAAAGAACAATGTCATTAAATGTATGACTAAGTTATGAAGAAAGAGTTGAAGAAAGACTCGACTAAGCATGCGGAAGAACGGAGTAAATTTGCACATTAATCAGCCCAAAAAGGTGGTAATTGGATTTTCTGCTGTGTTTTAAATTTTAAGTCTTTCTTAATTAATTAATATAGTTATATAATCTTGCACTTAAATTTAATATTTACTCATTACAGTTCCACCACTGATTTTCTGGCACTCTTGGTTCCAGAGCCAAGTTTATGGCTGGTTTATGGGGATAGAGGTGCTGGCTACAGCTGGGCTGGAGTTCCAGAGCCCCGGCCACTGGTTGCAAATTCAACCCACCAATCGGCCATGGAAGTCCCGATGAGGTTGAGAATTTCTCGCGGAACCTCTAGCGCCCAAATTGACAAATTGGCCATGGAAGTCCCGATGAGGTCGAGATTGGCTGCCTTGCCCAGCCTAGGTGCCACATTTTCCTAGGAGACTTCCAGGGCGGGGGGGATTTCACATGGCACCCCTAGCGACCTCTAGGGGCTGAATTGACAAATTGCAATTACCGACTGTTTTACAGAAAAAATGTGAGGCAAAATCGGAATGGCGGAAATGAAATTAAAAAGCGGAAACTTTCCGCCAAATTCGGATGGGTTGGGAGGGGTGAATTGGTGAAGAAATATTGATGCATAGTGTGTAAACACAATTGGACCCCTGCAATACATGGGGCATCACACAGTGGGGCAGCTGATAGAGCTGCTGCCTCACAGTGCCAGTGACCCGGGTTCGACCCTGACCTTGGGTGCTGTCTACGTGGAGTTTGCACATTCTCCCTGTTACCGTGTGGATTTCCTCCGGGTGCTCCGGATTTCCTCCACATCCCAAAGATGTGTAGGTTTGTAGATTAAGTGGCCTCTGTAAATTGCCCCTAGCTTGTAAGGAGTGGGTGAGAATTGGGGATAACATTGAACTAGTGTGGACGAGTAATCAATGGTCAGTATGGATTCGGTGGGACGAAGGGCCTGTTTTCATGCTGTATTTTTCAATAAATTTTTCAATAAGAGGGCATATATCTTTCCTGCTTGCCTTCATCTGTCGGGGCATTGAGATAAGATGCAGGAAGGCATGTTGCAACTTTATTGGACTTTGGTTAAGCCACATTTGGAGTATTGTATGCAGTTTTCATCACTCCATTACAGGAAGGATGTGGAGACTTTGTAAAGGGTGCAGAGGAGGTTCACAAATTTGTTTAGGAAAAAAAACTGCAGATGCTGGGTTTACATCGAAGGTAGACACACAATGCTGGAGTAACTCAGCGGGTCAGGCAGCATCTCAGGAGAGGAGTCTGAAGAAGGGTCTCGACCCGAAACGTCACACATTCCTTCTCTCCTAAGATGCTGCCTGACCCGCTGAGTTACTCCAGCATTTTGTGTCTACCTTCACAAAGTTGTTGCCTGGATCAGAGGGTATTGGCTTTAAGGAGAGGTTGGACAAACTTGGGTTGTTTACACTGGAACGTCGGAGGCTGAGGGGAGACCTGATAGAAGTACAGAAAATTATGTGGCATTGGTGGAACAGACAATCATATTCTTTTTCCCAGTGTGGAAATGTCAAAAACCAGAGGGTACAGCATTAAGGTACAGCTTTCTCCATTTGAGAGGCTTTTAGATAGGCACATAGATATGGAGGATTGTGGATCATGTGCAGGCAATTAGTTTATCTTTTCATGTTCGGCACAGACATTGTGGGCCGAAGGGCCTGGTCCCGTCTTGTACTGTTCTACGTGTAGGGAAGAACTGCAGATGCTGGAGACAAATTGCTGGAGTGACTCAGCGGGTCAGGCAGCATTCCCGGAGAAAAAGGATGGGTGACGTTTCGGGTTAGGACCATTCTTGAGACTGCAGTTCTAAATTCTTTGTGAAATTTTAAAAAAAAAAGAAATTTCATGTTTTTTCTCTCAATCAATCTGTTAAGAGAAGGGGAAAAAATCATTTAGAGTTACTGCTCTTGGTTATCTTTCTTGCTGGATACCACTCTTGCTGTTTGTAGATATACTCTGACAGGTCAATACTTTAGATGGCTCGTGTAGGAAGGAACCGCAGATGCTGGTTTAAACCGAAGATAGACGCAAAAAGCTGGAGTAACTCAGCGGGACAGGCAGCATTTCTGGAGAGAATGAATGGGTGACGTTTCGGGTCGAGACCTTTCTTCAGACTAGTCAGGGAAAAGGAAAACGAGGTGATGATGATGTAGAGAGATAAAGAACAATGAATGAAAGATATGCAAACCAGCTTCAGCAGTTCCTTCCTCATATATATTTTCATGTGTTTGTCTGGCTTCGATTTAAATTAGTTTCTATGGCACAATAGGAACAATATTTAAATTGTTCTCTTCCCTACCAAACAGGAAAAGCTGAACAATCATTAATCAAGCCTGTTATTAACGTGCTGGCGAGAGTTCAATTCAACAGTTCATAAGAATACATTCAGTTCAAGGCACGGCGTGGCAGCAGCAGAGTTGCTGCCTTACAGCGCTGGGGACCCGGGTTCGATCCCGACTTTGGGTGATGTCTGTACGTAGTTTGTTTATTCTCCCTGTGACCGCGTGGGTTTTCTCTGGGTGCTCCGGATTCCTTCCCACATTCCAAAGACATGCAGGTTTGTAGGTTAATTGGCTTCTGTCCTATGTGTACACGATAGTGCTAGTGTACGGAGTGATCATTATTCCGCACGGACTCGGTAGGCCGAAGGGCCTGTTTCCATGTTATATCTCTAAAGCTTAGCCACCTACCCAGATTGTAGAAACACAGGCAGGCCCGGTGAACAATTGAATGGAAAATGCCTCTTACCTGGTGTTCCAGGTTCGCCTTTAGACCCCTCGGGTCCTCTGGGTCCAAATTTCCCAACTTCACCTGTTTAAAGAAGTTTGTGAGAATTGTTTTACTACAATCTCTTTACATAAGTTAAAATATGTAGAATTCTATGCAGCCTACACGAACATGAACCATGACGCTTAGACCCATGAAAGTAAGCATACCTTATGCCTTGTTCACCACTCTATCTGTTTGTGTTGCCACTTTCAGAGAGTATGTACTTGGATCCCTATTTGCACCAATGTTGTTCAGGGTCATGCCATCAACTGTATATTTTTGCCCCTGACATTCAACCTCCCAAAGTGCAGCACCTCACACTTGCTCTGCTGGACTCCACCTGCCATTTTGCTGTCCTTTTCTGCAGCTGGTCTATAACCCCCAGTATACTTTGACAGCATTCCTCACAATCCACGACCCCAGCAATCCTGCCCTTTCATGAGGATTTAGATATGAAAGGTTATTTATAAAGAAATAACGAAAGTCTCATGTTTCTAACCACACAATAAATAAAACACTATGGTGTGGCAGGAGCTCCCACTGAGGCCTGTTGGCGGGAAGCCCCCGAGCCGGCCCCTGCTCGTACTGCGTGACTGGACGCACTAAGACCCTGCGGGCCATGGCCTATGGGGATAGCCGCCAAGCTGGCTCTACTCTTCCCCGAAGACCAGAGACCGGGAGGATGGAGCCGGTGATGAGGACGGACGTGATGGGTGAGGATTGAGGCCGGTAGGACAGGGAACTGGGGTCAACTTGAGGTTGGTTGCGGGAGGTGCCCCGAGGCACAAAGGTGGACGGGTGAGGAGAGGAACGTTGGCTCGCTGGTCGACACACACTCCAAGGGAAGGTGATGGCAGGAGGCCTGCAGCAGCCTGGGGCTCGCCTGGATCGGACACCACATAACAACTAGAACGTGGACTGGACTTTGAAAATGCCGACAAAACCCGGTGCTTCTTGCACAGGGTCTCAGCGTCCCAGGGTACTTAAGGAGGTGGCTCTAGAAATAGTGGAAGCATTGGAGATCATTTTTCAATGTTCTATAGATTCAGGATCAGTTCCTGTGGATTGGAGGATAGCAAATGTTATCCCACTTTTTAAGAAAGGAGGGAGAGAGAAAACGGGTAATTATAGACCAGTTAGTCTGACATCATTGGTGGGGAAGATGCTGGAGTCAATTATAAAAGACGAAATTGCTGAGCATTTGGATAGCAGTAACGGGATCATTCCGAGTCAGCATGGATTTACGAAGGGGAAATCATGCTTGACAAATCTACTGGAATTTTTTGAGGATGTAACTAGGAAAATTGACAGGGGAGTGTCAGTGGATGTGGTGTACCTCGACTTTCAGAAAGCCTTCGACAAGGTCCCACATAGAAGATTAGTGGGCAAAATTAGGGCACATGGTATTGGGGGTAGAGTACTGACATGGATAGAAAATTGGTTGACAGACAGAAAGCAAAGAGTGGGGATAAATGGGGCCCTTTCGGAATGGCAGGCAGTGACCAGTGGGGTACCGCAAGGTTCGGTGCTTGGACCCCAGCTATTTACGATATACATTAATGACTTAGACGAAGGGATTAAAAGTACCATTAGCAAATTTGCAGATGATACTAAGCTGGGGGGTAGTGTGAATTGTGAGGAAGATGCAATAAGGCTGCAGGGTGACTTGGACAGGTTGTGTGAGTGGGCGGATACATGGCAGATGCAGTTTAATGTAGATAAGTGTGAGGTTATTCACTTTGGAAGTAAGAATAGAAAGGCAGATTATTATCTGAATGGTGTCAAGTTAGGAGGAGGGGGAGTTCAACGAGATCTGGGTGTCCTAGTGCATCAGTCAATGAAAGGAAGCATGCAGGTACAGCAGGCAGTGAAGAAAGCCAATGGAATGTTGGCCTTCGTAACAAGAGGAGTTGAGTATAGGAGCAAAGAGGTCCTTCTACAGTTGTACCGGGCCCTGGTGAGACCGCACCTGGAGTACTGTGTGCAGTTTTGGTCTCCAAATTTGAGGAAGGATATTCTTGCTATGGAGGGTGTGCAGCGTAGGTTCACTAGGTTAATTCCCGGAATGGCGGGACTGTCGTATGTTGAAAGGCTGGAGCGATTGGGCTTGTATACACTGGAATTTAGAAGGATGAGGGGGGATCTTATTGAAACATATAAGATAATTAGGGGATTGGACACATTAGAGGCAGGAAACATGTTCCCAATGTTGGGGGAGTCCAGAACAAGGGGCCACAGTTTAAGAATAAGGGGTAGGCCATTTAGAACGGAGATGAGGAAGAACTTTTTCAGTCAGAGAGTGGTGAAGGTGTGGAATTCTCTGCCTCAGAAGGCAGTGGAGGCCAGTTCGTTGGATGCTTTCAAGAGAGAGCTGGATAGAGCTCTTAAGGATAGCGGAGTGAGGGGGTATGGGGAGAAGGCAGGAACGGGGTACTGATTGAGAGTGATCAGCCATGATCGCATTGAATGGCGGTGTTGGCTCGAAGGGTTGAATGGCCTACTCCTGCACCTATTGTCTATTGTCTATCTCTGTAGACTTTGCTAATCGGGGATGTGCTTAGCCATGGCAACACTCCACTGGACTGATTGTAAGAAAATAATTTCACTACGCGTTTACACGCGACAATAAAGCACCATTGATCACTCTACCTGTGTCTCCTTTATCACCCTTGGACCCGTCCCGCCCATCTCTTCCAGGAATGCCGTTATGACCGGGATTTCCTGGAATTCCAGGATGTCCAGCTCTACACGACTCTGTTCTGGTCACCTCACCATTCACCAGGGCCATCGACATGATAAGCAACCAGACCTGCATCCTGGATTCAGATGCTCACAATCACAATCTAAAGACAATAAGCAAGAGAATTTCAGAGCAGACCGTTGAACTAAAAAACTAACCAATGACTTTAACTTTTAAAGGTTATAACTGCAGATTATTCTTTTCATTTATTGATATAAAATGGAAATATAGTGTAGGTTAAGATGGCAATGTAAGAAGATTTGCAAAAATATTTATCAGATCCAAATGAGGGGTGAATGGTAATCTACAATCTGCTGGAGAAACTCAGCAGGTCATGCTGCATGGGGATGAGGAGACATTTCTTTAGTCAGAGGGTGGTGAGTCTGTGAAATTCATGGAGGCCAAATCATTGGGTATTTTTAAAGTGGAGACTGAAAATGTCTTAATTAGTAAGGGTGTCAAAGGTTACAGGGGCGAAGGTAAGAGAATGGGGTTGAGAGGGAAAGATAATGTCATAAGGAATTGGAGTAGAATTAGGCCATTCAGTCAATCAAGTCTACTCTGCTATTCAATCATGGCTGATTTATCTCCCCCTCCTAACCCCATTCTCCTGCCTTCTCCCAATAACCTCTGACACCTGTACTAATCAAGAAAGATAGATCAGCCACGATTGAATGGCAGAGCAGACTCGATGGTCTGAATGCTCCTATGTCTTATGGTCTTATGATCTGTGGAGGGACAGAATAGACAACGTTTTGATCACTTCATACTGATGGACTAATTTCACAGATGCTGCCCTGCTTATACACCCACGACTGTGCGGCCAAGTGCAAATCCAATTCAATTCACAAATTTGCGGACGACACCACTGTGGTAGGGCTGGATAACAAATAATAAGACGGAGTACAGGAAAGAGATTGAGAACCTCGTGATCTGGTGCCAAGACAACAACCTTTCTCTCAATGTCAGCAAGACAAAGGAGATAGTGATCGACTTCAGGAAGCGAAGCGGTACAATAGACAATAGACAATAGACAATAGACAATAGGTGCAGGAGTAGGCCATTCAGCCCTTCGAGCCAGCACCGCCATTCAATGCGATCATGGCTGATCACTATCAATCAGTACCCCGTTCCTGCCTTCTCCCCATACCCCCTCACTCCGCTATCCTTAAGAGCTCTATCCAGCTCTCTCTTGAAAGCATCCAACGAACTGGCCTCCACTGCCTTCTGAGGCAGAGAATTCCACACCTTCACCACCCTCTGACTGAAAAAGTTCTTCCTCATCTCCGTTCTAAATGGCCTACCCCTTATTCTCAAACTGTGGCCCCTTGTTCTGGACTCCCCCAACATTGGGAACATGTTATCTGCCTCTAATGTGTCCAATCCCCTAATTATCTTATATGTTTCAATAAGATCCCCCCTCATCCTTCTAAATTCCAGTGTATACAAGCCCAATCGCTCCAGCCTTTCAACATACGACAGTCCCGCCATTCCGGGAATTAATCTAGTGAACCTACGCTGCACGCCCTCCATAGCAAGAATATCCTTCCTCAAATTTGGAGACCAAAACTGCACACAGTACTCCAGGTGCGGTCTCACCAGGGCCCGGTACAACTGTAGAAGGACCTCTTTGCTCCTATACTCAACTCCTCTTGTTACGAAGGCCAACATTCCATTGGCTTTCTTCACTGCCTGCTGAACCTGCATGCTTCCTTTCATTGACTGATGCACTAGGACACCCAGATCTCGTTGAACTCCCCCTCCTCCTAACTTGACACCATTCAGATAATAATCTGCCTTTCTATTCTTACTTCCAAAGTGAATAACCTCACACTTATCTACATTAAACTGCATCTGCCATGTATCCGCCCACTCACACAACCTGTCCAGGTCACCCTGCAGCCTTATTGCATCTTCCTCACAATTCACACTACCCCCCAACTTAGTATCATCTGCAAATTTGCTAATGGTACTTTTAATCCCTTCGTCTAAGTCATTAATGTATATCGTAAATAGCTGGGGTCCCAGCACCGAACCTTGCGGTACCCCACTGGTCACTGCCTGCCATTCCGAAAGGGACCCATTTATCCCCACTCTTTGCTTTCTGTCTGTTAACCAATTTTCTATCCATGTCAGTACCCTACCCCCAATACCATGTGCCCTAATTTTGCCCACTAATCTCCTATGTGGGACCTTGTCGAAGGCTTTCTGAAAGTCGAGGTACACCACATCCACTGACTCTCCCTTGTCAATTTTCCTAGTTACATCCTCAAAAAATTCCAGTAGATTTGTCAAGCATGATTTCCCCTTCGTAAATCCATGCTGACTCGGAACGATCCCGTTACTGCTATCCAAATGCTCAGCAATTTCGTCTTTTATAATTGACTCCAGCATTTTCCCCACCACTGATGTCAGACTAACTGGTCTATAATTACCCGTTTTCTCTCTCCCTCCTTTCTTAAAAAGTGGGATAACATTTGCTATTCTCCAATCCACAGGAACTGATCCTGAATCTATAGAACATTGAAAAATGATCTCCAATGCTTCCACTATTTCTAGAGCCACCTCCTTAAGTACTCTGGGATGCAGACCATCAGGCCCTGGGGATTTATCAGCCTTCAGTCCCATCAGTCTACCCAAAACCATTTCCTGCCTAATGTGGATTTCCTTCAGTTCCTCCATCACCCTAGGTTCTCCAGCCCCTAGAACATTTGGGAGATTGTGTGTATCTTCCTCAGTGAAGACAGATCCAAAGTAACGGTTTAACTCGTCTGCCATTTCTTTGTTCCCCATAATAAACTCCCCTGCTTCTGTCTTCAAGGGACCCACATTTGCCTTGACTATTTTTTTCCTCTTCACGTACCTAAAAAAACTTTTGCTATCCTCCTTTATATTATTGGCTAGTTTACCCTCGTACCTCATCTTTTCTCCTCGTATTGCCTTTTTAGTTAACTTTTGTTGCTCTTTAAAAGAGTCCCAATCCTCTGTCTTCCCACTCTTCTTTGCTATGTTATACTTCCTCTCCTTAATTTTTATGCTGTCCCTGACTTCCCTTGTCAGCCACAGGTGTCTCTTACTCCCCTTAGAGTCTTTCCACCTCTTTGGAATAAATTGATCCTGCAACCTCTGCATTATTCCCAGGAATACCTGCCATTGCTGTTCTACCGTCTTCCCTGCTAGGGCCTCCTTCCAATCAATTTTGGCCAGCTCCCGCCTCATGCCTCTGTAATCCCCTTTGCTATACTGCAATACCGACACTTCCGATTTTCCCTTCTGCCTTTCCATTTGCAGAGTAAAACTTATCATGTTGTGATCACTGCCTCCTAATGGCTCTTTTACCTCTAGTCCCCTTACCAGATCAGGATCATTACACAACACTAAATCCAGAATTGCCTTCTCCCTGGTAGGCTCCAGTACAAGCTGTTCTAAGAATCCATCTCGAAGGCACTCTACAAACTCTCTTTCCTGGGGTCCATTTCCAACCTGATTTTCCCAGTCTACCTGCATGTTGAAATCTCCCATAACCACCGTAGCATTACATTTTTGACACGCCAATTTTATCTCCTGATTTAACTTGCACCCTAAGTCGAGGCTACTGTTTGGGGGCCTATAGATAACTCCCATTAGGGTCTTTTTACCCTTACAATTTCTCATTTCTATCCATACTGATTCAACATCTCCTGATTCTATGTCACCCCTTGCAAGGGAATGAATATCATTCCTTACCATCAGAGCAACCCCACCCCCTCTGCCCACCTGTCTGTCTTTTCTATACGTTGTGTACCCCTGAATATTCAGTTCCCAGCCCTGGTCCTCTTGTAGCCATGTCTCAGTGATCCCTACAACATCATACTTGCCCATGACTAACTGAGCCTCAAGCTCATCCACTTTATTTTTTATACTACGCGCATTTAAGTACAACACTTTAACTTCTGTATTTACCTCCCCTCTCACATCGTTCACAATTGGCCCTGCCCTTAATTTCTTTTCCGCTCTAGAACTTCTGTTCCCATTCTTCCGAGAGTCTTTTGCAATATCTCCTGTATTCCCTTTTACCTCATCTTCATATTCACAATTTGTTAACCCCTCCCCCCCACTACTTAGTTTAAAGCCACAGGTGTCACACTAGCAAACCTGCCTGCCAGAATGTTTGTCCCCCTGCTGTTAAGATGCAACCCGTCCCTTTTGTACAAGTCACCCCTAGCCCAGAAGAGATCCCAGTGGTCCAGAAATCTAAATCCCTGCTCTCTGCACCAGTCCCTCAGCCATAAATTCATACCCTCTATCTCTCTGTTCCTGGCCTCACCAGCACGAGGTACCGGTAGCAGTCCAGAGATAACCACCTTCGACGTCCTACTTCTCAGCGTTTTTCCCAACTCTCTAAACTCCCGCTGTAGCACCTCCTTCCTCTTCCGCCCGACGTCATTCGTGCCCACGTGCACAACGACTTCAGGTTGATCGCCTTCCCTCGCTAGGATTTTCTGAAGCCGGTCTGTGATGTGTTGAACCCTGGCACCAGGGAGGCAACAGACCATCCTCAAGTCCCTCCTGCTGCCACAGAATCTTCTGTCCGTCCCTCGGACTATGGAGTCACCGACCACTACGGCTCTTCCAGACTTCGGTCTCCCCTGTCGAGTATCCTTGCCAACAGGTCCGCCACTCGGACTGGAAACGTCTTCTGCCCCGACAGTTCCCAAGAGGGTATACCTATTTGCAATAGGCACAGCCACTGGGGTCTCCTGTAGTCCACGTCCACTCCCCCCGGAAACAGTCTCCCACCTTCGCTCGACCTGGACCCTTGGCGTGACAGCCTCACAATAGGTCCTGTCGAGGAAACTCTCGCATTCCCGGATGGCCCTGAGGTCATCCAACTGCCTCTCCAACTCCACCACACGTCCCTTCAGGAGCTGCACCTGGACACAGTTCTTGCAGGTGTAGCTCCCAGAAGCTCCCGCGACGTCCCTGTCTTCCCACATCCTGCAGGAAACACACCGCACCAACTTTTCCGCCATCACCTTGTGCCTATAACCAGCTATGGCTTAAAACAATGGTATCCTCCTCACCTCAGCCTCCTCGCCGAAGACTCGCAGCCAAAGACTCGCACTTTTCTCACTGGGCACTTCCCTCACTGGGCTGCACCTGAACAGGGCTGCACCCATGGTATGCATTGATGGCACCAAAGTAGAGATAGTTGAAAGCTTCAAATTGCCAAGAATAAATACACCAGCAACTTGTCCTGGACCTGCCATATTGAAGCAATGGCCAAGAAAGCACATGCCTCTACGTCCTGAGAAGGCTTAGGAAGCTTGGGATGTCCCCAACAACTTTCACCACCTTCTACAGATGCGCCATAGAAAGTGTCATAGACTTTTATTGGGATGCATCACAGCATGGTTTGGGATCAGTTCCATCCAAGACCACAAGAAATTACAAATTACAGAAAATTGCAGTGCAGCCCAGACCATCACACAAACCAACCTCCCTTCCATTGACTCCATCTACACTTCATGGTGCCTCGGCAAGGCCACCAGCATAATCAAGAACCAGTCTCACTCCAGACAATCCCTCTTCACCCCTCTCCCATCGGGCAAGGGGTACAAAAGTATGAAAACGCATATCTCGAGATTGAGAGACAGTTTCTTCCCAGCTGTTATCAGGCAACTAACCACCCTATCAACAACTAGAGAGCGGTCCTGAGCTATTATCCACCTCACTGAAGACTCTCAGATTATCTTTAATCAGACTTTACTGGACTTTATCTTGCACTAAACATTTTTCCTTTTATCCTGATTCGGTACACTATGGATGGCTCGATTATAATCATGTATAGTTTCTCCATTGACTGGTTAGCACGCAACAAAAGTTTTTCACTATACGTCGGTACACGTGACAATAAACTAAACTAATCTGTCCTGCTGAGTTCCTCCTGCAGTTTGACTTTTTGCTCAAGATTTCAGCATCTGCAGTCTTGTGTTTCTGGATAGTAAGCTGGGTTCATGGCAGCGGAACTGGAATGAGAGGGGCTGAGGCCTTTGCTCAGACAAAGCACTAAAACGTAATCAGTTGAAAGCATTCAGAACTATTATGATTGCTGGGGCAAAGACCAAGCCGCAGGGACTTAGAAAGTACATTTGTAAATGATTTATGGAAGAGATAACTAGCTGGAAAAGAAAATCAGAAGGTGCAGGAAACGGTCAGCATGTCAGAAAAATTGAGTGAACATTTCAGTTTGAAGACCCTTCATCAGAACTGGGACACAAAGATAAAAAGATAGTTTTATGAAACTACAGAGTATTACGTTTTACTGAGTACTGTTTACATATCTGTTTAGTTTAGAGATACAGTGCAGAAACAGGCCCTTCGACCCACTGGGCCTGCACCAACCAGTGACCACCCCCTACAATAACACTATCCTACACACACTAGGGGCAATTTACAATTTTACCAAAGCCATGCCTTTAGAGTGTGGTAGGGAACTGGAGCACCAGGAGAAAACCCACGCAGTCACAAGGAGAACGTGCAAAATTCATATAGGCAGCACCCATAGTCAGGATCAAACCCGGAGTCTCTGGCACTGTAAGATAGCAACTCCACTGCTGCGCCACCGTGCCACCCCTTCTGTGAATGTGGATAATGTGTTCTCCACTGCACTGGAGGAAGCAAACACTAATTTGCTCTCTAAAACACCAATGGTTAGTCCATGTGCCTGACCTGATCCACACCTATATCCACACATCACTTGCCAGGGATAGACAAAATGCTGGAGTAACTCAGCAGGGCCCTCTCCTTGATTACAACCTTGATGTGGTGGAGAGCCAAACCCGCAAGGGCGCTGGGAAGCTGACACACCTTCTGACGCCAAAAGAAATCCATCCTTGTGGGGAAGTGGAACATCCGAACCATGTTCCAGGCTGGCAAGGCTGCCACAATTGCCAACAAAATGATGCGCTACAATCTCTCAGTCCTGAGCTTGGCAGAAACAAGATGGACACAGTCAGGGGAGATCAAATTGGCCAGAGGGCAGTCCATTATCTACTCCGGACATGAAGATGAGGGAGCGACAAATCTGAAGGAGAAAATGGTGTTGGATTGGACACAGCCTCAGAAAATCTGCCACAAACATCACCCGGCAAGCCCTGAAATGGGACCCTCAAGGAAAAAGGAAAACAGGTCGCCCCAGGAACAGCTGGAGAAGAGGTGTCCAGGCAGAAATGTCTGGGAGTGGGCTCAACTGGGGAGATCTCGAAAGAACCGCCAACAACCGAGTGAGGTGGAGGACATATGTCAATGGCCTATGCTCCCTAGAGGAGCAAAGGGCTTAAGAAGAAGAACTCAGCGGGTCAGGCAGCATCTCTGAAGAAAAGGAATAGGTGACGTTTTGGGTTGTAACCCTACTTCAACCAGGCTTTGGTCCCCCCCACCATCTCTCTTCCACCTTTCTGTCCCCTACTACAATCAGCATGAGGAAGGGTCTCAACCCTAAACGTCACTTATCCATGTTCTTCAAAAGTGCTTCCTGACCCGCTGAGTTATTCCAGCACTTTGTGGGTTTTTTTGTAAACCAGCATCTGCAGTTCCTTGTGTTCACAATTCAAAGGGCCACTTTTGCTTTTTGTGTAGAAAGAATCTGCAGATGCTGGTTTATACCGAAGATGGACACAAAGTGTTGGAGTAACTTAGCGGTCAGGCAGCATCTCTGGGGAAAAGGATGGGTGATGTTTCAGTTCAGGACCCTCTTACAGCATTTTGCGTTCCTTCCGACAGTCTGAGGTCTACTGACCTCTGCTGGAGAACACAGAGCAGAAATTATGATATGTCGTGGATTTTTACAATCAAAGGAATAACCTCTGGGCCTCTCATGCCAACGCTAGCATGATCACTGACGTGTGAGCTTGTTAAGTCCAACATTCTAGTTGTGAATATCTACGCTTGGTCCACCAAGGCCAACGGGATCTCACAGTTGCCAACCATTTCAACTCCCCTTCCCATTCTCCAGTCTGAAGAAGGGTTCTGACCCGAAACATCACCCATCCTTTATCTCCAGAGATGCTCCCTGACCCGCTGATTTACTCCAGCATTTTGTGTGTCTATCTATTTTCCCATACTGACTTTTCTGTCCTGGGCCTCCTCCATTGCCAGTGTGAGGTCACATGCAAACTGAAGGAACAGCACCTCATATTTCACTTGGGTAGCTTACAACTCAGCAGTCTGAACGTTTTGAATTGTCTCGTATTAAGTAACTTCTACTTACACTCACCTTCCCACTTCTCCCTTGCCCCCTTCCTCCACCCTAGTTGTTTAATCAGTCCACAGTTCTCCACATTGTTTCCCTCTTGAGATCACACCTTCCCTAGCCAACAATGGGCCATTTGACAACCATGGCTGTCAACTAGATTACTTCACCCAAGCTGTGTGCAATATGAATTTTACAACAAACCAACCTGCAAAACAGCTATTGCCTGATAAAAATAATTAAATAGTGAAATTATATGACAACTGTGCTGATTCATTACACTGCCATTTCAAGTTCTTATCTTCAAAACTATGATATTTATTTTTGTTGTAGGAGTTACAAGAAAGCTAACTGTGAGTCTGATAATCTCAGGTTTAAGGGAAATGCTTCCAATGGTGTCACTATGTATCCCACTGCTTTGGAGACATTAGCTGCAACATTCTCTCGAAACAATAATAAACAATATAATTACAATAGATACATTTCTAGAAGTATAAAACAAATTGCTGATATAACAGCGGATCAGGCAGCATCTGTGGAAGGAATGGATAGGTGACATTTCAGATCAGGACCCTTCTTCAGACAGAAGTCCCAAGCCGAAGTGTCGCCTAGAGTCTGAAGAAAGGTCCCAACCCCAAACATTGCCAAGTTTGAAAAAAAGTCCCGATCCAAAATGTCACCTATCCATTCCTTCCACAGATGCTGCCTGACCTGCTGAATTATTCCAGCGCTTTGTCTTACTCAAGATTCCAGCATCTGCAGTTCCTTGTGTCTAGAGAAGTATAACATTGGCTCTAAAGGACTTTATGATATCTTTAAACTGTGGAAGGCACAGTTCCTTTATTTGAACTCTGTTAATGATCAATAATCGAGCAACTGTTATTGTCCAAGCATCTCACACACACAGCTCAGTGCAGTATTAGTCAATGAAAGAGCACTACTGCTAACATGAAGCTGAAGCCCCTTGTACATTATTCCTCAACATGATCACAAATTGTAAATGCTTAATCTCAATTCATTTTCATGCACCTCACACTACAACTGCATCACCCCTTTAATAACATTGTTGCTGGAACTTAAAGTTCAAACAATTTGACCACAAAATATTGTTCACTTTTTAAGACTTTATTAGACTTGGGAGGACATAGAGTCCTTTGAGTCAAAGCCAGTTCACAGAGCAATCCCATCTGTCTCATTCCTTCAATTATTTCCCTGCCATCTATTCTCTCTCGTCTTCCTCTACCCCACTAGATGAGGGACAATTCACTACCCTCTACCCCACTCTCCTGCTACCCCACTAATTGAGGGACAATTCCCTGTAAGTCGTTAAGATCGTTTACAGAACAGTAATCAATCTAGCAGCTTGCCCTTCGGGATGTTGGAGGAAACCAGAACACCCAGGGGAAGATAGACACAAAGTCCTGGAGTAACTCAGTGGGTCAGGCAGCATCCCTGGAGAAAAGGAATAGGTGATGTTTCAGGTCGGAACCCTTCTTCAGATTGAAAGTAGATTTTTAGACTGAAGAAGGGTTCTGACCCCAAACGTCACCTATTCCTTTTC
The DNA here is from genome assembly GCF_053455715.1 of Rhinoraja longicauda. Classification (NCBI taxonomy): domain Eukaryota; kingdom Metazoa; phylum Chordata; class Chondrichthyes; order Rajiformes; family Arhynchobatidae; genus Rhinoraja; species Rhinoraja longicauda. The sequence goes on along the minus strand of NC_135959.1, from coordinate 44,574,598 downwards.
TTCAGAGATGCTGCATGACCCACTGAGTTATTCCAGCACTTTGTGTCTATCTTGGGTATAAACCAGCATCTGCAATTCCTTCCTACACCTAGGGAAAACCCTCCTAGTCACAAGGAGAACATGCAAACGTCATGTGGACAGCTGCCAAAGCCAGGATCGAACCTGGGTCACTGAGATGGTGTAGCACACTGTGCCTTTCCTAGAATACAGACGTTACTCTATCTACCAATAAATATAGCATTTAAGGTTTTCCTTGATGTAAATTCCATTTGTTTAAGATAGGTTCGAAATGAGATTGCAGAGGTGAAAATAAATAGCAATTCACAAAATTTACTTAATTAACTTAAAATAAAGCTCTGCCAACTTACTGTATCAGCTGCCACCTCTGAATGGATGCATTTTCAAATGAACGATTCAAAATATAGATCACATTTTCCATCCCCCCCAAGTACAATTAGTAAACCACATTAGTTATTGATAAATGCATTCCATCAAAGACAAACTAGATGCAACAAAGTGCCCAGATATCCCTTGTACCCAAGTAAAAGCATTTCCAATTTTAACAAATGATTAACAATTATATTTGCAAATTCTGAGAAAAAGGATAAGTTGTTTCTTGGTTCATTTAACCTTAAGGTTCAACTGGCCCAAATTTATCAAAGTATTACAAAGTATTTACATATGATGATCGTTTGACAGCACTGGGCCTGTACTCACTGGAGTTTAGAAGAACGAGGGGGGCTTTCATTGGATCTCAATAGTGAAAGGGTTGGATAGAGTGGATGTGGGGAGGATGTTTCCACTAGTGGGAGAGTCTAGAACTAGAGGTCATAGCCTCAGAATTAAAGGACCTTCCTTTAGGAAGGAGATGAGGAGGAATTTATTTAGTCAGAGGATGGTGAATCTGTGGAATTTATTGCCACAGAAGGTTGTGGTGGCCAATCCAATGGACATTTTCTAGGCATATTCTTGATTAGTACAGGTGTCAGAGGTTATGAGAAGACAGGAGAATGGGACTATGAGGGAGAGATAGATCAGCCATGATTGAATGGCAGAGTGGACTTGATGGGCCGAATTGCCTAATTCTGCTTCTATCACTTATGACCTATGACCTACACTCAGTACAGGCCATGGAATACATGCTGGCAAATTGGATTTGTGTAGATAGGTACTTGATGGATGGGTAAAATGTTCTGTTACTGTAGTGTGACTCTATTAATTGCCTTGGTATCAATTATAGGTTGAAACTGGGATCAGCAAGTTCCTAGGAATAAATATCACCAGCAATTTGTGATGGATCAGCCACAACAATGCTCTAGCCAAGAAACCACATCAACACCTCTACTTCCTTAAAAGGCTTAGGAAGTTCAGCATGCCCCCAACAACCCTCACTAACCTCTGCAGATATGCCATAGAACGCATCTTATCAGGATGCATCACAGCCTGGTTTGGGAACAGCTCCATCCATGACCATTGACACTCCCTTCCATTGACTCCATCTACACTTCACATTACCTTGGCAAGGACACTTGCATAATCAAGGTGTCTCACCCTGGTCACTCCATCTATTCCCTCTCCTATCAGGCAAAAGGCAACTCCCCCCATTGTCCATTAATAACAAGGGTTTACTATACATGATTTTGCTTCAGTGATAGTTTAATTTTTAGTGCCCACTTAAGTTTAGTGCTATTGCTGAGGTGTTTTGAATGTATTATGCTTGCAACATTATTGGTAAACTTATTACCAAACTATTAACTGCTAACTTTTTCTTACAATGTGAACAAAGCGCATCACTTGAAGAGTGCCTTGTAAAGACTTTCATGAATACCCCTTGTGACTTCCGGTGTGAAAACTAGATTTCTCTTGGTTGAACTCAGCCTTACATTGAATGAAGATAGACACAAAATGCTGGAGTAACTCAGCGGGACAGGCAGCATCTCTGGAGTCTGAAGAAGAGTATTGACCCAAAACGTCACCCATTCCTTCTCTCCCGAGATGCTGCCTGTCCCGCTGAGTTACTCCAGCATTTTGTGTCTATCTTCATTTTAAACCAGCATCTGCAGTTCCTTCCTACACCTTACATTGAACGAATTCTCCATCATTATCTACTCACTTTCTCCAGATCAGAGATGTCGCTATGGGACACTCACACAGGCCCTAGTAATGCCTGAATTTTGTGGGATGCATGGCAGTTATTTTTTTTTAATTCTATGGTTCAATGGTGCTTTTATTGTCACAATTGCAAATGCACAGTGAAAATTCTTTCTTACATACAGTCCAGTAAAGTATTGCCATACCCGAGCACATCCCCGATTAGCAGAGTGTACAGAAATAGTCCACTAACCCCACATGCAAGAGGTGCCATCTTTTGGCACCATTGTCAAAGTCCAGTCAGCGCTCTAGGTCTTACGAGCAGTGCCCGCTCCAGGCAAGCACCAAAATGTGCTACTTAAACACATACCTTGTCCAGATTCCTCTTTATTCAGATTCACACCATGGTGCATGTGGGTTTAGTGGACTATTTCTGTACACTCTGCTAATCGGGGATGTGCTCGGGTATGGCAATACTTTACTGGACTGTATGTAAGAAAGAATTTTCACTGTGGTGTTATTAAAACAAAATGAAAAAGACAGGATGGCAATTCTATTCAAACAAAGTTACAATTCTTCTAATCATGTACTGGACCTTGCTGTTCAAGTAAAACCAGACTTGCATTAACACACTAACTAAGTAAAGATATTTACTGCTTGAAGTGAGAAAATCATATTTATTTCACCAAAATAAATGATTTTAACAATTGTTTTATTACATTAACTGCAGATAATTACTTACTGCATCAATAAAAACTAAATGAGCTTAAAAAGTTACATTAGCTATGTACATTTATGCTTTAAGTACCAATATTGTACAGTTGTCAATTGGTCATAAGAATGTACAGAAATTAACACAGCCCAGCCATTACTATTTTGTGATAGTTAAATGTCACAAAAGGAAAACTAGTACTGGATACATAAGCCCTCAGTATGTACAGACCAATTTGTATATATTGCAAATAATTTGGAAGTATCCAGTGACCGGACACTGTGAAATGAAAGGGAGAGCATTATATTCAGTTTTTAGATACTATGGCTAATGTACACAAAACTAGTACTATAGCTTTATAATAACATGTCCCCTACATTCCTCTGTAACTTAAAATATGCTTTTCAAAATGTTTTTGTTATAAATACATTTTTTAATGCCATCCATTTTTAAGGTATCACTTGCACAATAAATTAGTAAATAGTGAAAAGCAACAAACATTGCTACTTTGTTTAAAGTACATTTTAAAGGCAAGACTTTATAAAATACTTGCAAAAAAAATCATAATCCTGATAAGTTAGCCATATCACAAGACCATATGTGGCTGGATAACATTTCGAGAAACATGAAGGAATTCCAAAGCTAATATTGCATTCACTGAGACACATACTGAGTAGAATTGGGGTGCAATAGCTTGGTTTTAGTTCTCACAGTTCATGCCATAATTACAATGATCACTAAAATAAAAACAAAGGCGATGAGTCATGTGTGCTTGTTTTGGTATTCTTCATTTGGAATGGTGAGAATTATATTTCCTTTCCATTGAGATTGCTGGGTTACATGCAGCAAGAGGAAGAAAATTCCTATTGTGCTTTCAATGCAAGTAAACAATGAATCTTAAGGCCTTGATAAGTTAAAAATATCGTTCAGGCAAAATATACTTTATTTCCCTTGAGATTAGCTGTTTTTGTGAAGGAATTCATCAGCAACTGTCTTTATTTAAAGCACATATCAAGTTTACGAGCATATGTCTATGTACATTTTGGTGACATGTCACACGGCAATAAAAGACTGGAAAAACCCCTGACACTGGGCCAGGGCTTGTGGTTTATCTCCGCTGGTACATGGAAATTTTAATTTCTATAAAATATCAAGGCAAGTGATGTACGACATGATTAACTAAAATATCTTGTACCAATGTAAAGATGGGAAAGGGTGAAGCTGTCCTCAATAATGGTATCATTCATATTAATTTGAAATATGTGCAAAATAACCTGCAAGATATGTTAAGATATATTATCAATTCATCATGCAGTACATATTGAACTGTCGTTTTTAGTGACTGCCTGCTTGATCATTGCCTGGCTGATTAGTTATCAGAAAGACTTCAATTGAGCAGTGCGGAGAGTAGAAGCACAATCTTGATTCGTACTTGATGGCTCTTTATTGTTCAACTATTTTCAGAATTGTCTTCCCACAACTGTCAATCTCTTGTGATTGGTTTAGTTTTTAACCTCATAGAAACCAAATTCCTTTTCATTTCTTAAAGGAGGTTAATTTGCTAAAGCTGTGCCAGAATGGAGATGGTTTGCGTTTGGGCTCAGCCAGTGCAAAAACTTGTTGTTGGGGAATACTGGTAGGCACTGTGATGTGTCGCTGATGGAGCGGGTGAAGGGACTGGTGGAGTGGAGGAACAGAAAATCCACTATAATTCAGTCCTAAAAGAGAGAAAAGGCAGAATGAGATTGCACTATTAACAAAATACTTAAATCATTAAGTGAACAAAAGGAATAATGTTACTATAATTATACATGCATACACTGACAGCTAATGCCCTTTTAACACAAAAATTCACCTTTACTATCCAAAAGATTTTGGATTTTCAAATTCACCCTACTAAATATGAAGAGATCATGAATAAACCTAGTAACAAAATGTCAAAAGCTCCAGAGTACATTTAGTTCAGTCTTCCATAGATTATATTAGATATTCTATTCATAACACAAATAGGGATTTCTGACATTTGTAAACCTCAAAATATTCACCCTGGTCATTCCCTCTTCTCCTCTCTCTCGTCAAGCTGAAGATACAAAAGCACCAACCACAAGATTCAGGAACAGCTTCTGACCTGCTGTTATCAGAGTACTTTGTCCTGCCATAACCTGGGGTGTAGTCCAGATCTCCCAACGGACTTAGCACTTTTCTCACTGCAGACTTAGCACTTATTAAAATCTGCACTTTCTATAACTGTAAGGCTATTTTGCTGCAAGACTATATTATGCACTCTGGCATGGTTTCCCTTTGCTCTATTATACGTGTATGGCTTGGTTGTGTTCATGTATAGTATGATTTTATTTGACTGGATAGCACACAAAGCTTTTCACTCTATCTCAGTACACGGAACAATAATAAACCAATAACAATACCAATAGATCCTGATCATTTTAAAGAAACAAGGATGTTTTCATGTCATGCTTGCTTTCATTTTCATGAGAAAATTCTAGAATCCAATGGAGAATTTGATTAATTAGCTCTGTTGTTTTCAATTGCTCAACCTTATTATCACTCGCCTTCTCCCCAAAATATTCACCATTTTAGGCAGTTTCATTCCTTATTTTAAAATGGTAATAAAAGTGCTTGATTAACTCAAAGCACATAAATTAATATTTTCATTGGAAATGTATATTTTGTGAATGTTTATTCAACACAAAATGAAAATAACTTTTGTTGCCACGTATCAACAAGATGTAGTGAGTTACCTACATGTAACAAGGCACTGTTTCAACAGCCTGGCCCACACAGATGGAATCTGCTTCACGATTACTTCCCGAACAAAACAAAATGAGAGCAAATATAATCTGGTATTCCTCATGATACCTTGGGGCAGTCAAAACTAGTCTACGAGATGCACATTGTTTAGTTTTAGTTTTTCAGTTTATAGTTTATTGTCACATGTACCAAGGTACAGTGAAAATCTTTTGGTGCGTGCTAACCAGTCAGCGGAAAGGCAATACATGATTACAATCGAGCCCTCCACAATACAGATACATGATACAGGGTATAACGTGAATAATGTTTAGTGCAAGACAAAGTCCAGTAAAGCCCGATCAACGATAGTCCGAGGGTCTCCATTAAGGTAGATAGTAGCTCAGGACTGCTCTCTAGTTGTTGGTAAGATGGTTTAGTTGTGTACATTTCTTTTGTTTTTGAAAGTATATACATTCGATACCATTATTTTTATGCTAATTTAAAATATAAGAATCTTACTAATATAAACCACTTCTGAAGTTCAATGAGATCTCAATACCTTTGTCTCTGAACCTACCCTTCATTTTCCCATGACTGGATTTTTTGGCATTTAACATAGCTTGTTTCTTCTGGCTCTCTGCTATTTCAAATCCTGAAAGATAATTAATACAAAAAACAAAGGAATTATTAAAATGTACTTTATAGATCATGTTGCACCAGAATGAAAAATAAGTGTTCATGTAGTAGTGAAAGGAACATAAGTAACATCATTACATTCTGCAGCAATTTTTATTCCTGATCCTATTCAGCAATCATTCTTCATGAAGACAGTAAATGTCCAGTCAGTGCACAGAAATGGGTCAAAGTAATGATAACTGTTATTAAATAATTAGTATGATTAATGATCATCCTTCCAATTCTCCTTGCATGGAGGTGCTTCCCTGCATACATTCCACAGCATGTAAGGACTAGAAACTTGAATTTATGATCCTCTCAGAGAGCCACAACAAAATATCACACTGTTACAGCAGGTCACATGGAAGATATTTCTTATAACCTTCCAACATTCTCTTAACTAAACTAAACATTTATAATAATAACCAATGGATCAAACTCTCCATTGTGTCAGGTCTAGTATTGATTAATAGTAGTCAAATGAATTGCTAGCAGGAGGTGATGACTCCAAGGACATCCACCTTCCAATTGAAGGCAGGGTCTAGCAGGTGAGTGCTAAAGACAAGGCTGAAGTATTTGCAACCATATTCATCCAGAAGTGCCCAGTCGATGATCCCTCGGTGCCTTCCTGTTCTTGCCACCAAAGTGGATAACCTCACATTTATCCACATTCTTCTGCATCTGCCATGCATCTGCCCACTCAACCAACATATCCAAGTCACCCTGCAGCCTCATAGCATCCTCATCGCAGCTCACACTGCCACCCAGCTTTGTGTCATCCGCAAACTTGGAGATGTCACATTTAATTCCCTCGTCTAAATCGTTAATATATATTGGAAATAACTGGGGTCGCAGCGCCTAGCCTCGCGGCACCCCGCGAGTCACTGCCTGCCATTCTGGACACGTTAGAGGCAGGAAACATGTTCCCAATGTTGTGGGAGTCCAGAACCAGGGGCCACAGTTTAAGAATAAGGGGTAGGCCATTTAGAACGGAGATGAGGAAAAACTTTTTCAGTCAGAGAATTGTAAATCTGTGGAATTCTCTGCCTCAGAAGGCAGTGGAGGCCAGTTCTCTGAATGCATTCAAGAGAGCTAGATAGAGCTCTTAAGGATAGCGGAGTCAGGGTGTATGGGGAGAAGGCAGGAACGGGGTACTGATTGAGAATGATCAGCCATGATCACATTGAATGGTGGTGCTGGCTCGAAGGGCCGAATGGCCTACTCCTGCACCTATTGTCTATTCTAAAAAGGACCCAAATGTTAGCGGTTTTGCAGATGGTGAAGATGGTTGTGAAAGATTGCAGCAGGATCTGGATCGATTGGCTAGGTGGGCGGAGGAATGGTTGATGGAATTTAATATAGAAAAGTGAGGTGTTGCATTTTGGGATGTCGGACAAGGGCAGGACCTACACAGTAAATGGTAGGCCTCTGGGTAGTGTTGTAGAGCAGAGGGATTTAGGAGTACATTTGCATGGTTCCTTGAAGGTCGAGTCGCAGGTAGATAAGGTGGTCAAAAAGGCTTTTGGCACTTTGGCCTTCATCAGTCAGAGTATTGATTATAGAAGTTGGGAGGTCATGTCGCAGTTGTATAAGACATTGGTGAGACCGCATTTAGAATATTGTGTTCAGCTCTGGGCACCATGTTATAGGAAAGATATTGTCAAACTTGAAAGGGTTCAGAAAAGATTTACGAGGATGTTGCCAGGACTAGAGGGTGTGAGCTATAGGGAGAGGTTGAGTAGGCTGGGTCTCTTTTCCATGGAGCGCAGGAGGATGAGGGGAGATCTTATAAAGGTATACAAAATCATGAGAGGAATAGATCGGGTAGATGCACAGTCTTTTGCCCAGAGTAGGGGAATCGAGGACCAGAGGACATAGCTTTAAGGTGAAGTGGAAAACATTTAATAGGAATCCAAGGGGTAACTTTTTCACACAAAGGGTGGTGGATGCATGGAACAAGCTGCCAGAGGAGGTAGTTGAGGCTGGGATTATCCCATCGTTTAAGAAACAGTTAGACAGGTACATGGAAAGGACAGGTTTGGAGGGATATGGACCAAGCGCTGGCAAGTGGGACTAGTGTCGCTGGAACATTGTTGGCGGTGTGGGCGAGTTGGGCCGAAGGGCCTGTTTCCACACTGTATCACTCTATGACTCTATGACCCATTAATTCCTACTCTTTGCTTCCAATCTGCCAACCAGTGCTCTATCCATGTCAATACCCTGCCCCCAATGCCATGTGCTCTAATTTTGCACACTAATCTCTTGTGTGGGACCTTGTCAAAGGCTTTTTGAAAGTCCAGATACACCACGTCCACTGGCTCTCCCTTATCCATTCTACTTGTTACATCCTCAAAAAATTCCGGAAGATTAGTCAAGCATGATTTCCCCTTCATAAATCCATGCTGACTTTGACCAATCGTGTCACTAATTCCCAAATAAGCTGCATTATCTTTAATAATCGACTCTCTTCTTTACTCGGGGCATTGAATACAGAGGAATGGAGATTGTGCTCCAATTTTATAAAACCTTGTTAAACTTCAGCTGGAGTAATGCTTGCAGTTCTGGTCACCATCCCATAGGAAAGATGTGACAGTGTCAGAAGGGATGCAGAAGACATTCACCAGGATGTTGCCTGGGATGGAGCAGTTCACTTAAGTGAGGCTAGGAATGTACTCTCTGGAGCAAAGGAGACCGACTCAGTGTCACATAGAATGCACTGCTTGAGAGAGTGGTGTAAACTGAGTCTAAAGAAGGGCCCCAACCCAAAACATCAGCCATCCTGTTTCTCCAGTGATGCTGCCTGACTCACTGAGTTACTTCAGCATTTAGTATCTATCGAAACTGGATCAACAGCATTCAAGCAGTATATAGATGGGCTCTTAAATTAACTAGGCATAGAAGGCTATGGACCAAGTGCTGGGAAATTAGTTGAATATGAATATGAATACCTATTCATATTCAACTTATTTCCCAGCACTTGGTCCATAGCCTTCTATGCCTAGTTAATTTAAGAGCCCATCTATATACTGCTTGAATGCTGTCAGTGATCCATGGGGAAATCATGCTTGACTAATCGTTGAGCGGGGCATAATGGCTTGTTTCCACACTGTATAAATAAATGACTTAAAAATTAGGGGGAAATTTGATTGCTCGGGGAGTCAGCATGGATTCAAAAGTGTCATAAGGAAATAAGCAAATGTGGAAAGTAATCAATTACAGTACTACTTATCCTCAATAAAAGTTCAGAAACTAAACGTACCCATTTCTTTATCTTCTTCTACTCTTTTCCTTTCGTCTATACATGCCTGCAGCCATCGTTGTTTGTCTTCTGGCTTTTTGGCACAAAATAGGTGGACTTCCTCCGTTGGACTTTTCAATTTAAAGCCATTTTTTATGTGAATGTTAAAATCTTTGTCTTTACCATCCTCTACATTCACTGCTCTTATTTCATCCATGTTGACGTGGCCATTGTAATATAACATATCTCGTCTCAGCATATCTTTTTTACAAAAAATCAATTGATGGTCAAAAAGAAATAAAGTCCTCTGTTGACTCTTTCCTTGGTTTGAGATTTTGGTCAACTCTCCAGAATGGATCAATTCTGAACTTCTAGTTAAAACATCTTGTCCCTGAAAAACACAATGGAAAATGGCTTGAAATAGAATAGCTAAACAGGCTTGGGCCATTTAATTCCTCATAAAGATCTTAAGATATATTTGTGCACCATATTTATCTTAACACCTCAGGATCAAAAGTCTATCAATCGCAGATTTAAAATGAACAGATAACCTGTAAGTAATTGCATAAGTGGAAAGGCATTCCAAACTAAAAATGTTTTTGAATTTCATGTATGAAAGAAATTCTATGTCCTTCGAAGCTAGAATCCTCAAACAGCCAAAAGCATGTTTTTCTCCATCTCTTTTTCCAATCCATTCTCATCAATACCTTAAAAACTATTGCTTTAAAACTATTCCAATCATTCCTTTGTCTTCTCAATTTCAAACAACATACATGTAAAATATATACAATCTCTCCTTGTATTTTAACTGAAGGTGATAAGGTAACTAAGTAATAAATCTAGGCAGCGCAGTGGCATAGCGGTAGAGTTGCTGCCTTACAGTGGCAGAGACGCGGGTTCGATCCTGACTATGGATGCTATCTATACGGAGTTTGTACGATCTCCCTGTGACCGCGTGGGTTTTATCCGGGTGCTCTGGTTTCCTCCCACGTTCCAAACACGTGCAGGCTTGTGGGTTGATTGACTTCTGTAAATTGTCCCTAGGGTGTGACAGATAGAACTTGTGTATGGGTGATAACTGGTCGACACAGACTCGGTAGTCTGAAAGGCCTATTTGCACGCTGTATCTCTAAACTAAACTATACTATAAGGCAACAATTGAATCTTCCGGCACAGATCCAAAATGTCCCTTATTCATGTCCTCCAGAGATGTTGCCTGACCCACACGGTTACTCCAGCACTTGGTGTTTTATTAGACATTGCGAATCTTTACTATATACTGTCCAGAACGATGCACGGTTCTTCAAATATGATCTTACCATGAAAGGACAGAAAGTGCTGGAATAACTGGAGGACATGTATAGGTGACATTTCGGGTTGGGACACTTCTTCATGGTCCATGTGCTCCAGAGATGCTAACCTGACCCGCTGAGTTACGCAAGCACTTTGTGTCTTTTTTAATCTGCAAGTTATAGTGGGATTGGTACAATATGTCCTTCAAGGCTGATATGACAAGATATATTGAAAGGCGTTTTTGTCTAATTGGTTTCTATGTTTCTATGATAAAGAGCAGCATTCCATTATCCTTTTCAATTATTCCCTTTGCTTGCCCATAACATAAAGAACTACAAAAGATAGAGCCTCAACTCCCTTAGAACGTCCAATGATTTTTGCATTTCACTATTTAGAAACTACCCCTTATAGGTCCAAAATGAACAATCTCACATTTCTGTACATTGCAATTATCAACTATATTTAGCTATTTGTTTTATGTAAATGAATACCTCAGTAATTATATACTACCGTCACAATTTATTGAATCAGCATCGAAAGATGTGATTGGAACTTGACACCTCCCCAAACTTTCTGTTCTTTTCTTTTCATTTGAACCATTGGAGATCACCTGAGCCCTTCACTGACCTCATGAGGTTCATTCTCGGGAGGGTTCAACAGAGTTCACAAAGCCATTGATTCCATAGAGAAATTACAGCTGCCAACTGTTCCAATATAACAATTATAAATAAAGCAACTGAGATACCAGCAAATAGTTAAAACATTATAAAAATAAAATAGCAGACACTTTATTTTCATGATCGGCAAATACGTTCAAACAAACCTGGCCATTTCATATACGTAGCAAGCATAGAATGTCAGTGCATCTGACCTCTTGCTCCCTTGCAGGATTCACCAATGAGTCTAGTGGATGAGGACTGACCTGCTGAGAGGTGAAGGATGCCATGGTATATGAAATGATCAGGTTTATTTAAATGTGTTCGCCAATTCTGCAAAAAAAGCGTTATTTTGCTTCTTAATGTTTTATCTATTTGCTGGTATCTCAGGCATTTCACTTTTAATTTTTTTATAATTAAAACTATTAAAGCATTTTAAAATGCATTTAAAATTTTCAAATGACTTGGGTGGGCTTGGTCAGTTCATCTAGCTGGCGGGCACTGCAGTCTGAAGAAGGGTCTCGATGCAAAAAGTCACCTATTCCTTTTCTCCAGAGATGCTGCCTGACCTGCTGAGTTACTCTACCTTTTTGTGTCTATCTTTGAACATTTATATCTCCTTGCCAATCGGATTAAAAAGAAAGATAGTTTCATAACCATGATCTCTGCAGCAATGCACATATAAATATCAACTCTAGCAATTACTTAGTGTCTCTGTGACCTCACTTGACCATAACACTTTATGTTCTGGAATTTCTCTCTAACAGCCACTATCACAATGAATAGTTTTTTGCATCCAACCTCTCTCCTGCCAAACACTCTTTTCACAACTCACTACTGATTTACATGTGCAAAAAAACCCTAAATGATAAATAATTTAACATGGCGAAGGCGAACAAAATAAAATTCTCCAGTAAAAGTAAGAAGAGAATTGAATGGTAACCTCCAGTATCTGCATCAGCTCAGTTACTATGCACAAGTAATAAATCTAAGTAAACCATTCCTACTTATACAAGCAGTCATCATGGGTGACTGAAGTTATCATGGATGACTTTAATCTACATATAGATTGGGCCAACCAAATTGGTAGCAGCGCTGAGGAGAAGGATTTCCTGGAATGTATACGGGATGGTTTTTTAAACCAATATGTAGAATATGGTTTAAATATGACTAGCGGACAGGCCATCCTCGACTGGGTATTCTGTAATGAGGAAGGATTAGCGATCTTGTGGTGCAATAGTGCCAATAATGTGATGGAATTCTGCATTAGGATGGAAAGTGACACAGTTAATTCAGAGACCAGGGTCCTGAACTTAAAGAAAGGAGACTGAGAAAGTATGAGACGGAAATTGGCTAGGATAGACTGGCAAATTATTGACGGCAGAGATGCAATGACAAAGATATAAAGACCACATGGATGAACTCCAAAAATTGTTCACCCCTGTCAGGCGAAAAAATAAAACGGGGAAGGCGGCTCAACCGTGGCTAATCAGGGAAATCAAGGATAGTATTAAATCCAAGGAAAAGGGATATAAATTGGCCAGAGGAAGCAGCAAACTGGAGGACGGAGAAATTTAGAATTTAAAGGAGGACAAAGGGGTTAATTAAGAGGGAGAAAAAGAGAATGAAAGAAAGCTTGCGGGGAATATAAAAACTGACTCTAAAAGCTTCTTTAGATATATAGAAAGGAAAAGATTAGTGAAGACAAATGTAGGTCCCTTACAATCAGCGAAAGGTGAATTTATAATGGGAAACAAGGAAATGGCAGAACAATTAAGCAAGTACGCTGATTCTGTCTTCACTAAGGAAGACACAATCAATCTCCCAGAAATACTAAGGGACCGAGGATCTAGTGGGAAGGAGTCACTGAAGGGAATCCACATTGGTCAGGAAATGGTGCAAGGTAAACTGTTGGGACTGAAGGCAGATAAATGCCGCAAGGCTCGGTGTTGGGGCCGCATCTATTTACCATATATATTAATGATTTGGATGAAGGAATTAGAAGTAACACTAGCAAGTTTGCAGATGACACAAAGCTGGGTGGCAGTGTGAACTGCGAAGAGGATGTTAGGAGGTTGCAGGGTGACCTGGAATGATTGAGTGAGTGGGCAGATGCGTGGCAGATGCAGCATAATGTTGATAAATGTGAGGTTATCCACTTTGGCGGCAAAAACAAGGAGGCAGATTATTATTTCAATGGTGTCAGGTTAGGTAAGGGGGAAGTGCAGCGAGACCTGGGTGTCCTTGTACACTAGTCACTGAAGGTAAGCGTGCAGGTACAGCAGGCAGTGAAGAAAGCTAATGGCATGTTGGCCTTCATAACGAGAGGATTTCAGTATAGGGGTAAAGAGGTTCTTCTGCAGTTGTATACGGCCCTGGTAAGACCACATCTGGAGTATTGTGTACAGTTTTGGTCTCCTAATTTGAGGAAGGACATCCTTGCAATTGAGGCAGTGCAGCGTAGGTTCACGAGATTAATCCCTGGGATGGTGGGACTGTCATACGAGGAAAGATTGAGACGACTAGGCTTGTACTCACTGAGTTTAGAAGGATGAGAGGGGATCTTATAGAGACATATATAAAAGGACTGGACAAGCTAGATGCAGGAAAAATGTTCCCACTGTTGGGGGAGTCCAGAACCAGAGGCCACAGTCTTAGAATAAATGGGAGGCCGTTTAAAACTGAGGTGAGAAGGAACTTTTTCACCCAGAGTTGTGAATTTGTGGAATTCTCTGCCACAGAGGGCAGTGGAGGCCAAAACATTGGGTGAATTTAAGAGCGAGTTAGATAGAGCTCTGGGGACTAGTGGAATCAAGGGATATGGGGAGAAGTTGGGCACAGGTTACTGATTGTGGATGATCAGCCATGATCATAATGAATGGCTCGAAGGGCCAAATGGCCTCCTCCTGCACCTATTTTCTATGTTTCTAAATCCCCAGGGCCTGATGGACTGCATCCCAGAGTACTCAAGGAGGTGGCCCAAGAAATCGTGGATGCCTTGGTGATTATTTTCCAATGTTCTCAACTCTGGATCAGTTCCTGTGGACTGGAGGGTAGCCAATGTAACCCCACTTTTTGAGAAAGGAGGGAGAGAGAAAACGGGGAATTATAGACCAGTTAGCCTTACATCGGTAGTGGGAAAGATGCTTGAGTCGATTGTTAAACATGTTATAGCAGTGCATTTGGAAAGCAGTGACAGGATCAGCCAGTCAGCATGGATTAATGGAGGGGAAACCATGCTTGACTAATCTGGAATTTTTTTGAGGATATAACAAGTAGAATGGATGAGGGAGACCCAGTGGATGTGGTGTATCGGGATTTAAAAAAAACCTTTGACATGGTCCCACACAAAAGATTAGTGTGCAAAATTAGAGCACATGGATAGAGAACTGGTTGGCAGACAGGAAGCAAAGAGTACAAATTAACAGGTCCTATTCAGGCAGTGACTAGTGGGGTGCCACAAGGCTCAGTTCTGGGACCCCAGTTATTTCCAATATATATTCACAATTTAGACGAGAAAATTAAATGTGACATCTCCAGGTTTGCAGATGACACAAAGCTGGGTGGCAGTGTGAACTGCGAGAAGGATGCTATGAGGCTGCAGGGTGACTTGGATAGGTTGGGTGAATGGGCAGATGCATGGCAGATGCAGTATAATGTGGATAATTGTTAGGTTATCCACTTTGGTGGCAAGAACAAGAAGGCAGATTATTATCTGAATGGTGTCAGATTAGGAAAAGGGAAGGTGCAACGAGACCTGGATGTGCTTGTACATCAGTCACTGAATGTAAGCATGCAGGTACAGCAGGCAGTGAAGAAAACTGATGGCATGTTGGCCTTCATTGTGAGAGGATTTGAGTTTAGGAGCAAGGAGGTCCTACTGCAGTTGTACAGGGCCCTGGTGAGATCGCACCTGGAGTATTGTGTGCAATTTTGGACACCTAATTTGAGGAAGGACATTATTGCCATTGAGGGAGTAGAGCATAGGTTCACCAGGTTAATTCCCCGGATGGCGGGACTGACATATGATGAAAGCATGGGTCGACTGGGCTTGTATTAACTGGAATTTTGAAGGATGAGAGGGGATCTTATAGAAACATTAAAAATTCTTAAAGGATTGGACAGGCTTGATGCAGGAAAAATGTTCCCGATGAGTCCAGAACCAGGGGTTACGGTTTAAGAATAAGGGGTAGGCCATTTAGGACTGAGATGAGGAAAAACTTCTTCACCCAGAGAGTTGTGAATCTGTGGAATTCTCTGCCACAGAAGGCAGCGGAGGCCAATTCACTGAATGTTTTCAAGGGAGAGATAGATTTAGCTCTTAGGGTTAAAGGAATTTAAGGATATGGGGAAAAAGCAGGAAAGGGGTACTGATTTTAGATGATCAGCCATGATCATATTGAATGGCGGTGCTGGCTCGAAGGGGCGAATAGCCTACTCCTGCACCTATTTTTCCATGTTTCTAAGATTGATTGCAGAATTATTAGAACAATTTACAGGAATCAAAGCAGGTCAAAAGACAGCTAAGAAATGTAAAACCCACCTCCCAATTTACAATGGAGACTTGCCACTGAGCAATCTTGTCTATACTTTCTAATCGCCTTTTCCTCTCGTTAATCAGATGTGCCACGTTCTTCATGGCCTCATAGGCAGCACTGATGCTTTTATAATCACTGTAGAACAGGAGAAAGCTGGGTTAATCTTCAGCTGTTGATTTATCAGAGCTTTATGAAATCCATTAAACACAATGTAAAATAAGAAGACATTCAATAAGAAAAACAAAGAATGATGGAGATACTCAGCCAGCCACCGTGGAGAGAGAAGCAAAGTAAACATTTCAGGTTGATACTTTTCATCAGGCAATAAAGCAGCTGGAAAATTACAGATTATAAGAGAATTGACGAACAGGCTCCGATTGTAAACATTTTATGCATGTATTGTCACCGACAGAAGTATCAAAAGAAATTACCTTCTATCGTTATTTATAGGTAATATGGTTAACATATTTAGAGTTCGGATTCTCATACCTGTGATCTGGGGTGGTGTATTTGAGCAATTCGGCAAGCTGTAGTGGGTATTTACAAATCTTCTGCACTGGAGTTAGAAGAAAGCCATCAATTGCAATGTCAATCATCTGTTGAAGCAGTCGACAAGCCTCAAAAAAGTGCCGATATTTACTTTGCTTCATTAGTTTAACTAGCTCGAGACATGCACTGGGATGATTGTTGCAATATTCTGAGTATATCCCAAACTCAGCATGCTGTAAAGAAAAAATTATAATTTGAATGGGCAAAACATTATTGTCTACACTTTCAGCTAGTTTCAGCTTAAAATTACCCGATCAAAATTCAGAGCGAGCTGCTGCTTCTTTTGCACACATAAAAATGTTAATTTTAACACTTTCAAAATATATTATACACACACATACAGACAAATAACAATTTTATTTGTGCAAATGAAGCAGCAGCTCTGAATTTTGATCAGGTAAATGCACGCGCACACACACAGTATTTGCGTTTTGAGTTTGCATTAGATATTTTCCCCCAAGTATAGTGGAACTGTGAAGCTATTTCATAAGCAAATGGTGTGCCGGTACCAACATATCCAACTGCATAATCACACAATAACAAGCAACGCAATGGAGCACAATTTTCATTGATTTATTATCTTTTACAGAGCAAAACCCACTAAGGGGCAGAATTGGAGAATTATCACCTGGTGCTGCATTGGAAGATAATTTTAAAATGTGCTCTAAAGGAGGAAACGATCAGGGAAATAAAAAGAGGTAGCAAGGCTCAGTGAGGGAATTTCCTTAGAGTAAGCAGCTTTATAATGGAACAATTTAAAATATAGTCTGTACAAGAGGCAACAACATAGATCACTGATTGCAAACGGTTATAGACCGAGGCTGGTGAGCAAACCTAGTGAGATTTTGCGGGCCTGTGAGATAGGATGTGTAGCTGAAGGTTCGAATTCAACACGAAGTCACGTGCTTCAGAAGGGGTTATCCGAGAAAGAGATAGAATGGCAGTTATAGAAAGGATTTTATAGCAGAGACCAAAACCAATGGCTTTGGTCATCCATACATTCAATCAGGAGGAAGCTTTACGTGTTTAAAAGGGATGTTGGACAAGCAGCCTGACAATTTAGGGGAAAATAGGTGGAGTGAGAGGATGCCAATATCATATACATAGACAAATGTAGAAACAAAGAACTGCAAATGCTGGTTAATGCACCCAAGGACACAAAGTGCTGGAGTAACTCAGCGGGTCAGGCAGCATCAGGAAAATATGACAGAAGAAGAGTCTCAACCTAAAACATCACCTGTCCATGTTCTCTAAGGTTGCTACCTGACTTGCTGAGTTATTCCAGCACTTTGTGTTATCTATATGGAACCTGAGAGTGGATGTGGCTGCTAAAGGTAGCATGTATCTGAGAGATGAAGGTCCTTGGGAATAACTGAAGCAACAGTGTGGGAATTAATTGTTACTGTTGCAAGTTTTTTGAACTAAAAATAGATAATTGTGGAACCAGGTGGTGTAGTTTGTAGTTTGCACAACAGGGCGACAGAGGAAGCTTTGAAGCTTACATAGGGAGGGGATATGTTTGTTTCCCTTCCCCCCCACCTCCCCAAAAGGAAAGCCTGGCTACATTGGCTCTTATGTTTCCTCTCTCCTTATCTGTCTCTACATATCAGTCGCTATCTATCAAATCCACCTTGAACCTCTACCCATGGTGCCATCTTTCTATCATCTCTCTCTTCACCCTGGTCCCACCTGTCATCTGCCAGCTCCTACCTCACTCTTTATACTGGCTATCTGCCCACTATACTCCCAATCCCTGGTGCAACACTAAATGTTTACCATCCTTCTGTCTCCGCATATGCTACCCGACACGCCGAGTTCCTCCAGCACTTTGTTTTTTGTTACTATTAAAAAGACAACTTCTATTCATGTATCACTTCACTGGAAATCTTGGATTTCTGTTTAACAAATAAATTACAAATCGAAGTTGTCAAATGTTGAACCAAAATATATCCAGGTCTATAAAGGAAATTTGTTAGTAAATGTCATATTATTTTGAGTAGAAATTGAAATGTTTCCACATTTTAACAACTCTCTGATTTTTAATGTAATTTCAGTTTTACAGATGATGAATGTACAAGAGGAGCAGGACAGTTGATCCAATATTTCTGGTTAATGGGGTTTGTTGCTTACAGAACGTGATTTTTTAAAAAATTCGGGAGGGTGGCAGTACTGGTTAAAAGCTGAAAGAGTTGAACTAAAGAATTAGGGGCAATCGAACTGTTGGAAATATACCACACAGCTCCAAATAGTCCAAAGAAGATCGAGAAGATATGAAGGCAAATTTGTAACAACTGAAATGCACAAGAACATTAGTAAAGAGGGATTTCAATGATGTTATTGGCTGGGGTACAGGCAGTATTTAGGGCACCAAGGAAGTGGAAATATTAAATTGCTTTCTGGAAAACCTTCAAGATAGTGTTTATCACGTCCTAAACGAAGTGCAATTCTATATTTAGTTTTATGGAATAAAGTTGGGCAAGTAGAAACACAGGAGTGGGAGATTAATTTTGTGTTTGTGATTTTTTAGATCAGGTTAGATTCGGTATATCTATGGAAAAGAAATAAAAGAAAAAATAATCTAAATTGTGGGCGACAGCTCTACCAGCTGTGTCACTGTGTCGCCCACAATTTAGATTATTTTCCAAAGATGTACAAGCTGTAGGTTAATTGGCTTCTATAAACTGTCCCTTGTGTGTAGGATGCAAAAAGTGGGATAACATAAAACTAGTGTACAGGTGGTCCATGGTTGGCGTTGACTTGGTGGGCTGAAGGGCCTGTTTCTATGCTGTATCTCTAAATTAAACTGAACTAAACCCTCCATGTACCTGTTCATTTCCAGCATTTTCCATTTTTATTTGAGACTTTCAGCGTCGGCAGGTTTTTTCTTGATTTTTCATTTCTTGCTGATATATTCAACATTAATTACCATGATTTTGATTTGAACACTGAGTGTATTAAACTGATACAAGAATTAGGTACATGGATTGGAAAGGTTTAGAGCGATATGGCTCAAACACAGGCAAAATGGGACTAGCTTAGATGGGACATCTTGGTCAGCATGGACAAGTTGTGCCGAAGGGCCTGTATCCATGCTGTAAGACTCTAATTCTTCCATCTACTAGTACTTCAAATACTAGAGGGCATAGCTCTAAAGTGGGAGGGAAACAGTTTAAAGAGATGTGCAAGTTGTTTATTTTTAAACAGGTGCCTGGATGTGCTTGGCAGGGTAGTGGTGGAGATAAATACGGTAGTGGCATTTAAGAGACTTTTGGAAAGGCACATGGATATGCAGGGAATAGAGGGATATGAAATATGTGCAGGCTGATAGAAGTTGGTCCTGACATTGTGGGCCGAAGAGCCTTGTTACTGTTCTGCACTGCTCTATGTTTTATCTATGTCAAGTCATTTGGAAATGGGTACGGCTTTGGGCTCAACTCATACTCTCTACTGAGCAAATAAACAGATGTGCACCATAAGGATACGCATGGGTAGATAGAGATCAGTGACAAATCGCCTACCTATCCTGCCCACAACAGAAGGGAAATAGAATCGTCACAAAGGGAAGGTTTTGTGCTCATATTTTTGCCTGTACTTTCACATGAGAGGCTGGCCTCCAAGGTTCATGACTGTGCATTTATTTAATATTAAGCTAGCAGCTGAAGTGTTCTTTGTGCTAGAACAGCAATCGGCATTGCTGCTGCTTATTTTTACGAGCTACTGAAGCACAAAATGAAACTCCGGAGGTTAATTAGTAATCTCCACTGATAAATAAATTCTGATGAATAACCAGTTTGTATTAACTAAATCTTCACAGGGGATGCAGCTCTAAAGATGGAATCCCATCAGAGACATTGGAGACGTAGTTTGAAGAATTAGTTTATTTTTTCCCCCCCGAGAGATGTCTCTAGTTTCATCACCAGATTGCCTGTGCATTAATTTATCTGAACCAAGCTTGGCTTCAGGAATTCAGACAACCTTCTATCCTGTCAATTTATACCAAAAACAATTATAGCTTAAACCTATAAATACAGAAGAGTCATCGCTGTGACAAACTATATATTACATACAATTTTAGTTTAAAAAATCCATTAATTGCTCTAAACCTCAACCTTACATAATTCAATTTTTGATGTTGAGGCAGAAAAAAAATCAGATCATAAGACATAGGAACAGAATTACGTCTTTTGGCCCATTGGCTGATCAATTTTCCCTCTCAGCCCCATTTTCCTGCCTTTATCCTGTAATCTTTCACACCCTTACTTACCAATCTCTGCTTTAAAAATACCCAATGACGGCCTCCACAACCATCTGTGGCAATAAATTCCACAGATTCACCACACTGTGGCTAAATAAATTCCTCCTCATCTCCAATTTAATTTATAAATTAGCACACGTCAGAAAGTTTATCTGGATATTATTATGAGGGAATGGTAGTGGCAAAGTAATAAAACTACCAGAAAAGTAATCTTAATGCCACAAATAACAATACATGGACGAGTTCAAATCTCACCTTGGCAACTGTAGAATTTAAATTCAGTTAATAATCTGTAATTAAAAAAAACAGCACCAGATTGTTGTAAAAAAGTCCAGCTAGATCACATGGATTCTTCACAGGTCACATAATGCCATTCAGAGTCAGTCCGTCACTCCAGACCCATAAATGCGCTTGACTCTTAAATGCCTTTTGGAATGCAACACCCAAGAAACCACACCAACATCTCCACTTTCTTAGGAGTCTGAGGAAAATCGGCATGTCTCCAATGACACTTACAAACTTTTAGAGATGCACCATAGAATGCATTTATTCACAAAATGCTGGAGTAACTCAGCAGGTCAGGCAGCATCTCAGGAGAGAAGGAATGGGTGACGTTTCGGGTCGAGACCCTTCTTCAGACTGAAGAAGGCATATGGTCGGGTTTCATTACAGCTTGGTTTGGGAACACAATGCCCAACATTTCCCAGATATAGCCCAGACTAGACTTCACACAAGATCTACACTTCACACTGTCTTGGAAAAGCAGCCTTCATAATCAAAGACTTGTCCCACCCCATTCATTCCCTCGTTCCCTGCTCCTATCCTGCAAAAGGTACAGAAGCTTGAAAGCTCGCAGCACAAGACAGCTTATTTCCCTCTGTTTTCAGCCTTCAGAACAGCCCTTTCCTTGCTAGGGTATTGTCCGATTCATCTCTACCCTATTGTGGGCATTGACTGTCTGTGGAAATGATGTGCTACAATGCTGAGAATTATATTCTGCACATTGTATCTTCCCTTTTGCTCTATTTATTGTACTTCAGTTTAGCTTGATAGTATTTATGTATAGTATTATCTGACGTGAGTGGATAGCATGCAAAACGAAACTTTTCACTGTATCTCGGTACACATGACAATAATAAACCTAAACCTAAACCTAATAGCCTCCCGAGACATTCAGATCATGGGCAATTAGGGTGGACAATAAATCCCCACATCCTGAATTTTGTTTTGAACAAGAAAAAAAAGGTATCCTCAGGAAAACAGGAAATACCAGATCCAATATTTTTGGGAAGGGAGCGGAGGATGGGGAGTGATGCTGGTGCTGAAACTAAGGAAGAATCTAGAATAAAAAAAGACACATACCTCAAAATCTGAAACAGACCAAAGGAGGTTACGGTTCAGGTATTATGAAGTAGTGTCCACTTTTAGTTTACTTTAGAGATACTGCACAGAAACAGGCCCTTCTGAGCCCGCGCTGATCCCTGATAGTACACTAGGACTATCCTACACACTAGGGACAATTTACAATTCTTACCGAAGCCAACTAACCTACAAACCTGTATATCTTTGGAATGTGGGAGGAAACCAGACTTCCTGGAGAAAATCCACGGGGTTACGAAAGAATGTACAAAATCCGTACAGACAACACCCATAGTCAAGATCGAACCCAGGTCTCTGGCGCTGTAAGGCAGCAAATCCGCCGCTGTGCAACCGTGCCGTCCATGTTGTTAAATTATGGGTACTTGATCAAATTGTAACCGGACATTAGTTGAATAGCTGATATCTGAATTTGGAGGATGAAGTGATTTATATTTTCTAACTGATTTATGTTTTCATAAAGTAGAAAGTTGTCTTAATTCAGGAAGCAAACCTCGATCAGGCATATTACAATGCAAGCGATCTGATGATGATTCCAGAGACTCATCTTTGAAAAACAAAATTTCATTCACAACGGAATCAAACCTAGATTATAAACATTAAATTGCAGTCATGCATTTAACATACGTGTCGAAGGAAACAGGATCCTATTTCACTCAGATGAGGTTCATTTTTATTGAATTGTTTCTCCAAGTCCTTTAGAAATTTCCTTTGGAATTTGTAAATCTCTTCAATGTTCCCAAAAATGGTACTCAACTGTGCTTCAGCAAACATCCCTGTATGTTTGCGACATTGACGAATATATCCCTGAAAAGCAAAGATGTTATTTTGTTAAGCATATTACATGTAATATTGATGAAATAAGATGAAAATAGTAATTAAAAATGGTCTTGCACATTCCTTTAAAGGCTGACTGGTAGAAAAGAGAGGGTTGTGGTGAAAGGACAATATTCAGGCTAGAGGTCTGTGAACAGTGCAGTTCCACAGGAATCTGTGTTGGGACCTCTGCTGTTTGTTAAATAAATGACTTGGATGTAAATGTAGACAGGTTAATTGGTAAGTTTGCAAATGACATCAAGATTGCTGGGGTCGCAGACTGTGAGGAAGACTGTCAAAGTATACAGCGGGATATAGATCAGCTGCAGAAATGGCAGATGGAGTTTAATTCTAAGCAAGTACGAGAGGTCGCACTTTGGGAGGTTATCTGTAAAGGGAAAATACACAATTAATGGCATGATCCTTAACAGCATTGGTGTACAAAGGGATCTTGTGGTTCAAGTCCACAACTTCTTGAAAGTGGCCACACAAGTAGATAAAGTGGTAAAGAAGGCACATGGTATGCTTGCTTTCATAGATCTGAACATTGAGTATAAGTCAGGAAGTCATGATGCAGGTTTTCGGACTTTGGTTAAGCCGTATTTGGAGTATCGCATGCAATTCTGGTCGTTCCACGACAGAAAGAATGTGGAGGTTTTGAAAAGGGCGCAGAGGAGGTTTACCAGAATGATTCCTGAATTAGGGGGGATTAGCTACAGGGAAAGGTTGGAGAGACAGATTATTTTCTCTGGAACACTGGAGGTTTCAGGAAACCTGTTAGAAGTATTTAATATTATGAGAGACAGTCAGAACCTTTTTTCTCAGGAGGGGAAAAATTAAAAAATAGCATCCCTATCAAAAAAACTGATTATGTTAAGATTGAATATAAAAGAATACAATGTTGCAAATTTGGAGGAAAGGTAAGAGTGAATGAGTTGAGAAGACAAAATTAAAGTTGGCTGACATTATGACAGCAAATCACAATGAACAGGCCGAAGAAACCAGACAGGTCATGTTGGAACAACGATTCTCCAAATAGAAGAACTGGTCCACTGAACGAGTGGGAGACTCTTGGATACAGAAGTTGTCATGAAGATAACGGTAAAAGATCTCACCCTTAAAATGTATTGAGCAGATTAAGGAGAAATTCATTAAATGGATGACATGTTCGCAACAATCATAAGTCTTTGAAAATGAACTTGCTTGTCATGTTAAGCCAAATTGCACTGTATTTCAGAACATAAATCTACAAGGATGTCATTATGAAATAAAATAAGATTTCCTCCAATTTCAGATCTGCATCTTTTGCAGTACCTCACAGATGTCTTTCAGATGCTTAATGTAGACCTGTTCAGTATTCATGATCTCCTTGATTACATTAGTTCGCATCTGCTCTTTGTTTTCAGCGCTTTTGTGAAGGCGACGTTTACTGCAGTGAGTATCCAACCGTTCATCCGGAGACTTTCCAGTGGATTCACCTCTGGCATCCTCCTGGTTCACCCGTAGCTAAAAAGGTATAAAATTAAATCCAAGAAATCTGTCTTGTGTGGAAACATACAGACAGGTTGGAAAGGCTTTCATGTCTACTAAGTAGGATGCTGATTTAGATGTAACTGTAACTTGTACAAACACAACAGTTTTTATTTCTGTATGGAGCAAATAAAAATTAATCCTCATTCATGAGGAAGATAAACTATTATCATACTTCTCAAATTTCATATGAAAAAAACATACTCGAACAAAACTGGCAGGAAACCAGGCTTCTTTATCATCAATCATGCCCCACCACCATTCCTTGTTGGAGGCATCAAGTACTTGGATGACTTCTCCGGCTTTGAATCCAAGCTCCTGATCATCCATGGTGACATGATCCCAGAGCGCCTCTGCACATACAATGTGGCCATCACTTATCAACTATAGAAAGAAACAAGTTTCAGTTTACAATATCTTTGGTGAATGCATGTAAAATATTGGTTAGCATGCAACAAAAGCTTTTCACTGTACCTCGGTACACTTGACAATAAACTAAACTAAACTGATATCACAAAGTGTGTACAGAAGTAATTAGAAGCCAAGAATTATTAAGGGTGGGCAACCCATTGTGTTGGTTTAATAAAGGGTGAAATGTCTCCACTTCATTGACTTCATAAAATAGCCTGCTAATATTCGCTGCAACGACTTACACAAATAAAATGGTTACAAGCCCCAGATACTGGATGATCCCTGGTATCTCTGGAACAGCAGAGAGCACAAACAAAATTGCCAAATAAAATGTATTTCACAAAAGAACATTCAGGTGCCATTTACACCTATCTGAACGAACTTGTAATCATATCTTAACTTCACAATAAGAGGAAATATAAGCACACAGTGAAATCTTAGCTTCAGTGTGTGATGAAGCCATTACTGCCCATTCTATATTATTACCTAAGATAAAATAAACTGACATTTTTAACAAAGATATCTGTGGTGATGCTATCAGTGAAACAGAGGATATTCAGTTTAAAAATATTATATAATTAAAATGCTGAAAGAGTCCAAACACATTTCACCTTATGTTATGAGCATCATATATTCGATAATGCTACATGATAGGGCATATAAAGGAAAATTGGAAATGAGCAGTGTGCCATGAAGAATGGTGTTGGTGCCCCAGGATTTTACAATTTACAACTTGGAGGAAGGTATCAAAAGCATGTTGGTAAACCGACTGATGACAAAAGTAAGCTGGTTGTGAAGTGGAAATAAGGAGGCTACTAGGAGATATAGATGGGTTAAATGAGTTGTCAAAGATCCAGCAAATGAAATGTAATGTGAGAAAATGTTAAATTGTCCATTTTGGGAAAAAAAGTAAAAAGCACATTCTCCTTGGCTTTTCTCCAGATGCTTCAATTTCCACCCACCCTCCAAAGACACACAGGTTTTGCGGTTAATTGGCTTTGATAAAAATTGTAAATTGTCCCTAGTGTGTAGGATAGTGCTAATGTACGGGGATCGCTGGTCAGCACGGTCTCAGTGGGCCAAAGTGCCTGTTTCCCTGCTGTATCTCCAAACTAAACTCTAGACTAAACTAGGTGGAGGTACAGCAAACAATTCAGAAATGAACAACATGAATTCTTTGATCATCGGGGAATTGAAAACAAAATAGGGGGGTTATGCCACAATTTTATACGGATATAGATTTATAGGTATTTATTAAATACCCAAGAGGGAATGAGGGATGGAGTAGCCCGAGATCTTAATGTTATGCATGAACTACCAATAGGTATCAAAACCCACGTTAAACAAAGATTCAATTCAATCATTCTCTTTACCAAGGCAAAATTGACACCTAGTATTATTAGGAGATGACATGTATTTTTGCCTCGGTTAAATGCGTAAGTGAATTAGTTTTGATTCATATCCAGCCAATCAGTGACTAACTGCTTTTTGACCCCAGTCCAACAGAATAATTAGATTCCGCGCACATCATGATAAAGCACAATTGTTCGCTGGGAGAATTTTTCTTTGTATCCACACCTCACTTTCTTCCTTCCATTTCCTGAATCCCCTTCACTCCTCAATGATGAAATAATGCTCATGGCAGTGATGTTATAAAACTGGTGTCATATTTTGAACAACAGCACAGACAGGGAATGCGCAAAAGAAATCCACTTTCATTAACTCCCTTTGCAAATAATCTAACAGAAAAGGTTGAATTATGTTCCTACGAAGTAATTCACATATTGAAATGCAAATAACTGCAGATGAAAGGAAATCTGAAATAAAAAAATGTACTGCAAATACTCAGCAAGTCAGGCAGCCTCTGTAGTGAGAGAAACAAAGCTAGCATTTCAGATAAATGTGTAGGAGGGAATTGCTGATTTACACCGTAGACACAAAATGGTGGAGTAACTCAGTGGGTCAAGCAACATCTCTGGAGAAAAGAAATAGGTGTCGTTTCGGATCGAGACCCTACTTCAGATAAATGGCTCTTCGTCAAAATTAATTCATTTAAGCATTTAACTGAGGCAAAATACATGTTATCCCATAATAATACTTCACCTCATTTACAGCAAGTTGTTCTCCACCAGGTTGAAGGTATCTGGGATTTGCTTGACTTAATTCCCCATATGCTAAATCCTCCTCACTGCCATTGTCATCAACCAAAGCAGAAATCTCTGTAGCTCCATCTGCAGATACTAAAAGGGAAACATACAATGTTTAAGACATTTCACATTTGAACCTTTCATATAATCTATGCTGCATCTTAATTAATAACTGCATGTTGTGTAAACATTTTGACCATGGAAAATTTAAATCGGAACCAGTTCCATTGAGAATGGCAATCAAAAGATTGTGAAGTAAAACACAAACTGCTGGAATAACTCAGTAGATCAGGCAGCATCCTTGGAAGGTATGGATACGTGACATTTTGGGTCAGGATTCTTCTTCAAACTCCACAGATGCTAGCTGCCTTGCCGAGTAACTTCAGCCCTTTTTGCTTTACCCGAGATTCTAACTTCAGCAGTTCCTTACAAATTCATTGTGAAGATTGGTGTTAAACGTAAGATTTAATGACCCACCGTGAACTACTTATTATCATCCATATTGTACAGAAAAATGAAAATCCCTAAATACTCATCTTCAGCATTCTGTTAGAGGAAATTTCAATGTTGTCACCACCAAAAACTAAAAATAAATTTACTTTCAGGGGAAAAAAAATCCATAAAGCGCAAATTATAGAGCAAATACAATTAATTGTATTCTGAGATGCAGCATTTGCAGCATTTTAATAACATAATAGTAACTATTCCACACAGCATTTCATGGCCATGAGATTGTTTGGCTTGCCTTGTGAATGGCATTAAATAAGACAATTATTTTTCTTTTAATGTGGCCTATACAGTGATGCATAATGTCACATTGTCAGATTTTCTGAGTAGGCAAGTAAAAATGTAGGTGACGTTGCAAAGTTTCTTAATTGTAGGATCACAGTGCAGTTTAATTTATATGCAAACATAAGTTGTATAACTGATATAGCCTATTATTGAGATATCCATAGGGTGCAAGTTGAATCAGGAGATAAAATTGGCGTGTCACAAATGTAATGCTACGGTGGTTATGGGAGATTTCAACCTGCCGGTAGACTGGGAAAATCAGGTTGGAAATGGACCCCAGGAAAGAGTGTTTGTAGAGTGCCTTCGAGATGGATTCTTAGAACAGCTTGTACTGGAGCCTACCAGGGAGAAGGCAATTCTGGATTTAGTGTTGTGTAATGATCCTGATCTGATAAGGGGACTAGAGGTAAAAGAGCCATTAGGAGGCAGTGATCACAACATGATAAGTTTTACTCTGCAAATGGAAAGGCAGAAGGGAAAATCGGAAGTGTCGGTATTGCAGTATAGCAAAGGGGATTACAGAGGCATGAGGCAGGAGCTGGCCAAAATTGACTGGAAGGAGGCCCTAGCAGGGAAGACGGTAGAACAGCAATGGCAGGTATTCCTGGGAATAATGCAGAGGTTGCAGGATCAATTTATCCCAAAGAGACGGAAAGACTCTAAGGGGAGTAAGAGACACCTGTGGCTGACGAGGGAAGTCAAGGACAGCATAAAAATTAAGGAGAGGAAGTATAACGTAGCAAAGAAGAGTGGGAAGACAGAGGATTGGGACTCTTTTAAAGAGCAACAAAAGTTAACTAAAAAGGCAATACGGGGAGAAAAGATGAGGTACGAGGGTAAACTAGCCAATAATATAAAGGAGGATAGCAAAAGTTTTTTTAGGTACGTGAAGAGGAAAAAAATAGTCAAGGCAAATGTGGGTAATGTTCTATAGATTCAGGATCAGTTCCTGTGGATTGGAGGATAGCAAATGTTATCCCACTTTTTAAGAAAGGAGGGAGAGAGAAAACGGGTAATTATAGACCAGTTAGTCTGACATCAGTGGTGGGGAAGTTGCTGGAGTCAATTATAAAAGACGAAATTGCTGAGCATTTGGATAGCAGTAACAGGATCATTCCGAGTCAGCATGGATTTACGAAGGGGAAATCATGCTTGACAAATCTACTGGAATTTTTTGAGGATGTAACTAGGAAAATTGACAGGGGAGAGTCGGTGGATGTGGTGTACCTCGACTTTCAGAAAGCCTTCGACAAGGTCCCACATAGGAGATTAGTGGGCAAAATTAGAGCACATGGTATTGGGGGTAGGGTACTGACATGGATAGAAAATTGGTTGACAGACAGAAAGCAAAGAGTGGGGATAAATGGGTCCCTTTCGGAATGGCAGGCAGTGACCAGTGGGGTACCGCAAGGTTCGGTGCTGGGACCCCAGCTATTTACGATATACATTAATGACTTAGATGAAGGGATTAAAAGTACCTTTAGCAAATTTGCAGATGATACTAAGCTGGGGGGTAGTGTGAATTGTGAGGAAGATGCAATAAGGCTGCAGGGTGACTTGGACAGGTTGTGTGAGTGGGCGGATACATGGCAGATGCAGTTTAATGTAGATAAGTGTGAGGTTATTCACTTTGGAAGTAAGAATAGAAAGGCAGATTATTATCTGAATGGTGTCAAGTTAGGAAGAGGGGATGTTCAACGAGATCTGGGTGTCCTAGTGCATCAGTCACTGAAAGGAAGCATGCAGGTACAGCAGGCAGTGAAGAAAGCAAATGGAATGTTGGCCTTCGTAACGAGGAGTTGAGTATAGGAGCAAAGAGGTCCTTCTACAGTTGTACCGGGCCCTGGTGAGACCGCACCTGGAGTACTGTGTGCAGTTTTGGTCTCCAAATTTGAGGAAGGATATTCTTGCAGCGTAGGTTCACTAGGTTAATTCCCGGAATGGCGGGACTGTCGTATGTTGAAAGGCTGGAGCAATTAGGCTTGTATACACTGGAATTTAGAAGGATGAGGGGGGATCTTATTGAAACATATAAGATAATTAGGGGATTGGACACATTAGAGGCAGGAAACATGTTCCCGATGTTGGGGGAGTCCAGAACAAGGGGCCACAGTTTAAGAATAAGGGGTAGGCCATTTAGAACGGAGATGAGGAAGAACTTTGTCAGTCAGAGAGTGGTGAAGGTGTGGAACTCTCTGCCTCAGAAGGCAGTGGAGGCCAGTTCGTTGGATGCTTTCAAGAGAGAGCTGGATAGAGCTCTTAAGGATAGCGGAGTGAGGGGGTATGGGGAGAAGGCAGGAACGGGGTACTGATTGAGAGTGATCAGCCATGATCGCATTGAATGGCGGTGCTGGCTCGAAGGGCTGAATGGCCTACTCCTGCACCTATTGTCTATTGTCTATTGTTAACTGTTTCACTCTCTTATCTATTTTGAGGTTTCATCAGCGTGGAAATTATTCTATGGTCTACCCCATGATAATCTCAGCTCTTCTGACATGTTTTCTTTTTGCATTTCTTGACATTACCAATGATAAAACACCGACCCTAGGAACTGAGTTTTCACTGTTTTATCAAGAACACATCCACTTGCGACATTATTAAACAAAAAAATAGTCCAATAACCCAATACTTTCTTCTGTCGGTGAAAGTAACAATGCAGAACTGCATCATTGTGCTGATTGTTTCACATCATTTTGAAAGCAAAGCAAGAGAAACAGCACTGCTGACCAAGCAGAAGTAGTATTACAACATAAAACTTGTATTTTATGTCCCTAAAATCAGTAATAGAATGTACAGTCTGTGAACAGAACATGCAGTTGCCTAGTTAATTAAAATATATTATCAAGTAACAAGCATCTATATTAAAACCAATCCTCATCCACATATTTTACATTGAAGCGTATGTCAATTTAGTTGTACTCTAAATTCATCTATAGAAATTATAGGTCCCCAAAAGCATTTCTAACTTTGGAAAGTTAACATCAACTTTATAAGAGTAATATGGGAACTTTACTTTTGCCAGTAATATAAATTATATCCAGTAAGCTAATAAATAAGAAAATGAATTACAAGGAACTGCAGGTGCTGGTTTATACCAAAGAAATACACAAAATGCTAGAGGAACTCAGTGGGTCAGGAGGCATCTCTGGAGAACATGGTTTTAATGTGGCAGAATTTTATTTTTTTTAATTGATAGTCTATTTTCTATGTTCAAGAAATTTCAAGTTGAAGTCTACATATATTATCCACTCAAGTTGAAGAAGGTTTTGACTCCATGAACAGAAGATTCTGAAATGACAATGTTGTGTTGGTTGAGTGAGAGATTTAAAAATCCACTATGTGCCATTGATAACACAACATTACAAAATATGACAGGATCAAAGGATTGGCCCCAAACTGGATCAAAGAAACTCTTGTCTGAATTGGCTAAATCTCACTGAAGAGAGCAGCTTGTGTATGTGACCTCAGTTAATCTTTTCCCTCGACCTTTAGCTCATAGTGCCATGATTAACTGGAAATGCACATAGGTATAGCACATAGAATAGCACATCAGCGTTTGGGACCCTAACAGGACCACAGTCAAGTTCCTTAACTAATTGAAAAGAAAGAGTTAAATGGTAAGAGAGTGAAAGAAAGAGCAAGAATTATTGTTAATTTAGTACAAAAAGAGAGAAAGATAGATAGATTGAATGAACTAATTGATAATTAATTAAATTTAGACGGTTGAATTAAAACAGTTTCGATATGATGTAAACCCATGGATTAAATAAAGAAGAGACCACATCATTTAAAACCTGTTATACAAATATTAACAAACTGGGAATTAATATATTTTGATTAAAATAAAAATACTGCAGATGCTGTGAATCTGAAACAAAAAAACTCAGGAAGCACTACTCAGCTCAATCTGAAACATTAACTCTATCTCTTTCCACAGATACTGCTTGATGTGCTGAGTCTTTCCAGCATTTTCTGTTTTAATCAATATATTCATGGATTATAGGTCCATGAATATATGAATTGACATTAAATAATATGTATACAAGATAAAAATTACCTAAAGCGTATATTGCAATAAAAAAGAGTTTCAAATTCAAAATTTCAGTATTGCTTTTTAATTGTATTAAATATTTTTTCAAATCGATTTGACTATTTCCACCACTGCACAATGTCACAGAAGAAATGGGTTTAGGAAGGTTATGACCTACTTTTCAAGCAGCATAAAATGTAAATGACAAGCCAGATAAGCATACTGGAAACTGGCACTGTTGCGAGGCTTACTGGAGCTCTGGGTTTATGCAATCAATTCAAATAACCAGACTAAGAATAGTTACCATTGCTTGTACAGTGAATTATTGTAGTAAATAGTTTAAATGCATTTTACAGATTTTTCAGCAAATGCTGTACGTTGAAACTTCGTGGTCTTCCAATTACACAGTAAGATAACAACATCTATATGGTTAAAATATCCACTCAGATTCTTACTCTCTGCTGTTTGAGGAAATAATAGCCTGCATAAAAAATACTGATTGATAATGTAAAATAAAGGCAATATAGACCCTCAGCACCAGCATAAGGAATTTTTCTGTTAGAATTTCAATGCCTTTCTTCTCTAGCAATTCTTAAGGCTTTTCAATCAACTAGTTATACTCAGTATTGAAAATATTTTGGAATTATTGCCATTTCTGAACAATGATAAACTAAACTGTATGTCTAATTAATTAATGATCTTATCCAATAAACCCTTAACATAGAATCATTATGTGCAATTTGTTTCATTAACACTGCAATTCCTTAGTGCTAACACATTACAAAAAGCCTAATTTTGTACTTTATATCATTTTAACAAATACCCAAGATCCAAGAAGATTTAAAGATATTACATTTGTAAAATTAAAATTCTGTTTCTAGAAAAAAATATTAAAGAATCATTATGTGCAATGTTTCATTAACACTGCAATTCCTTAGTGCTAACACATTACAAAAAGCCTAATTTTGTACTTTATATCATTTTAACAAATACCCAAGATCCAAGAAGATTTAAAGATATTACATTTGTAAAATTAAAATTCTGTTTCTAGAAAAAAATATTTCTGTCCTTCGATTTAGATCTATTAAAATGGCACATTTTCTCAAAATGCATCCAAAGGCCTTTTTAGGCCTTTCATTCCATGCATGAATATTATGTTTTCCAAAATATGGCAAGTATTATGTGCAATGTGATGAAATGCATTGGATTAAAAAAAATTGAGCCACATCTTTAAAGGGTGGCGGTTCTCCTACTGAAACAATGACTGTTAATAAACTTTCCCAATAGTTAATGAGTCTTGTTATTTTTCTGAGTAACAGAACTATAATTAAAATAATACATTGTAATCAACATGCTCATTACTTTAAATACAACTTTGCTCTATGTGCTTAGTCATCAGCACTCCTGGTTTCCAAGATCATGACTAATGCATTTTTAGAAATTTATATCCTCATACCAACAATTTGACGAAATCCAGAATACAGTATTTTCTTTCTAGTTTTCTCATTTCATGTAATGCTTTATCATTATCCTGAACTACTTTCCCTGTAAGAATTTTTTACCTTTCATTTTCACATGCATGTGCAAATCATCAATACACTTGTGTAATACATACCAAACTGTAGACTCTCTAGACTCCAAAATCTGGTAATTTCTCCCCTTGCTACCATTCTTGAAAAATAATTCCGTGTTTAACAGCAAAGCAGCTGATTTAGGTTAAAGACATTATTGCTATTTCCCAATACAGCAAATCCTGTGCGTTTGAAACTCTGCAGGGATTCATTCATTGGTTCAACTGGCTGCCGAGTTCATCAGGCCAGACGCCAATGCAACACAAGTGGCTTACCGTACACTATACTTCCAACTACTCAGTATTTTTTTCTCTCTGATGTCATGGGGTGACTCTAGGGAGGTTGTTTTAGCAAAACAATAAGCGGTGTCAATGATATCTTGTACAAGTGTTCTTCCCTAATAACATCTCTGGAAATGTGCAACTTTTTATTTTAATTTTAGAATGCAAGTTCTTTGAGAGTAACCAAACATTTGAATGAAATGATCTGTACACCCAACTGGGAAAGCATGCAAACTTTAAAATTTAAGAGATCAGTGTTCCTGATATGGTGGTTCCTGATTAAATTATCAAGCTCCAACTTGGAGAGCAAATTTCTTTCAATTATATGCTCGGAAACCCCCTCTTTCTCTATGCAGCCTTTGCAATGCACCACAACAAACCCGTCACAAAGATCTGACTGCTACAAACTGAATTGGACCCGAATATAAATGAGTAGTTAAATGCTGCACTGCATTATTAATGATGCTTCACCAGCATACCTTACACGCAATTCTAAAACAAAAGCTGATGTGCACACCACATATATTTCTTCTAAAATTAGTCAATAGTTTTTAAAAAATGGACCCAGCAAACATTAAGAAATTGCCGTTCAAGTAGAATAGTGACTTCTTTTCCAAAATACACATAACAAATATAGGTATAAAAATCCCATTTCATTGTGCTGTAGGACGATCCATCTAGAAATCATTATTTTCCTCAGTGTGTGAAAGGTAACAGTGACCATTTCCAAGTCAATTTGTGCCACCCTAGAAATTTCAATAGGCACTTTCATTTGAGATTCACCATTGCACACATGAAATGATTTCCACATCAGACATGCATCAAATGATGACATACCCCATGCAAGCACTTCCATTGAAGCATTGAGGGGAAATTAAAGCCCTGACAAAAAAATAGTGCAGCTCATTTAAGCCTCATCACTTCGCTCTCCACCATTAACTTCCACAGTACTAACCACTGATCTCATCCACCTGAATGGCTCTGGCCCAAGACCCACAATTGGGCAGGACCTGAACTTTAGAACTCCATTCCTTCCACAACTTCACAAGATGCTGATTTCCAGTTACCCATCACTCATATCAACTCCTGCCTTAGCAAGAACTGGGACCTACTACACTTTGCCTACCGCCACAATAGATCAACAGAGGGTGCGATCTCACTGGCTCTCCACTCTGCACTGGATCATTTGACAATTAAAACACATACGTCAAGCTGTTCGGCATCGGGGGCCAGAGTCGACCGCAGGAAGAGCGAAGCCTTGGTCATTGGCAGCTGGTCCGACCAATCTTCTGTCCCCTTCACCATCAGGACTAACTACCTGAAGGTGCAGGGGATCTGGTTCAGAGGGACTGGTGTTGCAACAAGAATTGGGGCAGATAGCCAAGGTCATACGAAAATAGGTCTGTGGAGACTCTCTCTCTCTCCCCCAGTTTTGCAAAGGATGGGTCTGGCACTGCTGCCATGCAATGTGCCAGTCAACTGGACATTGCCACAACACCTGTCTTTTGTGGAAAAGATCTTCCCGAACAACATCTTTGACCACATCCATCAGTCAGCACAGAACATCCCAGAGGCACTGCGAGACAAGAACCTAGATCCTGTGGCATGGTGTCCTGAGCAAACTGCCCAACTTATCTGGTGAAATGCCTCATCACCAGAATTCGCCAACAATTGACAATAGACAATAGGTGCAGGAGTAGGCCATTCGGCCCTTCGAGCCAGCACCGCTATTCAGTGTGATCATGGCTGATCATTCACAATCAGTACCCAGTTCCTGCCTTCTCCCCATATCCCTTGACTCCGCTCTTTAACAGCTCTATCTAGCTCTCTCTTGAAAGCATCCAGACAATTGGCCTCCACTGCCTTCTGAGGCAGGGAATTCCACAGATTTACAACTCGCTGACTGAAAAAGTTTTTCCTCATCTTTCTAAATGGCCTACCCCTTATTCTTAAACTGTGGCCCCTGGTTCTGGACTCCCTCAACATTGGGAACATGTTTCCTGCCTCTAGCGTGTCCAATCCCTTAATAATCTTATATGTTTCAATAAGATCCCCTCTCATCCTTCTAAATTCCAGCGTATACAAGCCTAGTCGCTCCAGTCTTTCAACATACGACAGTTCCGCCATTCCGGGAATTAACCTAGTGAACCTAAGCTGCACGGCCTCAATAGCAAGAATGTCCTTCCTCAAATTTGGAGACCAAAACTGCACACAGTACTCCAGGTGCGGTCTCACTAGGGCCCTGTACAACTGCAGGACCTCTTTGTTCCTATACTCAACTCCCCTTGTCATAAAGGCCAACATGCCATTAGATTTCTTCACTGCCTGCTGTACTTGCATGCTAACTTTAAGTGACTGATGAACAAGGACACCCAGATCTCTTTGTACTTCCCCATTTCCTAACTTGACACCCTTCAGATAATAATCTGCCTTCCTGTTCTTACCACCAAAGTGGATAACTTCACATTTATCCACATTAAACTGCATCTGCCATGCCTCTGCCCACTCACACAACCTGTCCAAGTCACCCTGCATCCTCATAGCATCCCCTTCACAGTTCACACTGCCACCCAGCTTTGTGTCATCCGCAAATTTGCTAATGTTACTTTTAATCCCTTCATCTAAGTCATTAATGTATATTGTAAATAGCTGCGATCCCAGCACCGAGCCTTGTGGTACCCCACTAGTCACTACCTGCCATTCTGAAAGGGACCCGTTAATCCCTACTCTTTGTTTCCTGTCTGCCAACCGATTTTCTATCCATGTCAGCACCCTAGCCCCAAAACCATGTGCTCTAATCTTGCCCACTAATCTCCTATGTGGGACCTTATCAAAGGCTTTCTGAAAATCCAGGTACACTACATCCACTGGCTCTCCCTTGTCCATTTTCCTAGCACCTACACCTATCTTGGCTGGCGGTGAGAAGGACCCTCCCAGTGAGATCCTTCCTGTACCGTTGGAATCTTACTACTGATGCACGCTGCCCTCGGGACATGGGGAGGAGAGTGTTGCCCGCCTCGTTGCCAAGTGTAGATTGGTGAAGAGGGTCTGGAGAATGATGCAAAGCTCCTTGCCACAGTTCATCCGAACAGCTCTGTAACAGAGGACTCTGATTTACGGATAGATTGTCTGATTGAATGGTGCCAGAACAACAACCTTGTTCTCCACGTCAGTAATACCAATGAACATTATTGATTTTAGAAGAGAAAGACCGAGGATTCATGAACTGTCAGATGGGTCAGTGGTGGAGGGAGTGAACAACTTCAAGTTCTTGGGCATACCTTTGATGATTTGTCCTGGAGCTAGCACATTAAAGCAATCAGAAAGCAACCCTGAATCAGGTTTTGATCCAAAACATTGACCATTCCTTTACACCCACAGATACTGCTTGACCACTGAGTTCCTCTTGCAGATTCTTTGTTGGTTCAGATTCCACAATCTACAAACTTGTGTCTTCATTTTATAACTAAAGCTTTGGTCTCTGTGCGTCTCATTGAAAGTCACAACAAAGCAAAATACATTCGCTCAGATTTACATCTATGATGGTAGGAAATGCGCTTTATTGAAAATGCTTACAATCAGGATTATAACATACATGCTCATTAAGATAAATGTCACTTACTATTTGCTGTCCTCATTTGTCTTCTGCGTCCAACCCGATCTAAACCAATGGGTGTGCTTTGAGAGAAGTTTAAAGGTCGAATTCTGGCAGACACTGCTTTATATGGTGGTACCTGATGTGAAGGGATGGGTGGTCGAACTAACTGGAAACAGAATAAGTGAACAATGCATTCGAAAAAATATTAATTATTAGAAGTAAAATGACTTAGTTGAATAAGATTAATATTATAAGTATGCTATTTTTAGATTCAGAGGACGGGAACAGGCCCTTTGGTCAATTTACATTTAGCCGGAAGTGAAAAGGGGCAGAAATCTAGTCTCTCACAAGTGACGTGCAGTACAAAATATTTGAAATCTCCCAGTTTAAAAGTACAAATATAACTACTCTATCTACTTGTGTTGCCACTTTCAGGGAGTTATGGACTTGGAGCCCAAGATCCCTCTGTATCTCAATGCTGTTAAGGGTCTTACCATTAATTGCATATCTTCCTCCAACATTCAACCTCCCAAGTTGCAACACCTCACGTTGGAATTAAACTCTGGATTAAAGTCGCTGTTAATCGCGTGCATCTTAATCTTCTGGATCAGCCTACAATGGATGATTTTATCAAATGCCCTACTAAAATCCATGTAAACAT
Organism: Rhinoraja longicauda; assembly: GCF_053455715.1. Taxonomy (NCBI): domain Eukaryota; kingdom Metazoa; phylum Chordata; class Chondrichthyes; order Rajiformes; family Arhynchobatidae; genus Rhinoraja; species Rhinoraja longicauda. The sequence continues at coordinate 44,536,629 of NC_135959.1, read as the reverse complement.
TCACCGCCTTACCCTCATCGATCATCTTTGTCAGGTCCTCATAAAACTCACAATCAAGTTAGTAAGACATGACCTGCAGTGCATGAAGCCTAATTAACTCATTCTCTTCCCAATGGGAGTAAATCACATACTGAAGAATTCTCTTCAACAGCTTCCCTATCACCGATGTGAGGCTCACCGCCCCAAATTCCCTGGTTTCTCTCCACTTCCCTTATTAAGTAAAGCAAAATGGAAAAGTTTAATTTTGTGTAGAAGAGACAGCAAAAGTATCATCTTACTTGTACTGTAAGATGGTCCTCCATTTGCTCAGAGTTATTTTCATAGACATTGAACCCACCAATTACAGAGATGGGCCTTCTCTTTTGGTTCCCATTTTGCTGAATAATTGTATACTGCTGTGGCTGAGAATCAACACAAGATGCATCAGTGGTGTCCTCACAATCTGTAAAATCCATGTTTGGAGGTTGAACAGGAAGATCATTCTCTGGGATAGAAAACTTCCTGCTCGCAAACTGGCCATAGTCTGAAAGGGGCCGTTGTCGCTGCCTGCCTTTTCCACAGTTCCACCTCCTTTGACCAACTCTTTGTGTGTTCATTATTTCTTCTTCCAATGAAGATAATGGCTTTCTCCACAGGTCTTCAGAGGAAACCTTTCAAATATGAACACAGAGAATCATCATCTTTTTAGTATTGCTTCTTAATACAGAATCTTATTTCTTTGGTACAAATATCTCAATGTCAACTGCCTGTACATACAAGGATAGACGTCTGGACTGACTTTACAGACCTGAGAAAATATGCATTACAGGTTCGCCATCTATATACTAAAACTCTCGTTTGTTATCTTGTTTGTGACTGAACCTCAGCCAAAACGGTACACGATAGCGCAACAATTTTAAGCCCACCTTGCTCACCATCGTCACTTTAGTGATAATGCAAGTAGCTTTATTGAAATCGGTGTTATATTTTTTAAGTTATTCACATTTTAAAGTTTAAAAGGAGGGGAGGGGGAGGGGGGGAGAGGGGAGGGAGGGGTTGAGGAGAGAGGGGAGGGGGGGGGAAGACAGGGTGCTGCACCAATGCAGGAGAGCTTTGGGCCCAACGGATCCATTTTGTCTAGTATTTATCCTAAATCTTCTTCGATATCCAGATTTTGTTGATTTTCACAACCTTCTGAGGTCAAGCAATTGTTAAACATTGAGAAAACATGGGCAGGAAAAAAGATAACTACCTAAGCCAACTGTATACAAAAGTTAAGAATATTTAATTGTCATATGTATCAGCAATGGAACTAATAAACGCACACATAAATTGATTGGTACGTGCTGAATGATATTTGGATTTAGGGACAGGAAAGGGATGTATGTGCGAAAATAAGTATCCATCTTGGCATCACCATGAATTTTAAAGTATTTAAGAGTCTACAAATAAAACTGATTCCTTTGCTAGCATGCCAAAAATACCCATAAATTTGGAATTATTTTAGCACTATGGATAATTCTAAATTACAAGCCTAGATTTCCAGTCTGCACAGACATAAAGCTGGAAATACTATATACACCCAAGAATTAAAAGTCAGGCAGTTTTATAATGGGCAAATGATCACAGTGTTGATTTTAAGCCGGTGTCAAACAAAAATTCAGTGCTTTTTATGTTACAATAATTAATTGCGTTTTTCTGTACATTATTTTTCAAAGGTGAGTCACTTATGACCAAAGATAATACAGCAGAGCAAGATAGACCACTCGACCCTAAAAACCGTAGCATGTCATGGCGCCATTTTAGGAGGCAGAAACATTTAAAAAGAAAAACTACAAAAATCTGTGAATTGATAGGTGAGATATATTCTGCATTTTTATAGTATCATCACACATACTGTTCCCCCAAAACACTGATTACACTACGAGAGGCATAGTGAACGGCGGGCTTTGCCTACTAAAATGGCAGACATTCCGCTCCTTTGCGTACTACACTTCAGTATAGGTGATTTCGACGGAGTGTTCATCTTGCTCCTCTAGTATCTTTGCTTATGACAGTGATTTTTACACCACCTTTGTATTCAATGAACATTTGTGATAACACATGGAGAAGTTTAGAGCAAAATAATTACAAAGGGAGAGAAGATTACAAACTACATTTAAATTCCACTTTCCATTCTAACCTGCCTGCTTGGACTCCGTCACTGCCAGAGTAAGACCACACTCAAACTGGAAGATATTTGGGTAGCATACAACAAAATGGTATGAACACTGAATTCTCCATTGTCAGGTAACCACCCCCAAGCTTCTCATCTAGCCAGCATGCCCCTACCACTTAAGTAAGTCATTTAGCAAGTAAATATTATTTAGTGGGTTAAAACATACTGTTGGACTCCCTCCATTCCCTAACTCAGTTCCTTTCCCCTCATCCACCTGCTTATATCCCACTTATACCATCCACAGGTTCCGGATGTTTTTTCCCCTTCTCTGTTTCCTTCTAACCACGTCCCTCCTGCTCGTTTTGCATTTTATTTTCCACCTTCCTTCCTTAGCAGACTCCACCATCTGCACCTTTTTGTCTTCTCTACAAATCACCTCCAGCCCCTGGTTGTTATCTCCACCCTTCTCTCCTCCACCTAACTCATCCGGCCAATCAAACCCTCCTCACTTGGATCCACTTTCACTTGCTAGCTCTTGCCCCACTCCTTCCTACCAACTATCTCCCCTCTACTCCATCAGTCTAAAGAAGGGCGCCGACTCGAAATGTTACCTGTCCATTTCCCACCACAGATGCTGCCTGACCTGCTGAGTACCTCAAAGTGTTTGTTTTACACAGTTAAACAATATTTACTTGCTCAGTACTTTACTTAAGCTTCTGTATTAAGTTAGATTAATGCAGTTAGCAACTAATCCTTGCAGATATCACGTATTTAGCTAAAATGAAATTATTATATCAACCGCATGGTCAGATATTGATGCTCAACGCATGCACTGATAAAATATACAATTCTTATTGATTGTGGCCATTTAGACAACCATTTATTTGTAATATGAATCCTTATTGGAACATGCCAGTCAGTCTGAGAATCTCAGTCATATGCACAGCAGACTAACAACATAAATCATCAACTGCACACTTTGCACCATGTATCACAACTTAAAACCTCAAAGATTTCTAACAGAATACAAATTGCAATTGTTGTGGTTGAGATGTAAAAGATGCATTGACTCCCTCCAGTCACAAAATGCTGGAGTAATTCAGCGGGACCGGCAGCATCTCTGGATAGAAGGAATGGGTGATGATTCTTCAGACTCAGTCTGAGAAGGTTCTCAACCCGAAAAGTCACCCATTCCTTCTATCCAGAGATGCTGCCTGTCCCGCTGAGTTGCTCCAGCATTTCGTGTCTATCTTCGGTGTAAACTAGCATCTGCAGTTCCTTCCTACACGGACTCCCTCCAGTCTGTTGAACAGATTTACAAATTATCTTTTGAATATGATATTCATATTCTCATCATATTTTTCTCTTTTTATTTAGGTACTTACAAAATTCAGTCAAATAGAAAATTTGCACTTAAGCACCTCCAGTTTCAGCCATTAGAAAAATGAAAAGAAGTCCCATAGTTTAAAAACATTTAATTTTCTGCATCATGTCTTTTGACAAACAATATATATTAATTTCATGGAAAAATAATTTCTCACTTTATGTGATGATTTGCGCTCTCGGTCTAATTTGGTGCAATCGGGTTTTGCCTGTTGCACAATATTATTTGCTTAGATTGGAGTCATAAAGATATTTCTGCAGGGGAATGTAACCTTATTTATGTTTGAGGTAAGGTACCATCATTCACATTGCATTCATCACATCAGTTGTCAGAGCAGTGATATTTCTTTATGCCAGTTTGGGAATAATGTAATCCTTCGTGAGCTGCTAAATACTGAACCTTCTGAAGTGGCTTAAAAAATTATGTTGTTTTATATAGCTGTTTTTGTGCACAGCGGAAGCCTGACAAGCCACAGCTGTGATACATGGAAAACCAGGGTGATAAAAAGGAACTGCAGTTGCTGGTTTATACCAAAGATAGACACAAAATGCTGGAGTAACTCAACGAGTCAGGCAGCATCTCTGGAGAAAATGGAGAGTTGACGTTTCGGGTCGGGACCCTTTCTCAGACTCGAGAAGACTTCAGTCTGAAGAAGTGTCCTGACCCAAAATGTCACCTATCCATTTTCTCCAGAGATGCTGCCTGACCCGTTGAGTTACTCCAACATTTTGTATCTAAAATCAGGGTGATCTTTGTTTACTGTAATTATTTCATGAAAAATTGTGAAAAGCAATGGAAAAATCAATGGAGCATTTATTTAAAACAGTGCGAGCGCTCGGAAATGTGGGGCAAGAGAGAATGTGACGTGTGTGGTGAACTTTACTCTGTTCAAGATTTGTTAATATATTTACACAAGATGCTAGAAGTGATCATGTGATCTAATGTTTAGCAAGCCTCCAGGAACACATCCAAGCTTATGAGGGAGTACTGCGTAGGTTCACCAGGTTAATTCCCAGGATGGCGGGACTGTACAACTGCAGTAAGACCTCCCTGCTCCTAATCTCAAATCCTCTCACAATGAAGGCCAACATGCCATCAGCTTTCTTCACTGCCTGCTGTACCTGCAGTGACTGATGTACAAGCACACCCAGGTCTTGTTGCACCTCCCCTTTTCCTAATCTGACACCACCAGATAATAATCTGCCTTCGTGTTCTTGCCACCAAAGTGGATAACCTCACATTTATCCACATTATATTATACTGCATTCCACCAGGTGGCGTCGTCAGCGATGGCAGACTCGCCAACAAGCCTGTCTGTCTTTTCGTGCACTGCCTTGAGGACATAAAATGTTGGATGGCACAGAACTTCCTTCAACTAAACGAGAGCAAGTCTGAGGTCATCCTATTCGGCCCCCCTGACTCCATCAAAATGATAACAGGCAGCCTTGGAAGCATATCCTCTCTAGTCAAACCATATGTCAAAAACCTTGGCGTGATATTTGACTCTGCATTAAAGTTTGACAAGCAAGTCAACGCTGTGGTAAAAGCCAGCTTCTTCCAGCTTCGTACCATAGCTAAAATCAAACCATTCCTCCAATTTGACAACATTGAAAAAATCATCCACGCATTCATTTCCTCCCGCCTAGACGACTGCAACTCCCTATACACTGGGATCAGCCAATCATCCCTGTCCCGCCTGCAATTGGTCCAAAACGCTGCAGCGAGACTCCTGACGGGTACCTGTAAAAGGGACCACATCACCCAGATTCTGGCCTCTCTCCACTGACTCCCAGTACAGTACAGAATCAACTTCAAGCTCCTCCTATTCACATACAAAGCCCTAAACGAGCTTCCCCCCCCCCACCCCCCCCATATCAAAAATCTTCTAACCCACCACTCTATCTCCAGGTCCCTCAGGTCGGCCGACTTGGGGCTACTGACTATCCCGCGGTCTCGGCTTAAGCTCAGGGGTGACCGCGCTTTTGCTGTTGCAGCTCCTAGACTGTGGAACAGCATCCCTCTCCCCATCAGAACTGCCCCCTCCATCGACTCCTTTAAGTCCAGGCTCAAAACCTGTTTCTACTCCGTAGCGTTTGAGGCCCTCTGGGGCGCTGTGAATTGTTTATGTTTGTGCTGTTATGTTTGTGTGCCATTGTATGTTCGTTCTTAGTACCTGAACTGATGTACAGCACTTTGGTCAATGTGTGTTGTTTTTAAATGTGTTATACAAATAAAATTGACTTTACTTGACTTGACAAAATGCTGGAGTAACTCAGCAGGTCAGGCAGCATCTAGGAGAGATAGGGAATGGGTGACGTTTCGGGCCGACACTTTCCTCCACAGCATCCAAGCTAATGTTTCTCCTTACTATTGCATTAATCTCCTCTTTAACCAGCAATGCTACCCCACCTCCTCTTCCTTTCTGTCTATCCTTCCTGAATATTGAATACTCCTGCATGTTTAGCTCCCAGCCTTGGTCACCTTGGTACTCAATAAAAATGAATGCATTACTAACCCTTTTCAGGAGTTAAGAATTAACCACATAAAGACCAGACTAATTAAGGTGGCAGATTTAAATCTCAGAAGGATAGTAGAGTCATAGTCATAGAATCGTACAGCATAGAAACAGGCTCTTTGGCCCATGCTGACCAAGATGCCTCATTAATGCTAGTCTCACCTGCCCCGCATTTGGCCTATATCTCTCCAAATCTTTTCTATCCATGAACCTGTCCAAATGTTTTTACATTAACAAATAACCTTTTATTTAAAACAAAAAGTAATTTTATAAACACTGCAGCATAATTTACTTTAAAAAAAAAAGCTTTTTCAAAGTTTTAATTCTTTACATTCTTTTAATTCTTTACATCCCCAATTAGTGGATAATTCTCCAGGGCTTGACCGAGAGCATCGTCAGACCTTGTAGTAAGCTAGGGAGAGATATTTGCATCATCTCTAGCCCACAGGCAAAGATGTGGAAGAATGGAAGGTGGCTAATGTTGTACTGTTATTCAAGCAGGACAGCAAGGACAAGCCAGGGAACTACAGCCTGGTAAGCCTGACTGACATCAGTGGTGGGAAAGTTGTTGGAGGGGATTCTTGGGGACAGTATCCCTCAGCAATTGGATAGGCACAGACTGATTAGGGATACTCAGAATGGCTATGTATGTCGGAAATCATACTAATCTCTGTAAATTTGGCAGGTTTGATTTTGCTTTTTAAACTTGGATTCAAATTTCACTCATTTTTGACCACATTTTTTTTTAAATGGTTGACAAAAATTGTTATTTGAATCTCAATAATTTATTAAAATTCCACTAGAATTAGAATCACAAACTGCAGCTAAAATAGTGATAATGAATGGTTATTTGAATACAAAATTATAAATTGAGGTTTATTCTGAATTTTCCAAATCAGATTCATATCATGAATTATCATTGCAGCTTACGTTTAAACTGAAATTGTTGCAATTTATAAATGTTGAATCTTTTGTATCACTTAAAATATCAAACCACTAATTGTTTGCAAATGTGATAAACCTCCAAAAGGGGGCAAAAGAAAATAGAGTTGGAGAATATAAAACTAAATATTGCATATTTTAAATAAAATAAAATACTTTAAAGGTTCATCAGATCAGGCTGAATCTGTGGAAGGAGGAAGCAAAGAGTAAATACATTTTGATTACATTTTATTTGAGAGACATAAGCACCCTGTGACTCAGAACTACAAAAGACAAGGCTCAAGTGAATCAGGATGTAAATGGAAGTTAGGGACATAAGAGAGGAAGGGAGTTATCAGTGTGGACTAATGATGAGCTATTGATGATGTTGAAGCTTGAGAGCAAGTCAATAGGGAACAGAAATATTATCGTGCTCATTGCCATCAAAGATGATTTTGGATAAATCGGCTGCTGCTGATTTTATTAAAAGGTTGGCGTTTGCTAATTCTGATGCCACACAGACCAATGGAACCATTATATATCATTGTGCTGCTGCTAGCATTGAAGGCAAGCAGATTATTTTGGAAGAGGTTCCGATAAAGCTCTGTGTTTGTGAAGATGATAGATCTTGGAATGTGTTAATGCATTAATGCGTGCAAATGGAGATCAAAGTTCTCAGGTTAAAACAGTAGAGGTAACATGAAATGGTATCTGTCCATCTTAGTTAGGTAATGAGGAAAAACCTTGGCAGATAAATATGCTCTAGTGGTAAGAATTTATGTTTCATTCTAATTGATAAGATGTCTCGGTGCTAATTTTGAGAGGCCGTATGCACCAGAAGTGTTGCAGGTATTGCGAAGAGGCCTAAAAAGGCAAGAAATTCCTAGTAGCAGTGCTAGGAAAAGATTTTCTCGGCAGAAGAATAAATATTTGAGGACCCCACACCTAAAAGGAGAATAAGAAGGTACTGGCCAGACAGTTGATGGATTTGACCAGCTAGTATCAATTGTCTTCTTAATGATTTTAGTATATGTACTGATAAGGCACATATAGCAAACATTCCTTCCCCTATCTGTCTCGCAAACAAAGGAGGACTAACTGTTGACATAATGATGGATCTGTTGAGCTTACCATTGATGAGGTCATGAAAATGATAGAGTTTAAAAACGGTTACAGTGCCTGGTCTCAACAGTATTTCTCTTAATAAAATTAAAGGGCGATTTTGAGATTTTAGCCAAGATGTATTCAATGTAAATGACTTGCAAGAGGATTCCACATGATTTAAAAAACAGTCATACACAGTCCTTACCCCAAAATCAGATGCTCTAATAATGCTTTAAAATATCGATCACTGGTAACAGATTACAATTGGATTCATTATTTTAAGGACCTTCACTAAAATTATTTTCAAATAATTAGCGAATACAATTATGATTAATGATCGGCAGAAGAGCTCGACAATTGTCACTCCTGATTGTAACCAGAATATCTGTATTTAAAATAATATATTGATTGGTGGCAAGAAAAACTTTAAGGACCTTAAAGGTATTTTCATTTACCTTTTTAAGGCTTTTGATTAAGTAGAACATATGATTACAGGCAAAGTGTTACGCCGTTAAGTGGTCTGCAGGGACTTTACCAGTATTGTTTTGGAACTTAACTTTGATTCTTCTATGGTGAATGAGGGTAGAAGAGGGAAACCAGCTGTAATTCCCACAAAGAAACTGTGGAATGGGAACAGTGTGGATGGTTGGTGCTTAGGGAATCCAACATTGTTTGTGATGATGGCAAGTACTGGACTCAGCTACCATGCTCAATGAGAATATAGGTGTGGTTGGATGTTGTTGAACAGATAGAGGACAACGACTGATCATTGGGCAAGGTTCAATTAGCAAAATTTCATGTGTACTTACCTTTTAAAACTTATTATGGAGCATTGTCAGATCTCCTTTGGGTCTATTGCTGATGCTAGGGGCAAATGGTTCCTGGAAAATGACTTTCCTTTGAGCTTAGGATCATGAGATTTAAGAGCTTCACATCCCTGGTATCTTGGACTATTACAAATGTATACATTTTTATGGATCAATATACAAAGTTATCTTTTGATTTTTATAATTTCTTGCCTCAACACGTTAAATAAGTTTGCCATTACTAACTAGATGGTCATGCCCAGTTATGCTAGTATGTCTAAGGATTGTTTTCTGGTTGTGTCTCAACTTATTTTTCCCTGCCCATTTTAACATCTCATGGATAGTTGTGATTTTTATGTAGACGACCAACATAGATGATTGAAGTCAAAATAGATGATTTTTATTGTTATATTAACGCTAGAGCCTGTTTCCATGCTGTATAACTATGAATTTATGAAATGCTCCTACTATTTCTTACGTACTTTGATTAGATTATTAGGTGGTAACATAATCCAATTTCCTAACTCGGGTTTAGAGACTGACCATCACCTAGGCACTCCTTCAATAATTTAGGGCACCAACCTACATTTAAGTCTGGCAATAAACATACAGAACTTCAAATTAATGCAGAGTATAAACTATGTTTGCTATATATAAATTGATGGTCTGAAAGGCCCAATTCTGCTGCCATGCCTTATGGCCTTATGGTGTTAAATTCAATATAGGGGGCATTTCAATGGCATTAAAAGAATAATCCATGACACTCATTCAAGTAAACTAATTGATGTAATTCATGTGCAAACTTAGAATCCTTCATAACTCAGCTGTCGTAAAAATAACTGAGACTGATATAAAAACAGCTTTTGTAGCACTAACCCTCTATTTAAAGAAATTGTCTTCACAATTTCAAGGCTATTTTCCCATCTCATCAGTGCTAAAACAATGCTGATTGCTTCGATTGCCACATTTCTTAGTTCCTCATCCAACTTAATGGCATAAGAATTTATGTGCAAATAAATGTTTTTCCCAAATTTTTAAGTGTGAATTTCTTTCATGAGCATATTATGTACTTGGACTTTAAGTGCATTGTAAAAAGTCTATATATATTTAACATACAGAAATACCAAGGCATAATCAAAGCCTTCAAAGGAAAAGCATATACTTTTTTCATGTGTCAAAACTCCTACCACAACAACAGCAGATGAAGTAGTTATTAGTCATATTTAATGTGTATTGGACGCTGTCATGTTAAAAGAATTATCACTTTTTTTGGGGGGAGATTAATTAGGATATAAAATATTACCTCTTCTTTCTTTTCATCCATTTCCGAAATCATTGTGTTCAGACTAAGCTGCGAATAGCTGCTAATGCCACTGTCCTCATTACCATCAAAGTATACCGTTTGCACCATATCCTGAAAAGACACAGGACATCTTCCAGCTTTTGGAATGATTCCTTCAGTTCGTCCATCGCTGTCCATTGAGCTAAGAGACAAATTACTATACTGATTTGAACAATGGGATGGAATGTTGTATTTGATTTTTTCAGTGCTAAGACTCTGAGGTTTAAAAGTTACTGCTGTGATAGGAGTTTCGGGCTGTTCATTTCTAATTATGAACCGAGTCGATTCACTTGAATTGTTAAAAAAAACTTCATCAGTAGTGGGACTAATGGGAGAACAGGTAATTAGATCGCTTGGATTTGTTACAGCTTTGTTGAAGTATTGGGAAGGTCTATTGATTTGAAATTCTGGTGAAGAGAGTGATTTCTCCATGTGCACGATAACAATTGGAACACATATGCTGGTGGATGGGCTACAGGGTTCAAGACAGGAAGAATCGTTCTTCCAGTTGGATTTGTATGTGTATCTTTCACTGTCAGCACCACTAGAAACTCTTCGAGAATAATCATCATGCAGCCTGCTATTAGATTGGTTTCCTTGTTCATATAATGGTGAATTTTCCTTTGAGGGGCTCTCTCGCCTTTTTGCACCATCTGTAACATTACTCACTAATCGTAGCATTCTGTCAAGACCTTTAGTCCTGATTGGGCCTCTCCAATGTTTTGATTGGGTTTTAGTATTGACTGTGGCGTCCTCATCGTTTTCCGAAGTGCTTACTGTATTTCCTAAATCCACATTTTCATTGGTTACTTTTAACTCTGTAAAGTTGCAGGCCGATTTCCTTATAAATGAACTTTTCTTGAAAAAGCTTAAATTCTCAGTGCTTTTGCTTCTTCTGTAGATAACTTTGTGGTTTTTACAATTGGTTACCATTGAATCACTAACGTTTGATTCTTGGGCCCCAAGTGGCACAATGCTGGTAGAATTCTCTTGAATTGGAGATTTATCACAGTCAATTAAATTTATCCGTCCAATCCTGTAAGCACGTCTAATGCTCCGTGATCGATGGGTGTGGCGCAAAAAGACTTCATCGACGTCTTCCGTTTCCGAGCCATCTGAGGCACAGTCATCTGCAGAGCTACATATGTCCTGTAAAGTCTCTGTGCAAGAATATTTACTCTGCATTTGTACGCCATGGCCATTTTGCATATGTTTGTGCTCATTTTCAACATTTTCCACATTTCTGACCGCAGAGTTATCTCTCGCTTGAATTCCATGAAAAACTGAAGATTTTAATTTTTTTAAGGAACTCATTTTCCTCAGGGTTGATAAGGCATTCCACGTGGGCGAATTTCCCATCATTATCACAGAACAGGGTCTATTGTCAGAGCTCCAGTTGGCTTTCTTCCTAGGATTTGAAAATATTTGCATAGTTTTTGAAGAACTCATATTATCCCTACTTTCCTGTCCATTGATGTTTCTATGATCATAATAGTTATCCATCTTCTGTGGAGACGAACCTTTTAACATCCTAGAGTCTGAATTACCAGTGGATAACAAGATATCAATGCTCCCATTTGTAGATCCATTACACGATTTCATGTTGCCATTGTGATAAATGTTGGAAGAAGTTTGGCCACTGATCAGCTTGACATGGACGTTTTCTTTAATTGACCCCACTTCAGTTTCACTTTCCTTCATTTCATTTATCTGGAGTAACATTAATGATTCACTGGATTCAAGAGTCTGTATGGAAAAAATACAAAGAAAGGAGTTAATAATATTTTTTGCATTTATTAACAATTGACAAACCATTTTGGCTGGATGAAGTAATAAACCATAACTTCTGAGAATCGGCTAGGTTTTAAAATGTATACATGACCTTTCTGCTATTAGAACACAGTTACCAGCGGCACAGCAGATGGTGCTCCCGCCTTACAGTTCCAATCGACCCTAACCCCTTGTGCTGGCTATGTGGAGTTTGCACATTCTTCCAGTGACCCCTTCAGTTTCTCCAGGTGATAGACACAAATTGCTGGAGTAACTCAGCTGGTCAGGCAGCATTAGTTCCTTTCTACACAGTTTCTCTAGATCCTTTGGTTTCATCCCACATCCCAAAGACAAGGCGTAGGCTCGTTGGATGCTGTAAATTACCCCCAGTGCAGATGGACAGTGGTAGAATCAGTGTGGGGAGTTAAGGAGACTATCGGAGAAAATCAGCTACAAGGAATTAGTGGGGGTGTAGGATTATTGCTAATGCTACGAGAGTTAGCATAAACTCAATGGGCTGAACAGCTTCCTCTTACGTCGCAGTGACACAAGTAATAATGCTTCTGATAATTCTTTCCAGAATAATGATTAATAATTCAGACATGACACAAGATGACTCCAAATGCAGCCCTGGTACAATCATTCTTTCTCCACGTGAATATGAAGAGAGTCATTGTAGTCTTTTAAAATTGTATGCAGAAATCCAAATGACCACACTTTGGGGAAGACATGCAGCTGATCACTATCTCAATATGTAATGTTCAATGCAATGTTCTGAGACTCAATGCATTAATTATTTTCTATTTACAATCACACACACTTCAGTTTATGATTAAATACTTTGTTCCAGGGATTCTCCAACGTTAAGCATAATTTTTAGCTAATTTCCCGATAAGTACTCCTTACATTGAAAGTTAGGTAATAATAATATATTCCATTTATTCCTTTATTTGTCCCACATCGGGGAAATTTGCAGTGTTACAGCAGCAAAGTGGATAGCAAGATACATTCATTATAAATAAAGATAAGGATAATTGTCATCATTTACTGTGTTTTTTTTAAACTGTTACTGTTAACTGGTCTGTTGACTGGTCTTCTGGGAGTAGCGCTGGTTGTGCAGTCTCACAGCAGCGTTGAGATATTGTAATATTTACAAAAAATACAAAATATTGTTTGCAACATTAGAGCGTGGAGAAAGTCAGAATTGAAGGAAGTGAAGATTGAAGCTTGTAGTGGTTGTTCTAATTCTGAGCTTTGGGTCATTGTCAATGCTTTCACTGAAGCAGGTGGAGGATGGGCGTTACATTCAGCATCCTTAAGATAAAAATCCTCCACCAACCTGTAGTCAGCCTTAAAGGCTCATGGTGAGATACTATAAAATGTAGACCACTTCCCATATATCAGTGGCCATGTCTGAATAAAGGCAGATATCGATGAAATTCCACACCACCAGCATACTCTTTGGTTCTCCCCCACACCAGTTTCCTCTCTCTTCCCTTACCCCTGCGCATATCTGCTTCAGATGCCATTTACCCTTCAGCTCTCTCCTAAGCACCTCCGATTAGCACCTCCCATACTTATCAGATTCCACCACTAGCAGCCTTTGAGTTGCAGTTTATTATCTTCCAGCCATCATTACCTTCACCCTCCCTTCCCCCCACCTGACTCCATCTGCCTTTTACCGAAAATAGACGCAAAATGCTGCAATAATTCAGCGGGTCAGGCAGCAGCTCTGGAGAAAAGAAATAGATGACATTTTGGGTCGGAACCCTTCTTCAGACTGAAGATAGAGAATACCGGAACAAAACTAGGCCAGCAACAGAAGACCTCAGGAAGGGAGAGTGGGGAGTCCATAATGGCACATTGTTTGGCGGGGAAGATGTGCTCACGACAGGGATACAAGGATGCGAACAGTGGAACTAGTAGAACGATTAGGTGGAGGAGGCTGAGTTACTCTGGCATTTCGTGTCATAGAGATTCATAGTCTTAAAGCATGGAAACAGGCCCTTTGGCCCAATTTGCCCATACCGGCCAACATGTCCCATCTACGCTCGTCCCACCTGTCTGCATTTGGCCCATATCTCTCTAAACCTGTCCTATCCATGTACCTGTCTAAATGTTTCTTAAACATTGCAACAGTTCCTGCCTCAACTACCTCCTCTGGCAGCTTGTTCTATACACCTACCACCCTTTGTGTGCAAAAGCCACCCCTCAGATTCCTATTAAAGCTTTTCCACCTTAATTCTCAATTCTCCTAATCTGGACAAGAGACTCTGTACATCTAATGATCTAAATTGCTATTGCACAAATGGGAAAAGCTCAGAGTTTTTCCTCGTCCCCAAAAATTGTTCACTTTGCATGCGTCCAATATTACTTAGCCAATACTTGCCATTAATTTACTGTATTAAAAATGGAACGGCACCACTGCAATTAAATGCCTCAATATTAGTACTGATATGAATTGCTGCGACAAATATTACATCCTTAATACAAATCCAGTCAAAGTTCTAAGATGCGGTGCTTCTATTTAAGCTATCCATGCCTTAAGAATACAAAGGATGCAGTAATTAATTAATGTTTACATTTATACATTTTTGCACCCTATTCCTATATAATTAAAATTAATTTCCCTTAACATTTTTAAGCGTATCCGCTGGGGCGGGACAGTGGCGCAGCAGTAGAGTTGCAAACCCAGAGACCCGGGTTTGATCCTGACTGCGGGTGCTGTCTATATGGAGTTTGTACGTTCACCCCGTTACCACAAGAGTTTTCCATGGGTGCTTTGGTTTCCCCCACACTCCAAAGACGTACAGGTTAATTGGGATCAGTAAAAATTGTCCCTAGTGCGTAGGATAGTGCTAGTGTACAGGGTGATCACTGGTCAGCACGGACTCAGTGGGCCAAAGGGCCTGTTTCCACATTGTATCTCTAAACTAAACTTTCCCATAAAAACATTAAAAATGTAATTTTATGCAGCTCAGATGGAAGATGGTGCTCATCCTATTCAAGCCCACAATACTTAAAATACACTGACAGTACAATGCAGAATCAAACATCACCATTCTTGGTCAGTCCATTAACCCATGCAGATAGACACAAAATGCTGGAGAAACTCAGCAGGACAGCAACTCTGGAGAGAAGGATGGGTGACATTTCGGCTTGAGACCCTCTTCAGACTGATCTCTATCCAAAACGTCACCCATTCCTTCTCTCCAGAGATGCTGCCTGTCCCGCTGAGTTACTCCAGTATTTTGTGCCTGTCTTTGGTTTAAACCAGCATCTGCAGTTTCTTCCCACACTAACCCAAATATATTGACATTAATTTTAAAAGGAGTAGCATTGACTGAAACTTGTTATATTGATTATGACCAAGTAACTTTAGAAAAAAATGCTAGGTTCTTGTCACGTTGTATGAATCAGATTAACACTAAAGAATCACTGAACTAGTCAACAACACACATAAAAATGATCTTACCCGAGTGATATTCGAAAGAACGAGTAATAAAAGGTACAGATTCACTCTTCTAAAGACCATTGAACAACAGCCATTTCATTGAAACAAGAAGATCAAATCACAAACCAGTTAGGCCAGCTTCATACAAAGGAACAGCTCAATGTCTCCAAACCAGAAGTGAAAATTCACATTATTTGGAGGAAGGAAAGAAATTCCGCAAGAATAAAATGGAGGTGAGATTCTATAATAAGCAAAAGAAAAGCATCTCTCGACAAAGGACTGTCAGTGACTCCCAGTCAGGAAGAAGGGACCCGACCCAAAATGCTGTCTGTCCTTTCCCCCCCACGGATGCTGCCCGACACTCAGAGCTCCTCCAGCAGTTTGTTTTTCGTTCAATTTCTAGCTGGTTATTTGTTTGGCAAATCGCATCCCTTGAGAACAATAAAGGAATAGAGAAAGCATTCACAGCTGCATGACTTGGGGCTAGCTTCCTCTTTGATCCACTATGCAAAAATCAAAATACAGTTGAAGTAGCCTCTTCATTTGGGAGAGGGGGGATAAAGAGCAATGAATTGCATCAGCATTCTGCTCAGGCAAAGGTGGGTGAATAAACTAGATGCCTTATAATTTTAAAAGGCACAAAAAAAAACCTCAATGTACAGATTCTCCATTTATTATTTGATACTGATGCAGACATTTAAAACAACCCAGCTAATCAGTTCATGAACTCTTGTGAACAATATAACTAAAACATTTTGTAAAAACAAGAAACTGCAAATGCTGGTTTACAAAAAAAGACACAAAATGCTGGAATAACATTGTGGGTCAGGCAGCCTCTCCGGAGAACATGCAAAGATGATGTTTGGGGTTGTAGCGGAAAAAGAGTTTGGGGGGTGAGTCGACGGCTCCGGCCTGCTGGCAGTTGGGGGAGAGGTGAGGATCGGAGGAGTTAATGGCTCTGGCCCGTAGGTGGTTGAAGTGCAGGTAAGAGTTGGCAGTGGCAGTGGCAGGCACGGCCTGGGAACAGCCGAGGAAGCTGTGTACAACAGCAGTGACATCTTTCTTTAGGGTGCACCTTAAAAACTACTTAATCAATTTTTGGTCACCTGTGCTCTTTGTCCACTTGTGGCTCACTGGCAATTTTTAATTGTTCGTGTGAGGCACCTTGGGACATTAACCATGAACGTTTAATACAAGTTATTGTTATTTTTTAATGGAATTTGGAAAATGAATGCTTGTCCTTATAGATATTTTAAGATTGAGGATAAATTTAAATGTCAGGTTTTTTTGCCAATTGTCACCATGCAGCTTGTTGCATATGGTACTAACCATTAAATGCCATTGGACAGAAATTATTCTAATACAAGAAAATGTGCTGTGATGAATCATTTGTCAGATTGCACAACCAGCTATCGCAAAGTAAACCAATATCAGTGCTCTGTACCATACATATATTTGCCCAAACTTAGAATGAACACTGCAACACGTAGTATAAGCAGAAGTTGGATGAATTCTAATCAAAAGGACACAAACAGGATATGTTTCATGGTGTCAATAGCTATTGAACCGAAGCGTATACAGTCTAACAATCTTTGAAACATTCGTTCTTTAAAAATTATTGCAGTTAACAAGGTTTATAAACAACAACAAAAAAAGTTATTTATTACAAAGTTTTTGATTTGGACATTTTGGTCCAAACTATGTCCCGTTATCATAATTCCGTGAATTGATGGAAGAAATTACCCAGGAAAGCATTACCACACGCCCGCGGTGATGATAAACATAAACAGGGTGTCATGTGTATTCACAGTTTAAACAAACATACAATCAAACCAAGATAGACAAGGTTAAAGATGATCAAATGAGACATACTTCCTGCCCAGGGAAAGGAAAATCTGAAGAAGGGTCCCAACCCCAAATGGTACTTGGCCATGCTCTCCAAATTTGTTGCCCGACCCGCTAAATTACACCAGCACTTTTTTAAAAAAGAACAGTACAAACTAAGTATCACGTACCCCACTACTATAGTGATGATAAACAAGCACATAATGTGAAAATTAATCAATGGCATGCACACAGAAGCAATTAGTAATATTTTCCTGACATTTTTGTGGGTTGACAATCAGCACCACAACATCGTTAGCAAAGGGGAAATAGTAGCATCAGTGCTTTCTCCTGTTTTTGAACTAGCAATTGCTGTGGATTGGAATGAGCATAGGATTAGCATGAAGCAAATTTCGAACATATTAAATATATTCAACATAATGTGCACGCTGACAAAATATGGCTCTTTGCTTACATGGCAAAGAACTTAGGAAATAGAAATAGGCCACATGGCCCTTAGTACCTGCAAGGCCATTTAAATAAGCAAACATATGCTACACACCCTTGAAGCTGAAGTCTTTCCTTAAGTACACAGAACAGGCACATAGTATTCTTGGTGTGAAATCACTGATGCCGTCTACAGTTGCATCAAGACTTCTTTATTTTTGTATCTAAACCACTTTGGGAATGGGAGACGGGCCACACCTGCACTTAGTTAGGACATTGAGTACAAGAGTCAGGAAGTCATAATGCAGCTTTATAGCACATTTGGAGTATTCCGTGTAGTTTTGGTCACCCCGTTACAGGAAGCATGCGGAGGAAATGGTGCAGAGGTGGTTTACCAGAATGATCCCTGGATTAAGGGGTAGTAGCCACAGGGAGTTGGACAGACTTTGATTGTTTTCTCTGAAATGCTGGAGGTTGCAGGGAGACTTGATAAAAGTATATAAAAGAGGCGTACTTAGACAGTCAGAATTTTTTTCCCCAGGATGGAAAAATCAAATAGAGGGCATAGCTTTAAGGTGAGAGTGGCAAAATTTAAAGGAGATGTACGTCGTCTGAGAAAGGGTCCCGAACCAAAACGTCACCTATCCATGTTCTCCAGAGACGCTGAGTTACTTCGACATTTTGTGCCTTTCTTTAAGATTAAGTAATTCATTTGAGAACATATTTCACTGCCTATTTTTCATTTACTATACAAAATAAAGACTATTGTGCCAATTTAAATCGTGTTCAACTTCACAGAAAACTTTAAAGCCAGAATATTGCAATTACCGGCCATGATATTACAAGATCTTTTTCCTACAAAATGTGCCTTCCTGAACAGGTATAAATCTCATTAACATAAAGTTCACTGTAAATACTCAAAATCTGATAAATAACTAAATGCTGGAAATACACAACTAGTCTGAGAGCATCTGCGAACTGAGGGAGAAACAGAGTTGATGGCATTTCATAAGAACTGCCAACATGTGAAAAAGAATGGTAGGGATAGACAAAACAAAAGACAAAGTCCATGATAGGGTGGAATCCAAGAGATATTGAATGACATGTTCACAAGTTATAGGAGTAGAATTAGGTCATTCGACCCATCGCATCTACGCCATTCCATCACAGCCTCTTAATCCCATTTTTCTGCCTTCTCCCCATAACCCTTGACACCTGTTCTTATCAAGAATTTGTTTATCTCTGCCTTAAAAATATCCACTGACTTGGCCTCCACAGCCCTCTGTGCAATGGGTTCCACAGATTAACTACCCTCTGACTAAATAAATTCCTCCTCAACTCCTTTCTAAAAAAGCGCCCATTAATTCTGAGGCTATGACCTCTGGTCTTAGACTCTCCCACCAGTGGAAACATCCTTTCCACATCCACTCCATCTATGCCTTTCATTATTCTGTAAGATTCAATGAGGTCCCCCCTCAACCTTTTAAACTCCAGCGATTGAGGCCCAGTGCTGTCAAATGTTCATCATATGCTAATCCACTCATTCCTGGAATAATTCTTGTAAACCTCCTCTGGACCCTGTCCAGAGCCAGCACGTCCTTCCTCAGATATGGGGCCCAAATTTGCTCACAGTACTCCAAATGCAGTCTGACCAGCGCCTTATAGAGCCTCAGCATTACATCTCTGTTTTTGTATTCCAGTCCTCTTGATATAAATGCTAGCATTGAATTTGCCTTCCTTACTACCGATTCAACTTGCAAATTAACTTTTTGGAAGTCCTGCACCAGCACTCCCAAGTCATGACAATAATGGTTATGGAGCCAGACCAGATTCTGTGATGTGGTGGCAATCTATCCTATTCAGAAAGTACAAAGGAGCCCATTACAAGCAATCAACAGTAGCCCACCCCAACCCCCACATGTAAATATAGGAATTTTACCCTCCTTCCCCAGCCAACAATGGGCCATTATGGGCTCCACCCTTCCCGAGGTCGTCTGTTGCCGGCCCTGATTTGTTCTGGCCTTTTCTTGCATCCAATTTATTCCCTGCCCCCCACCTCTACTTTCAGTCTGAAGAAGAGTTCCAACACAAAACATCACCTATTCATTTTCTCCAGAGATGCTGCCTGACCCGCTGAATTACACCAGCATTTTGTGTCTATGTTCAGAATTTTACACCAGTTGATTTCAAGCATTATATTTTAATGGACACATACTTACAAACCGCGATCAGCCATAATCACGGTGAATGGCGGTGCTGGCTCGGAGGGCTGAATGGCCTACTCCTGCACCTATTGTCTATTGTCTAAACCAAGATTATGTGCAGGAATACAAAGAGGTCACCATGGTTTGGGTTTCATTTACATTGATTTTATTTAAGATTCATAGCAACAAACAAAAGATGGCTTGTAAAGTGTCAGTGTGCATTTTTGGGTTTTTCATGATATTAAAGGCTTATTAATATTTATTTCAGCCTGTCAGACAACTTGAATTATTTTTCCTTTTTAAACAGGTTAGCAGGACAATATTAAAATGACCTTTTTTTCCCTGCCCTTGTATTATACAGCATTACCTCTGCAGGCGCACTGACAGAAGTTCCATGCTCTCTGGCCATTTTCCATCTGTGATTTCTCAAATATGTTCCACCATCAGTTTCTTCATGAAGTCCAAGAGTGGAGCACCTAAGGGTGAAATCAGGTATTTTCGTCACTTAAAAGAAAAGAAATAAATATGAAGAAAATGCAAAAATTTGATATATTACAACTTTTTTAATTAATTGGTTTTAGTTCCACTGTGTTCTGTACTTATTGACATTTCAATTTAAAACAAAGTGTTGGAGGAACTCAGCCGGCCAAGCAGCATTTGTAGAGGGAATGGACTGCTGACGTTTTTGATTGGGACACTTATTCAGACTGAAGGCGCAAGTATATTATGGATGGTGTGTATTAAACTCTATTGGTCACTACACTACAGGAAAGACGTAATTATATTAGGAAAGGTTCAGAGAAGATTTGCAAGGATGTTGCCAGGACTGCATAATCCTAACTCTAAGACTCCTCAACCTTAATTGAGTTATACAAAATTGAGGATCTGCACTTTCTCTGTAACTGTAAAGCAATCAGCAGTAGCAGCAGCAGCAATCAGCAGTAGCAGCAGCAGCAAGCAGCAGTAGCAGCAGCAAGCAGCAGCAGTAGCAAGCAGCACCAAGCTGTGTTGCTTGGGAAGTAGTGTGTGGGGATTGTGTGGAGATAGTAAGGAGTAAGACCTGTGTGATCTCCCGGACTAGTTTCGATCGCCTAGCTTGGGGTCGGAGAGGAATTTCCCGGATTTTTTCCCAAATTGGCCTGGGTTTTTTATCCGGTTTTTCGCCTCTCCCAGGAGATCACTCAGTTCTTTTGGGTGGGCGGTTGGAGCGGTTGGAGTAGCGGCCGGGCGGTAGGTTTAGTAACCGAGCGCGGGGCTTTGTTTGGAGAGTATGACTGCCAGGGCAGTTTTTTGTTCTGGGTGTCAGATGTGGGGAATCTGGGAGTCTGATAGTCTTCCAGACATCCACATCTGCGCCAGGTGTGACGAGATGGGGCTCCTAAGGGACCGTATTAGGAACCTGGAGCGGCAGATTGATGACCTCCGTCTGATCAGGGAGAGTGAGGAGTTACAGGGAGGTGGTCACTCCTAGACCACGGGAGGTAGACAAGTGGGTCACTGTTAAGGGGGGCAAGGAACAGAGGCAGGGACTAGGGAGTACCCCGGTGGCTGTACCCCTTGGAAATAAGTACTCCTGTTTAAGTACTGTTGGGGGGGACAGCCTACCTGGGGGCAACGACGGTGCCCGGGCCTCTGGCAAGGAGTCCGGCCCTGTTGCTCAGAAGGGTAGGGAAAGGAAGAGGAGAGCAGTAGTAATAGGGGACTCTATAGTGAGGGGGTCAGATAGGCGTTTCTGTGGACGCAGTCGGGAGACCCGGATGGTGGTTTGCCTCCCTGGTGCCGGTGTCCGGGATGTGTCTGAGCGTGTCCAGGATATCCTGAAAGGGGAGGGAGAGGAGCCAGAGGTCGTGGTACATATAGGTACCAACAATATAGGTAGGATAAGGGAAGAGGTCCTGAAAGGAGAATTCAGGGGGCTAGGAAGAGAGTTAAAAAAAAGGACTTCCAAAGTAATAATCTCAGGCTTACTGCCTGTGCCACGCGATAGTGAGAATAGGAATGGAGTGAGGTGGAGGATAAATACGTGGCTGAGGAACTGGTGCAGGGAGCAGGGTTTCAAGTTTCTGGATCATTGGGACCTCTTCTGGGGGAAGTATGACCTGTACAAAAAGGACGGGTTGCATCTGAACCCGAGGGGAACCAATATCCTGGCGGGGAGATTTGCTAAAATAACTGCGGAGACTTTAAACTAGTACGGTTGGGGGGAGGGACTCAAACACAGATAGCTAATAGGCAGTGTGTGAGGCAGGAGGCAGAAAAGGGAAACACTCAGACCCAATATGTAGGAGAGAAAGAAGGGAAAAGAAATAAACTGAGAATAAAAATGATGGGTCCCTTAAATGTGTATATTTTAATGCTAGGAGCATTGTAAGAAAGGTGGATGAGCTTAGAGCCTGGATTGACATCTGGAAGTATGATGTTGTGGCGATCAGTGAAACATGGTTGCAGGAGGGTTGCGATTGGCAATTAAATATTCCAGGATTTCATTGTTTCAGATGTGATAGAATCGGAGGGGCAAGAGGTGGGGGTGTTGCATTGCTTGTCAGGGAGGATATCACAGCAGTGCTTTGGCAGGACAAACTAGAAGGCTCGATTAAGGAGGCTGTTTGGGTGGAACTCAGAAATGAGAAAGGTTTAGCAACTCTTATAGGGGTGTATTATAGACCGCCAAATAGGGAACGAGAATTGGAAGAGCAAATATGTAAGGAGATAGCAGATATTAGTAGTAAGCACAGAGTGGTGATTGTGGGTGATTTCAATTTTCCGTATATAGACTGGGAATCACATTCTGTTAAAGGGCTGGATGGTTTGGAGTTTGTAAAATGTGTGCAGGATAGTTTTTTGCAGCAATACGTAGAGGTGCCTACCAGAGAAGGGGCAGTGTTGGACCTCCTGTTAGGAAATGAGATGGGTCAGGTGACGGAGGTATGTGTTGAGGAGCACTTTGGGTCTAGTGATCATAATGCCATTAGTTTCAATATCATTATGGAGAAGGTCAAATCTGGACCAAGGGTTGAGATTTTGGATTGGAGAAAGGCTAATTTTGAGGAGATGAGAAAGGATTTAAAAGGAGTGAAATGGAAATTGTTGTTTTATGAAAAGGATATAATAGAGAAATGGAGGATATTTAAAGGTGAAATTTTAGATATGTCAATAGCAAAAGGATAGTGAGGGATAAAATTGGTCCATTAGAGAGTCAGAGTGGACAGCTATGTGCTGAGCCGGAAGAAATGGGGGAGATATTAAACAATTTCTTTTCTTCGGTATTTACCGAGGAGAAGGATATTGAATTATGTGAGGTAAGCGAAACAAGTAGAGTAGTGATGGAAATTAGGAGGATTAAAGAAGAGGAGGTACGGACACTTTTGAAGAATATAAAAGTGGATAAGTCTCCAGGTCCTGATAGGATATTCCCTAGGACATTGAGGGAAGTTAGTGCAGAAATAGCAGGGGCTATGACGGAAATATTTCAAACGTCATTAGAAACAGGGATGGTGCCGGAAGATTGGCGCATTGCGCATGTTGTGCCTTTGTTTAAAAAAGGTTCTAAAAGTAAACCTAGCAATTATAGACCTATTAGTTTGACGTCTGTGGTGGGAAAATTAATGGAAAAGATACTTAGGGACAATATATATAATTATTTGGATAATCAAGGCCTGATTAGAAACAGTCAACATGGATTTGTGCCTGGAAGGTCATGTTTGACTAATCTTCTTGAATTTTTTGAAGAGGTTACCAGGGAAATTGATAAGGGCAAGGCTGTGGATGTTGTCTAAATGGACTTCAGTAAGGCATTTGACAAGGTTCCACATGGAAGGTTGATTAAGAAGGTTAAATCGTTGGGTATTAATAGTGAGGTTGCAAGATGGATTCAACAATGGCTGAATGGGAGATACCAGAGGGTAACGGTTGACAATTGTATGTCAGGTTGGAGGCCAGTGTCTAGTGGAGTGCCCCAAGGATCTGTGTTGGGTCCACTGTTGTTTGTCATTTACATTAATGATCTGGATGATGGTGTGGCAAATTGGATTAGTAAATATGCAGATGATACTAAGAAAGGTGGAGTAGTTGATAGTGAGGTAGATTTTCAAAGTCTACAGAGAGACTTGGGCCTTTTGGAAGGGTGGGCTGAAAGATGGCAGATGGAGTTTAATGCTGATAAGTGTGAGGTGCTGCATTTTGGTAGGACAAATCAAAATAGGACGTACAGGGTAAATGGTAGGGAATTGAGGAATGCAGTGGAACAGAGGGATCTGGGAATAACTGTGCATTGTTCCCTGAAGGTGGAATCTCATGTGGATAGGGTGGTGAAGAAGGCGTTTGGTATGCTTGCCTTTATAAATCAGAGCATCGAGTATAGAAGTTGGGATGTAATGTTGAAATTGTACAGGGCATTGGTGAGGCCGAATCTGGAGTATGGTGTGCAGTTCTGGTCGCCAAATTATAGGAAGGATGTCGACAAAATGGAGAGGGTACAGAGGAGATTTACTAGAATGTTGCCTGGGTTTCAGCACTTAGGCTACAGAGAGAGGTTGAACAGGTTGGGTCTTTATTCTTTGGAGCGTAGAAGGTTGAGGGGGGACTTGATAGAGGTTTTTAAAATTTTGAGAGGGACGGACAGAGTTGACGTGGGTAGGCTTTTCCCTTTGAGAGTGGGGAAGATTCCAACAAGGGGACATAGCTTCAGAATTGAGGGACAAAGGTTTAGGGGTAACATGAGAGGGAACTTCTTTACTCAGAGGGTTGTGGCTGTATGGAATGGGCTTCCGGTGGAAGTGGTGGAGGCTGGCTCGATTTTATTATTTAAGAGTAAATTGGATAGGTATATGGATAGGAGGGGATTGGAGGGTTATGGTCTGAGTGCAGGTAGATGAGACTAGGTCAGGGAGAATGGTCGGCGTGGACTGGTAGGGCCGGACAGGCCTGTTTCCATGCTGTAGTTGTTATATGTTGTTATATGTTTAATATTGTTTATTGTCACATGTATTGAGGTGCAGTGAAAAGTTTTTTTGTTGCGGGCAATCCAGTCAGCAAAAAGACTAAACATGATTATTATCAAGGCATCCACACTTTACAGATACAGGATAAAGGGAATAACATTTTGTGCAAGGTAAAGTCCGATTAAAAGTAGTTCAAATGTCTAGATAGAGCACTTGAGGATAGCGGAGTCAGTGGGTATGGGAGAAGGCAGGAACGGGGTACTGATTGAGAATGATCAGCCATGATCACATTGAATGGCTGTGCTGGCTCGAAGGGCCGAATGACCTCCTCCTGCACCTATTGTCTATTGTCTCCAATGAGGTAGATGGTAGGTCAGGATCACTTTCTACTTGGTGATAGTTGCCTGATAACAGCTGGGAAGAAACTGTCCCTGAATCTGGAAGGTGGTTTTAAACTTCTGTACCTTTTGCCTGATGGGAGAGGTGAGAAGAGGAAGTAAGACTGGTCTTTGATTATGTTGCTGAACATCTCCGCTCAGTCTACCTAAACCTACCCAATCTCCTGGTTGCTCAACATTTTACCTCCCTCTCCCATTCCCACACTGACCTTTCTGTTATGGGCCTCCTCCACTGTCAGAGTGAGGCCCAGCACAAATTGGAGGAACAACACCTCATATTTCACTTGGGTAGTTTACACCCCAGCGGTATGAACATTGACTTTTCTAACTTCAAGTAGCCCTTGCTTTCCCTCTCTCTCCGTCCCTTCCCCCTTCCCAGTTCTCCAACCAGTCTTACTGTCTCCGATTACATTTTATCTCTGTACCACCCATGATCCTGACATCAGTCTGAAGATGGGTCTCGATCCAAAAAGTCACCTATTTCTTCTCTCCAGAGATGCTGCCTGTCCGGCTGAGTTACTCCTGCATTTTGCGTCTATCTTCGATTTAAACCAACATCTTTCCCACTCATGAAATTATATCCTAGAAATATATTCATAATGATGTGGTTAAATATTATGAACTAGAGGAGAAGCATTTTAAGTAAATAAAGAAGCATTTTCAATGACACATGGCTCAAGTTTCTTGATCTTAAAAAAAAAACATTGAGGTACAAAACAGAGCACTAACGAGAATAAAAATGCAATTCAACCAAAATGTAATGAATCTTTTATTGTATGCTGCTTTTAGCTAGATTAAATTAACTCGATTCATCAGTTCTTAAAAAGTAATGGGGTATTATTCCTCGGAAGTACATCACCTATAATTGTATAAAACTATAAGTAGCATGATCAACAGTAATATTTGGTTTTATACCATGGATTATTTAAAAAAATTTAAAAGCTGTGATAATACTAAAGGTCGACAGCAGATTTATTTCCATATCTGGTAATAAAATATGGTGGAAAAAATACAATAAAGTTTAATATTAGTGAAACTGCTTCACATGAACTCACCAAATCTTGAGAACAAGCCTCTTCAAAGTACACTGGTATCCAATCCAAATGACAGTGAATGCTTAAGTGAGTCGAAGCAACTTTCTTTTTCAGTTTACTCTCCTTTACAGATCCACTGCAATACGCGTGTGAGGTGCACAGCAGAGATATTTAGATATCTTGGCAGTCAAAAAAAATGATGACTCCACCCACATTTTCATAGTTGGTGGTAATGCGCAAGATCAAATACAATTACAGTAAAGCACATATTTAATACTTTCCCTCAATCATTTGTTTAAACCAAAACCAGTATATTTTGACAAGATCATATCCAAAACCTTATTGCTAGAAGACGCAAAAGTCCTGCGTTCACCACGCTTTAATCTCTGGAGTACTGAACATTGTAGCAGGAAGTAATGCATTTCATTTGCTACAAGATTGTGTGTGCATGTTCTGTTTAAATATATATTCGCATGAGAGTGTTTTTTCTTCAGATGACTTTGGAATGGAATTTAGTATAAGCACCATTTGATTCATGTTAAAAATCAATCCCTTATGCGGTTCAGGTTCATTTTGAAAATGATTAAAAGAAACACCAAACATCTCATATTGCACTACCAAAATGGGAGATGAGAGAATTAGAGAGCAATGACAATGATAAAACAGCATTAATTATCATTACCCTTTATCTTAAAATTTAGCGCTGTAACACATGGGCAAAATAAGGTCTTGCACCAAATGTCTTTGGGCTATGTGCAAGATAAAACAAAGTTGCATTTTTGATCAGTTCAAGTAAGGAATGCCCACAAAACCAGACTCTTAATTTTGGTTTACATAACTGGAAAGTAGCAACTCAAGATTTCTTTCCTTGGATGTAAAATTCACTGAACCTAGTCTGAATATTCATTTCTGTTCTTCAGACATGTGCAGTACAACCAAAGATATGTGCCCATTAACCACACAACATGCATGCGTGCACTACTCTTTCCTCCTCCACCCTAGGTTTGATTCAAACATCAGCTTTCCATGGTGTTCGCTGTACTGCTCTCTGTACTTTGGTATCTAACGGAGGGTTCCCAAGAACATCACATGGAATATATTAAGAATTTTATTCTGTATAAGCTGAATCACAGGCACTATAAAGTTAATATAAAAGAATATGCAACAGAGTAAAACAAAACAGGCAATTTGTTTTATCATTTATACATTATCATACCTCGATTGGCTACTAGAAACTAAAGCTAGTTAATAGCTAACTGTGCAATGCAAAACATTAAAGGAATACCTCCAACAAAAAAGAAAACACATCAATGAAAGAAAACACATCAAAAATCATCCACCAAGTTTTTAACTTTTCAAGATACATTTCCCTCTAATTATGGATAGCGATTGCACTAGACATACTTTTAACAGACTCATATGATATATATTTTTAAAGAGGATTAGCACCCCATCAAATTCCAAATGAATGTCATATGGAATTATCAGCATTTGGCTTTTGACGGCCAATAATACTGCCTGAGTTCCATGCAGATTATGCCTTTAGATTTATAAGAAGAGAGCATGGAAGTGAGTACATTGTAATGAGCTTTCAAAGAACCACACTACAGCACAAACTAGAATTTCTCTTCAGGAAAATCTCTTAAGGATGGAAGGATAGGAGCACATTTTGTGCTAAATTCCAAAAATGGTACAACGTGTGATATTTTAAACAGCTGGAAAGACTAGAAAAGGTGGAATCTAAGCATAAAATATTGGGAATACACACAGGTGAGGTGGCATCTATGGAGAGAGAAACTATTACCACTTCAAATTGATGTCTCTTCGTTGTTTCAGATTTTCAGCATCTACAGTGTATTTTGCATTTTAATTAGAAAAGCTGGGACTGTTATCTTTGTAGCAAAGTGTTTTGGAGCCATTTGATAATATTGCTGAGAATTCCAAGCATTCTACTTTTATTATAAGGCAAAACAAGGGTCAGGTCAAAGTCCCTGAAGAGGAGGAGATGCTGCAGAGAACAAAGGAATGCAATTTTGTTGCAAGGCAGTAGTGAAACACACTTTTGAAATGTCAACAAACTATTAGGTATGTTACACTGGCTACTTCATTGAAAATCTCAATGTATCTTTTTTTAATAAATTTTGATCGTTACTTGAATCTTAAACAAAATGTTATAAGTAAATTACAAATGCATGAAAACTTACAATTGGAAATTTTGAAATAACTCACACATGGGATCGCTATAATAAAGAACAACGTTGTTTGGATAGCATATTGGAATAGTTCAAATCAAAACCAACAGAAAGAGAATCTATGAAATGAGTTTAGTCGGCGTTCATTTTTTCAAGGTCGTGGGATTACAGAACAGTGTTCATAATTTGTCAATGACAGACAATCTTGAGCAGAAACACAATTAACAAATCAGAGCTGCAGAAAGCAACATGCTTGTTTAAAGATGGAAAAGTTATGAGAACTTGTTATGAGTTATGAGAATCTGCAAAATGAATGAAGAAGCGATGAGGGTTTCAGTAGCAGCTCAGCTTACAAATTCCTGCTTAAGCCAGAACTGTGCAAAATAACTGGTAAAGTTTAAGGAAAATTTAAGGCAGCACAGTGGTGCAGCTGGTAGAGCTGCTGCCTCACACTGCCGGAGTTTGATCCTGACTTTGGGTGCTGTCTTTGTAGAGTTTGCACTTTCTCTCTATGACTGAATGGGTTTCTTCCAGGTGATCTGGTTTCCTCCCACGTGATCTGGTTTCCTCCCACGTTCTAAAGATGAGCAGGGTTAGCCCTCTATACATCTCATTGAGTGCTGAGGAAAATACTGGAAACAGAAACTCATATGAGTCTTGAGTACCTTCACAAAGCCAGTATATCATCTCATCACGAAGACGATAGAGCAAATCGAGCTATAGAAAAGCTGGAAAGAGTGCAGAGAAGATTTATGTGGATGTTGCCAGGACTTAAGGACCTGGGCTAAAGGGAAAAGTCAGGCAGGCTAGGACTTTATTCCTTGGAGCATAGGAGGATGAGGGAAGATTTTATAGAGGTGTATAAGATCGAGGTGAATAGATAGGGTAGATGTTTATAGAGTCTTTTACCAAAAGGGGAAACAAGAACCAGAGGACATAGGGTTAAGGTGAGAGGGGAAAGATTTAATAGGAATCTGAGAGGCAACTTTTTCAACACAGAGGGTAGTGGATATAGTGAGCTGCCGGGGGAGGTAGATGAGGTAGATACTATTACAACATTTAAAATACATTTTGACAGGTACGTGGATAGCAAAGGTTTAGAGGGATATGGGTCAAACACAGACGTGGGACCAGTGCACCTGGGGCACCTTGACTGGCATGGGCAAAATGGTCCAAAGGCCCTATTTCCAGGCTGTATGACTCTTCGCAGCCTTGAAGGGAGCATTGAAAGGGGAAGGAGGAATGTGTCTGATGATGTGATTTATTTGAAGATGATGAAAATTGCAAAAGATGATCCACCAAATGAGGAGCCTTGAGGAGTGGAAGATGAGGACTAGGAGAACTCTGTTCTTGCTATGTTCAGAAGAGGGAATGAGAGGAGAGGTGTGAGAAATAGATAAGAATCAATCAGGGGCTCTGTCTACTATGGTTGAGGGGAAGACAGTTCTGAAAGGAAGAGGATATTTCAGATGCAACAGTGCAGAGGGTTCCTTCAATGATGCATATACAACAGAGATGGAGCTGACTGAATAGAATGAAGACTGAGTAGGAGGCAGAGTAGGAAGAACTGGCCATGGGAATCTTGAGCTTGTAATTGATGTTTGTGGCTACCACATCTCTCCAAACCCAAAATGGGCAATTTCAACTTTCAAGACCAGCCACTGAAGGAAACAAAGTAACAGATTTATTTCAGCCTTTAACACTGTTCAAAACCACTTCATTAACATTGACTGAAAATAAGGTTATTAAATTAATATTTTACATTCTCTGCTTCTCTGAGTTGTGACCATGACCTTGACCCAAAGCAGATACAAACCGTGCCAAGATAAAAATGCCGTTAAACCCCTACTATGTAACTTTAAATTATTTTTCTGAGATTTAATTTGCCATGTCAAAGATAAAATACCTACATACAGGGTACTTGTTTGCATTGACCTAGAAGTACTAAAAGTAATTCATTGTACGATATTGAGGTAAATAACACCTCTGTTAAGAATGCCATATGTGCCATTAAAATTTAAATACCTGGAATTGCAATTGAATTCTAATATAGTACCATAACCATTTGCAGAAAAATTAACCTAAACTATTCTCAGCATGAGTCAACAAGTATAATTACAATGTAAAATAATCAAGTAATATTGGTCTTCCCCAAATTAAAATTAATACAGCCAGCTCCAACTGAAATTCAGGAACAATGATTTTCTTAACTAAAAACTGAGAAATAATAAATAAATCTGTGTTAATTACCAATGTAAAATGAATCTAGTTCTGCAAAATTTCTTGTCTCACAGGAACTACTGAACAACTTTCTCTCAATGATAAATCCTCTTAAAATGAATCAAACAATTGTTTTTCAATTAAAATCATTTCAGCATTTTTGTTGAGTCAACACATCATACATCATTTTGTAACAATTTCACATCTGCAGCTTCAAACATTGGAAGGTTTATTTGACGTTCTGTCCACTCTTTCTCTTGTTCCTCTCACCATATCTATAGTTTTAGCAGAGTTAACATTTCTCCTTCCACAGAGGCCGCCTGACCTGCAGAATTCTTTTAGCATTTTCTGTTTTTACTTCCACTTTCCAACATCTGAAATCCTTTCCCAGATGTTCACCATTTCAACAACCCCATTCCAATAAACAAGAATCTAATTGAATTAGACAGCACAAGTTCTATTTCATGCACTAAGCAATTGAATTTAAATGTAAAATTGTACATACCACACTGGCACTTTCATACGAGTAACGTGCTTCAGCACAGAACCAACCCTGCCAAAGTTGCCGAAATAATGATTTATGTCAACATGGGCTATAAGCTAATTGAAATCAGACTTAATACAAACAAGGTTTCAATATACTGATAGATGTTCAAGATGTCTGGAGATCATTAACATACTATGCACATAAATTGAAATATCCAAAGGACTCTTTCAGTCTTATGGAATTCACCATACACACACGATCATGTACAGATGCCTGTACAGATGCCTCCTTGATTCCACTCTCAACTATTTCCTGATTCCCTCACCCTTAATCCTCTTATGTTCCTGACCATCTCTCCTTCAATGGCCACTTTGTTCCCTGGACAGCTCCCACATTA
This sequence comes from Rhinoraja longicauda, assembly GCF_053455715.1. Lineage (NCBI taxonomy): Eukaryota > Metazoa > Chordata > Chondrichthyes > Rajiformes > Arhynchobatidae > Rhinoraja > Rhinoraja longicauda. Next base: position 44,505,053 of record NC_135959.1, on the reverse strand, counting down.
TTTTCTTCAGACCCCTTTCTCTAATTGTACACCTTCGCCTCTTCTCGCATAGAAACCCCCATACCTTCATACCTCTTATGCAAGAAACATACATCTTCTCTTTCCTTAGATCTTTTGCATATTTTCCCTACACCCTTCCCCAAAGTAGCGAATTCAAAGCATGATTCCACCATGCCTTTCTCAGTAGTCCACCTCTGAGAATTGCAGCTTTCATCGCTATCTCGGAGGATTTCAACCATGTGACTTTGGACGCTACCCTACCCACTTTCACTCAGTTTGTTGACTGTCCCACCAGGGATATAAAAACATTGGACCTGCTCTATGCCAATGTTAAAGAGGCGTACAGCTCCATAGCCCTTCCACCACTGAGAAGATCCGACCACAACCTGGTTCACCTCCTACCCAGGTATAAGCCATTGGTCCAGAGGCTGCCTGTGACCACAGGGTCAGTGAGGAAGTGGTCACAGGAGGCCTGTGACGCTCTACAGGCCTGTTTTGAGGTCGCATATGGGGACGCACTCTGTACTCGCCATGGAGAGGACATTGATGGACTCACGGACTGTGTTACCAGCTACATTAAGTTCTGTTTGGATAACGTTGTCCCTGAGGAGACTGTACACTGTTTCCCTAACAACAACACAGTGGGCGGCACGGTGGCACAGAGGTAGAGTTGCTGCTTTACAGCGCTTGCAGCGCCGGAGACCCTACGGGTGCTGACTGTACGGAGCTTGTACGTTCTCTCCATGAACTGCGTGGGTTTTCTAAGAGATCTTTTGTTTCCTCGCACACTCCAAAGACGTACAAGTTTGTAGGTTAATTGGCTTGGAAAATGTAAAAATTATCCCTAGTGTGTGTAGGATAATGTTAATGTGCGGGGAACGCTGATTGGCATGGACCCAGTGACTCGAAGGGCCTGTTTCCACGCTGTAAACTAAACTAGGTTAAGCCCCGAGTCACCAGTGACATAAAAGCCCTTCTCAACCAGAAGAAGGGGGCCTTCAGGAGTGGTGACAGGGAGGAGGTGAAACGGGTGCAGAAAGACCTGAAGGCGAGATTAAGACAGGGCAAAGACAACAACAGGAGGAAGCTGGAGCTGAAACTTCAGCAGAACAACATGTGGGGTGTGTGGAGCGGTATGAAGAGCATTACAGGCTACAAGAAGTCCTGTGGCCTGGGGAGGGAAAGCAATCAAGACTGGGCCAAGGAGTTAAACCTGTTTTTTAACAGATTTGATGTTGGGGCCTTTGCCTACGCACCCCCCTGCTCCCCGACAGACTCTCCCCCTCAATCTCCCTGGTCCACTTCCTCTGCCCTTTCTTTGTCACACCTGACCATCAAGGCTGAGCAAGTGAGGAAAAAGCTGAGCAGGCAAAATCACAGGTCCTGATGGTGTCAGCCCTAGGGTACTCAATGCATGTGCCAGCCAGTAGTTTAGAGTACCCCAGCATATCTTCAACCTGAAGAGGGTTCCTGTGATGTGGAAGACATCCTGCCTGGTTCCTGTACCAAAGAGGACACGTCCCAGCTCCTCCAATGACTACAGACCGCTGGCGCTGACTTCACACATCATGAAGTCTGATGGAGAGGCTGGTGCTCACTCACCTGCGACCCCTGGCTAAACCTTACCTAGACCCCCTGCAGTTCACTTACCAAACAAAGATGGGGGTTAAGAATGCCATCACCACTTGCTCCATCATTCCTATGCTCACCTGGATAAGCCGGGAAGCACTGTGAGTCTTTTTTTTTAAACTTCTCCAGTGCTTTTAACACCATCCGGCCTGCACTGCTAGGGAGAAAACTGATGAAGATGCAGGTGGATGCTCCATTGGTGTCCTGAATCACCATCTACCTGACTGGACAACCACGAGGCTAAGGAACTGTCTCTCAGACATGGTAGTGGGCAACACAGGGGCCCCACAGAGGACGGTCCTCTCTTCCTTCCTGTTCACAATCTACACCTCGGACTTCATAACCCAGACTCCTGCCACCTGCAGACCCTTTCGGATTACATTTCAATTTTGGGCTGCATCAGTGAAGGGAGGGAAGCTGAATACTGAGGTGTAGTCAATGCCTTTGTTGAGTGGTGTGGGCTGAATCACCTGCAGAATCACAAGACTAAGTAGTTAGTGGTGGACTTTAGGAGGAGGAACACCCCTGTCCCGTCTCTATCAATGGTGTGGATGTGCAGTTTACCAAAGATTACAAATGCCTTGGAGTGCACCTGTACAATAAACTGGACTGGTCCAGGAACACTGAGGCACTGTACAACAAGGGACAGAGCCGGCTGTACTTTTTGAGAAGTCTCCGCTCCTTCAACGTCTTTAATAAGATGCTGGAGATATGCTACCAATCGGTGGTGGCCAGTGCCATCTTCTTCGCTGTAATGTGCTAGGACAGCAGGGCGAAGGCCGCAGACGCCAACAGGATTAACAAACTTATCAGGAAGGCTGATTCCCTCCTGGGGGCAGAGTTGGATTCATGGGAGGTAGTCTTGGAGGGGAGGATGCTCCTCAAACTATCAAACTGTACAACTCCTCCCCCTTCTGTCATGGGGTAGACTGACCCCCCTCCCTAATCCTTTCCACTTGTCATTTTAAGTTTCATGTTTCATGGATCTTGTGTTTTATGATTGTTGGCAAATCAATTTCCCTCCTGGGATAAATACAGTTCTATCGTATCGTATTGTACTATCCAGCTCTGCTCCAGTTGAGATGCCTGCACTGCTTCTGACCACGCGTTTTAAAACTTGTTAAATATGCAGCTTTTGTTCCTGCAATATATCCACACCTATTCCCTCCTGATGTAAGAAAATAGAGCACAGGAACGAGCCTTTCAGTCCACAATATCCATGCCGAACAGGATGCCAAGTTAATCTAATCACCTCTGCTTTTATATGATCCATATTCAGACCTCCCAACATTTGATTTTACAAATTCATAACTTTGATGTCCAAAATTCAGAATTTTACATCAAAATTCATAATATGGCACATAATGCAACTTTTCAGCAAAAAAAAGAGTATGCACGCCAAATGCGCATATGCGTTGCACTACATTCATGTGTGAAAAATGACTATTATTTCCAACAGTCTGTAGTTCTTTGACTAAATGTACAATGTCAGGTCTATCATGAGTATATTCTGCTTTTTATAGAAAGGTTATTGAACAGAGATACTTTTTGCAACACAAAGAAAAAATTGTTTTGTTTTGTTTTTTCTATTTTGCTTTTCCCCCTACATATCCCAATTCTCTTGGTATTGAATAAAAGAACAATGGTCATAAAATGTATGACTGAGTTATGAAGAAAGAGTTGATATTTGCGACTCGACTAAGCATACGGAAGTACTGGTTGAAGAAAATCGCACATTAATTGATAATCAGCCCAAAAAGGTGGTAATTGGCTTTTCTGCTGTTTTATATTTTAATACCTGTCTTAATTAATTAAAAGTATTTATTTCACAAAATGCTGGAGTAACTCAGCAGGTCAGGCAGCATCTCAGGAGAGAAGGAATGGGTGACTTTTCGGGTCAAGACCCTTCTTCAGACTGATTAATTATATTAATTAATATAGTTATATAATCTTGCACTTAAATTTAATATTTACTCATTACAGTTCCACCACTGATTTTCTGGCACTCTTGGTTCCAGAGCTTTGCTGGTTTATCCAGCCGGCCAAGGAAGTCAGCTATGGGGATTGATGTGCTGGTTCCAGCTGGGCTGGAGCGCCAGGGCCCCGGCCGCAGGTTGCAAATTCAACTCACCGATCGGCCATGGAAGTCCCGATGAGATCGAGATTGGCTGCCTTGCCCAGCCTAGGTGCCACATTTTCGGGGAGACTTCCAGGGCGCGGGGGATTTTGCGCGGAATCCCTAGCGACCTCTAGCGGCCGAATTGACAAATTGCAATTACCAACTGTTTCGCAGAAAAAGCGAGACGAAATCGGAATGGCGGAAATAAGAACGTGGAAACTTTCTGTCAAATTCAGAAGGGTTGGGAGGGGTGCATATTCCTCCATTCTCTGGTTTAATCCCGATGAAAAACGTTACCAGACAATTGTCTGATAGACTTTTTCTGAATAGAGATGATGGAAGCATTAGCATTTCATAAAATGATAAAGAATTCTCTTACACATAAAAGCACACACAGACTAAAATGGAAACAGGCACCTTCCCCTTGGCTCAAGATTAAGTGGTGGGACAAAAACTGTACATGGAACAACAAGAACATCTTTCAATTGATGTACAATAATCATGAAAATTAAGCTCAGGTCAGATTCAATGAATAGTATTCATATAAGACAAATGATTTGATCCAACTTTGACTTAAACTTTGAGTCACATTTTGCTTGTGTTTCAAAACCGAATGACAAAACCTTTTCCATTAGAATCAAATTATGTGAAAGCTTTTAGATGATAAAGACAACCTCAAAAGTATATACTACAGTAAATGGTAAATACAAAATGGTTCATCCAAAATTAAACGTCAAGTAGAGTTGGGTTTGGCTAAGACTCAAACTTGTGAAGTGAAACTTAAAAAGAACTTAAGCATGAAAATCTCTTCATGTAAAGAGGATGTCATACTTCGAATGACTTCAGAACCAGTAGTAGAAAAAAAAACCTGTGATCATTTAAGTCACAGTGGGATGTGGAACTGTAAAATTCTGGTTGAATCTTGTGAGCAACATAAAAATGAATCTTATAGATCTTTTTCACACATCGGGGAGATAAACGTAGCTAAAAGCGAGAATTCTAGGTGCACACATTTTGCTCTAGTCAAAGCCATAGTTCAAGTCATATAACATTTTGGTTATTCACAAGACTAATGTCAAAAGAAAATTTCAACTATGATTAAGCTCTCCTGAAATAAACATTGGTGGATCTGAGTGGTTAATTATTTAATTCACTAACCACAATTAAAAACAGAATGATAAAGCATTTCCATAGGCATCTTATTCCCATGTGCAGCTTAGAGCCATTGCTTAGCTAAACCACCTGTTCATGACATGTTTTTAATTCTGCAAGCTTAATAAAAAAAGGTAGACCAGATACTCAAGGTGTAATATCTTTGATAAATGTTGCAGCAAAGAAAAGCAATAATTTGCAAATCCATGAATGTAGCATACACTTATTTCTGTGGATTTTCCACTATTACTAAGAAACCAAAACCCATTAGATCACTAATTCCCTTCAAGAAAGGGAGTATGCCCACCCCTGTATAATCTGGTTTACTTAGCTTTCCAGTCAGTTTTCAGCTGACATCCAATGCCTTCAACGAATGCTCAATAAATATGGTCCAAGCAGCAACATACATTAATAGATTTTAAACAATCAGGGTCATCAGATCCCTTGGGACCGTGAAGGTACATCCCTTCTCAATTTCAAAATGAGCGTGGAAACCACAGAACTCATCCTGAAGTGATGTATAGTTATCACTTGAGCTACCTGGGTTCACCTTTAATAAAATGACGGGTGCACAAGCCCTCCCACAGTTGCTGAACATCCACCCAAGCTCCTAGTTTAATCCGGAAGCGTCTCTGCATTTCTCGATGGCTCTCTCAAGGTCGCACCTGGCTTCTTGTACGACTCTGGATCACCTGACTTGAATGCCACAGATTTAGTCCTCAGTGGATTGTGGATCTCCTAGTTAATCTAAGACATCTAGTTAGGGAACACTTAGATGGTCTTAATAGGAACACAGTCCTCCATATATTTCCTTATAAAGTTCATAATAATTCCAGCGTTTTCATTTTTGTCCATTGCCAAGTCTACCAAGACCAAGCAGTGGAAAATTAATTTCCCAGCCTTTCATGACCAGCTCTGTACAATCCTGTGATGAACACAACCCTGTCCTCATCAACGGAGTTGGTCAACAGCTGCAGCTAGTCAAGTCAAGTCAATTTTATTTGTACAGCATATTTAAAAACAACCCACGTTGACCAAAGTGCTGTACATCAGTTCAGGTACTAAGAATGAACATACAATGGCACACAAACATAACAGCACATACATAAACAGTTCACAGCGCCCCCTCGGAGAGCCTCAAACACTAGGGAGCAGAAATAGGTTTTGAGCCTGGACTTAAAGGAGTCGATGGAGGGGGAAGTTCTGATGGGGAGAGGGATGCTGTTCCACAGTCTAGGAGCTGCAACCGCAAAAGCGCGGTCACCCCTGAGCTTAAGCCTAGACCGCGGGATAGTGAGTAGCCCCAAGTCAGCCGACCTGAGGGACCTGGAGATAGAGTGGTGGGTTAGAAGATTATTGATATGGGGGGGGGGGGGGGGGGGGCAAGCCCATTTAGGGCTTTGTATGTGAATAGGAGGAGCTTGAAGTTGATTCTGTACAGTACTGGGAGCCAGTGGAGAGAGGCCAGAATCGGGGTGATGTGGTCACTTTTACAGGTACCCGTCAGGAGACTTGCTGTGGCGTTTTGGTCCAATTGCAGATGGGACAGGGATGATTGGCTGATCCCAGTGTATAGGTAGTTGCAGTAGTCTAGGCGGGAGAAAATGAATGCGTGGATGATTTTTTCAATGTCGTCAAATTGGAGGAATAGTTTGATTTTAGCTATGGAAGAAGCTGGCTTTTACCACAGCGTTGACTTGCTTGTCAAACTTTAATGCAGAGTCAAATATCACGCCAAGGTTTTTGACATGCGGTTTGACTAGAGAGGATAAGCTTCCAAGGCTGCCTGTTATTGTTTTGATGGAGTCGGGGGGGGGGGGGGCGAATAGGATGACCTCAGACTTGCTCTCGTTTAGTTGAAGGAAGTTCTGTGCCATCCAACATTTTGTCCTCAAGGCAGTGCATGAGGCTGATTAAATTTGACCGGTTGTTGCGTTTCAGGGGGAGATAAAGCTGTGTGTCATCCGCATAGCAGTGGAAAGAAATGCCGTGCCTTTGAATGATTTGGCAGAGGGGGAGCATGTTTGGAGAGATGAGAATGGGGCCTAGGATGGAGCCTTGTGGAACCCTGCAGGAGAAGCTAGCTGGGGAAGAGGAATAATTGCCTATGTTGATGGAGAAACTCCTATTTTTGAGGTAGGAAACGAACCAGCTCGGGGCAGTACCATCAACGCCAACCCCATACCGGAGACGGTCAATAAGGATGGTGTGGTCCACTGTATCGAACGCTGCGCTGAGGTCGAGAAGGAGCAAGATTGCACAGTCGCCGGTGTCGATGGCGAGAAGCAGGTCGTTGTGTACCTTCAACAAGGCAGACTCTGTGCTGTGGTGGGCCCTGAAACCTGACTGGAAACTTTCCAGGATGGTATTTTGGTGTAGGTAAAGCAGTAGTTGATTTAGAATTACCTTTTCAAGGACTTTTGACAGGAATGGCAGTTTGGAAATGGGTCTCTAGTTGCTAGGCAAGGTGGGGTCTAGGTTAGGTTATTTCTGGAGGGGCTGGTCCACCACGTGCTTGAAACAGATTGGAACAGTGCCAGTGGCCAGAGAACTGTTGGTGATAGAGAGGATGCTGGGACTGGCTATTGCAATGTCATCCTTCAGAAGGGCAGTGGGGACAGCATCAAGGGGGCAGGTTGCAGGTTTCATAGTGGAGACAAGCTTTGCAAGGGAGGATAGAGTGACGGGTTGGAAACAGTCCAATTTAGATGAACAGACCAGTGAGACAGCTAGGTCACGGGTGGGAGGGGAAATATTCATTCTAATGTTCTCAACTTTGCTAGTGAAAAATTTAGAGAATTCTTCGCACTTAGCAGGGGACCCAACTAATCTGGTACTGGGGGCGGGACATAGAGGTAATAGTGCTAAATAGGACCTTGGAATTATGAGAGTATTTGGAAATAAGGTCGGAAAAGTATTGTGCTCTTGCAGACTTTACTGCTTCCTGGTATTTGAGAAGATTGTTTCTCAGAATTGCGAAGGAAATTTGAAGCTTATCACATTTCCACCTCCGTTCTGATTTTTTGCACTTCCTTCTTAGGGCTCTGGTGGTGTCATTGAGCCAAGGCCGACCTTTGGGCTTAGACTTTTTCATTTTAAGAGGAGCAACAGAATCCGGGATGGAAGAGCAAGTGGTATTAAATAAAGAGATGAGATTCTCAGTGCTGAGATGGGGGGGACAAGCCTCAATAGTGCAGATGTTGGAGGCAACTATGAGAGCCTCGAACTTAACTGGCAGTCAATGAGTTTATGTAGCGGGAGTAACGAACAGGGAGATGAGATTTGGCGGGAGAGAAAGGCAGAGATGCATCAAATATAATAGCTAAACAAAATTCAATCTTGACAGAACATGCTACTATTTTATTGCAACATTTCACCATTGCACTTTAAATAAATCAAATGACTCAAATTATGCGAGTGTTTTTAGGTTAAAACATTTCTTGCCCGAAGCATAACGTAAGCACTTTTAAAAATGTCAGTGACATGACTGCTTTTATCATTAAATTGTCTGTGAATATCTTCATTTTTTTATTATACCAAAAAACGAAGGTTCACATATTTAATTTCTCAACTTAATTTGATCCCAAATGGCAGCACCAACTTGGAATAACACTAGACTGCTGTACCCTTCTTCGTTTTGCCAATGGTCATAAAAATTGCACTAATATAATGATTCTTACACAAACTGAATTTTCTGGCCCTGTCATGGGTGAATAAAGAACAGATTCTGATTTTTTTCTCTCTAATTTTTCTCTTTTCTTTTTCTCAGCTCCCACCTCACAACGTTGAAAAACAAATGAAAGAACAGTACATAAAAAGTAATTTAAACATTCCTGATGCAAGCTACTCTGGCGAGCAGCACTCTGTTCCATCAGTTGATGTTTTTAATCACTTTTAAATCCTCTTTTGATCTAATTGCGGTGAAACTTTGATAATCTGCGAGCCAATTACTTGGAAATCTTGGTAGCTCAGCATTTGGCAGCAGGAGCCTGGCTCCCACACTCCCTTGACACAGGGGCCCTGGCTCCTGTGCTCCCTCAAAACTCACCTGGTTCCATATTGCACATTCCCTGAAAATCTACTGGGGCTGGAAATTTTGTTATTCTAATGTGTAATATCTTAGAAAAAGTAAATTAAATTGAATGCATTAATTAATGTTATCAATAGGAATAACATTCAGCAGTCCAGAAAATCTGCTGTCTTGGCACCCTTTGTCTGCTAGATTAAGCATTTTGCTGGAAAATTGTTTCACTAGTAACTAGTTTACAAATTGATCGGCTGCAACTGGTGCTGAATCATCTATTTACATAAATGCACCCAATTCAACTGAATTCCTAATGCAGTTTTAAACTTTTAGTGTGAGAAAGAATTAGCTACCAGATTTTTAAAAAGTCAATAAGCAACTCAGTGGGACCAACAGTGCACATGTGACCCTTTGGCCTCCGTCTTTCCACAAAGTTACTGATTAGCTCCATGAATAACATTTTCCTTAGTCAGCTACATGGAGAAAGACAAACAAAAGTGACCTTGGAAATTTCACCAAATAGTGCAGCATTTAGAATTGCAGCATTATAGTCCTTTTCTTAAAATATAGTAGTAGAATCATGATTTGGCAAATTTACAAACAATCAGTGCATTGAATAAATTTGATTTTTTTTTAAATTGTCAATTTTATTAAAAAATATGAAATTATCAAATGTTATTGGACAGCAGCCATTGATGAAATATACTGCAGGGCATCAATGTAAAAAGGTGTTATGGATAGTGACACACAGTAATTAATGGAATAACTAACATCCTTGAGCTAATGGTAAAATATTAATATTCCTGCACTTCTAACAAGAGTTGTTACAAAATAAGTTCAAATGAAAAATAATTGCAACATGGATCAACCAGGTGATACATTCTTTTAGTTTAGTTCAGAGATACAGCATGGAAACAGGCCCTTTAAGCCCACTGAGTCCATGCCACCCAGTGATCCCTGCATGTTATCCTACACATACTAGGTGCAATTTACAATTTTACCAAGCCAATTTTACCAAGCTGTATGTCTTTGAGTCTGGGATGAAACTGGAGCTCCCGGGAAAAACCCACACAGGTCATGGGCAGAACGTACAAACTCCGTATAGACAGCACCCATAGTCAGGATTCGAACGTGGCTCTCTGGCGCTGCAAGGCAGCAACTCTATATATGCCCTACCCTACCCATGCCGCCCTACTCTGCTACTGATCGAGAGAACCGTCCTTTGTTTTGCCAATGGTCACAAAATTGCAGTAATATAATGATTCTTACCCAAACTGAATTTTCTGGCCCTGTCAATGGTGAATAAAGTACAGATTCTGATTTTTTTCTTCTCTATGGTTTTTCTCTTTTCTTCCCCTCAACTCCCACCTCACAAAGTTGACAACCATCAACATTCGAAATGCTTCAACATTTACTTTTTGTCAAATAACACATTTTTTCAAGAGTAAAAAAAAAGGCACAGAACAGTAACTAGAAACTGAGACAATGCTAATTCTTACCCTCTCTGTCTAAAATACCAGGGACAATTATGCTATTCCAACTATAGCCCAAGCAAGGCTATTATTCACTAAAGAAATGTTATCAAACTTACTTTTCTGTACATTAGGCCACCAAATGGGCCTTGATATGGTGAACTATAACGTAGAAACATGGAAAAATAGGTTCGTAGAAACATGGAAAAATAGTAGGCCATTCGCCCCTTTGAGCCAGCACCGCCAATCAATATAATCATGGCTGATCATCTAAAATCAGTACCCCGTTCCTGCTTTTTCCCCATATCCCTTGATTTCTTTAGCCCTAAGAGCAAAATCTAACTCTCCCTTGAAAACATCCAGTGACTTGGCCTCCACTGCCTTCTGTGGCAGAGAATTCCACAGATTCACAACCCTCTGGGTGAAGTAGTTTTTCCTCATCTCAGTCCTAAATGGCCTACCCCTTATACTTAAACTGTGACCCCGGGTTCTGGACTCCCCCAACATCGGGAACATTTTTCCTGCATCAAGCCTGCCCAATCCTTTAAGAATTTTATGTTTCTATAAGATCCCCTTCTCATCCTAAATTCCGGTGAATACAAGCCCAGTCAACCCATTCTTTCATCATATGTCAGTCCCGCCATCCTGGGAATTAACCTGGTGAACCTATGCTACACTCCCCTCAATAGCAATAATGTCCTTCCTCAAATTAGGAGACCAAAATTGCACACAATACTCTGGGTGCGGTCTCACCAGGGCCCTGTACAACCACAGTAGGATCTCCTTGCTCCTAAACTCAAATCCTCTCGCAATGAAGGCCAACATACCATTAGCTTTCTTCACTGCCTGCTGTACGTGCATGCTTACTTTCAGTGATTGATGTACAAGCACACCCAGGTCTCGTTGCACCTCCCCATTTCCTAATCTGACACCATTCAAATAATAATCTGCCTTCCTGTTCTTGCCACCAAAGTGGATAACCTCACATTTATCCACATTATACTGCATCTGCCCACTCACCCAACCTATCCAAGTCACCCTGCAACCTCATAGCATCTTCATTGTAGCTCACACTGCCACCCAGCATGGTGTCATCTGCAAACTTGGAGATGTCACATTTAATTCCCTCGTCTAATCGTTAATATATATTGGAAATAACTGGGGTCCCAGCACCGAGCCTTGCAGCACCCCACTAGTCACTGTTAGTGGTTTTGCAGATAGTGAAGATGGTTGTGAAAGATTGCAGCAGGATCTGGATCGATTGGCCAGGTGGGCGGAGGAATGGTTGGTGAAATTTAATACAGAAAAGTGAGGTGTTGCATTTTGGGAAGTTGAACAAGGGCAGGACCTACACAGTAAATGGTCGGACTCTTGGTAGTGTTGTAGAGCAGAGGGGTCTAAGAGTACAGGTGCATGGTTCCTTGGAGGTCGAGTCGCAGGTAGATAAGGCGGTCAAAAAGGCTTTTGGCACTTTGGCCCTCATCAGTCATATTTTCATTCAAAAGAATATTTCTTAATTATAAAGTGCCACTATACTTAAATGTAATTGTTGTTATTTCCCCAATTTCAAAGCGTGGTACATAGTGGCACAGAAGTCAAACTGCTGCTTCACTGCTCCAGGGACCCAGCTTTCACCACAATCAGTGGATAAGCAAGAAAACATTCTCTGCAATTCTCAATCCTGCAAAGTGCACTGAAAATATAGGAAGGGCATTCTCAGCCCCCTATTATACTCCCTGAACACTCATGACTTCTGCAGCCAAATTCTGCTGAAACCCTATTTAAAGATTACAGGTAACACCACTGTAGTGGGCGGATCTCGAACAATGATGAGGAGTACAAGAAGGAAATAGAGAACTGAGTAACGTGGTAGCAGGACAACACAATTTCTTTCAACGTCAGCAAAACAAAGGAGCTGGTCTTCGACTTCAGGAAGCAGGATGGAGTATACGTTCCAGTTTACATCAATAGTGCTACAGAAGTGATGGCCGAGAACTTCAAGTTCCTAAGCGTAAATAACACCAACAGTATGTCCCGGTCCAAAGATATTGATGCAACAGCCAAGAAAGTACACCAATGCTTCTACTTCCTCAAATGACTGGGAAATTGGCATGCTTTCAAAGACTCTTACCAATTTCTGCAATGGATAAGACCATGGAAGCTAAGGAATTAAGGAAAATGAATAATGTTCTTGGAACATTCTTAAAGGACATTAAGATGGATAAATTGTCAAATAGTTAAGAGACAATGAAACATTAAATCATGGTTCACCAATATGAATTTATTTCTTACCAAAAGTTAGTTGTTGACAAGATTGACCAAAAATACCTATACCATCACCTGTATCAACCTATTACCTGCCAGACTTTGTCCTGCCCCTCTCTTTTTCCAGTTGTAAACCAGCATCTGCAACGTTCTGTTATGCGGCCTAACCTGATTGCATTTTCAGCAACATAAAAACACAGATCATTCATGCTTCTATTTGAATAATTAACATGTCTTTTCAGGCACATTGAAGATTGTTTATATGTCATAGACAATAGACAATAGGTGCAGGAGTAGGCCATTCAGCCCTTCGAGCCAGCACTGCCATTCAATGCGATCATGGCTGATCACTCTCAATCAGTACCCCGTTCCTGCCTTCTCCCCATACCCCCTCACTCCGCTATCCTTAAGAGCTCTATCCAGCTCTCTCTTGAAAGCATCCAACGAACTGGCCTCCACTGCCTTCTGAGGCAGAGAATTCCACACCTTCACCACTCTCTGACTGAAAAAGTTCTTCCTCATCTCCGTTCTAAATGGCCTACCCCTTATTCTTAAACTGTGGCCCCTTGTTCTGGACTCCCCCAACATTGGGAACATGTTTCCTGCCTCTAATGTGTCCAATCCCCTAATTATCTTATATGTTTCAATAAGATCCCCCCTCATCCTTCTAAATTCCAGTGTATACAAGCCTAATTGCTCCAGCCTTTCAACATACGACAGTCCCGCCATTCCGGGAATTAACCTAGTGAACCTACGCTGCACGCCCTCAATAGCAAGAATATCCTTCCTCAAATTTGGAGACCAAAACTGCACACAGTACTCCAGGTGCGGTCTCACCAGGGCCCGGTACAACTTTAGAAGGACCTCTTTGCTCCTATACTCAACTCCTCTTGTTATGAAGGCCAACATTCCATTGGCTTTCTTCACTGCCTGCTGTACCTGCATGCTTCCTTTCAGTGACTGATGCACTAGGACACCCAGATCTCGTTGAACATCCCCTCCTCCTAACTTGACACCATTCAGATAATAATCTGCCTTTCTATTCTTACTTCCAAAGTGAATAACCTCACACTTATCTACATTAAACTGCATCTGCCATGTATCCGCCCACTCACACAACCTGTCCAAGTCACCCTGCAGCCTTATTGCATCTTCCGCACAATTCACACTACCCCCCAGCTTAGTATCATCTGCAAATTTGCTACGATAACAGCCTGAGATTGATTACCAATAACATTCAATTTTTGAAGAAACTTTTTGCCATTCATTATCACAGATTCAATACCTAATTTCCATTCAAAGGGCCGAATGCCCTATTCCTGCACCTATTTTCTATGTTTCTATATCTCCACTATTTTGAGCAGCAATTCACACACACCATTTCAAATTCTTAATCCAATTGGTCTATGTAAAACCTTCTATTTTAGATGACAGGTAATCAGCTATGACATTTCTGAAAAGTAAGATAAGTGAAGCGATTTGGCCAGACAACTTCCATCCAGGTCAGTCAGTATCAAAAATGTCTGGAGCTTCAAATTGCTGAGAACATAAGCAATTATCATGAAGAGATAAGTATTCGGCCAAGAGCAAAGAGTTTGTCATTTCCATGTCATCCTACTCCTTCAACGTTTTCTGGAAGATGCCAATTCCCTGAAGCACAATGGACAATGGAGACTGCTGTGAAGAACAATGGGCAATGGGGACCGCTGTGAAGAACAATGGGCAATGGGGACCGCTGTGAAGAACAATGGGCAATGGGAACCTAGCATGGGGGGACCGCTGTGAGGGAGAGGAACAATGGGCAATGGGGACCCGGCGTGGGGGGGGACCGCTGTGAAGAACAATGGGCAATGGGGACCCGGCATGGTGGGCACCGCTGTGAGGAAGGGAGCGGAACAATGGACAATGGAGGACCCGGCGTGGGGGGACAGCCGTGAAGAATTGGGGAGGGCGAAGAACAAAGGGGGGACCGGTGTGGGGGGGATTTGTAACTTTGTAAGCGCCTTTCATGGGCAACTCTCGCATACCTTGGCAAGGTAAGCAAGCAAAGAATTCACTGTAACAATAAAGTTGTCATTCATTCATACACTATTTTCCTTTTGCTGAGGTGTAAAATTGATGGTCAGCACTCGTCGGTCAAATACTCTGGTCAGACAAATATACTATTTTCCCAAAAGCAAATAGATCTCAACAAATGAGCTCCTTCAAATTCAAAAACAATTGCTAGGACCATGATTTTATAAGCATACATTCTGTTTTATAGGCATGGCATAGACAGAGGGCACCATTCAATCTTCAAATAAATAACCCAGTCTTGTAATAAATGTTACTTCCTCAGCTCAGCACCTATAAAATCCACTCTCTATTTTTAGTCCTAATTTAAAACATTTTATATTTACAAAATTATGAGTCACTACTCACAAAGACTGCGTGGACTTTGAAAATTATATACGCCCAGGAGAGCAGAGAGTAAGGGAAGCATTTTTAGATGAGCTAATCATAGATTTTTGCTGCAGATTTACACATTATCTAAATAGAGAAATCTATTCACTCCAAAAAGTGCAAGAAGTTTATTAATCTGAATATAACTGCAAATTTTACAGACTTCTAAGTGCACATTGACTCGGCCTCAAACATTCCAAAGTCCCATACTTATCTCAGATTTTTTTTAAATGTTGATCTAGTGGGAAAAGGTACATATTTTAAAAAGAAAAGGGAACTGTTTAAACCAACTTGCCACAAGCTCATTCAAATTCATTGCAAAATGGTCTGGCAAAACCAAGTAACAATTTTAAATACCTGATTAAGGGCAAGTTGAATTTGGCTCTTTTCCACACTGCCCATATACATTAAACACAAATCAATCCTTGTGTTCTTTCAAAAAGACAGCCTGGCACATACTGAAGAGGTCTCTTGCTTCATGCTCCCCAGCTCATCCAAAATCCTAGATATTCAAACAAGGTAGAACTACACATTAAGCAACCAGTGCAATAAAGATTAACATTTCTTTACTCTCCAGTAATCAATTTAAAATAAAGTAAAAAAATAAGGGTGTCAAATTCAGCATAAGCAAAATAAAAATACCTTCTCCCCCCTCCCATCCCAATAGAAAAAAGCACAGTGGCGCAGCGGTAGAGATGCTGCCTCAGCGCCAGAGTGGGTTCAATCCTGTCTAAGGGTGCTGTCCGTATGAAGTTTGTACATTCTCCATGGGTTTTCTCCGGGTGCTCTGGTTTCCTCCCACAGTCCAAAGACCTGCAGGTTGCAGGTTTATTGGCTTCTGTAAATTGCCCCTAATGTGTAGGATGCAACGATGAGATAACATAGAACAAATGAACGAGTGATTGTTGGACGGCACAGAGGGGGCCGAAGGGCCTGTTTCCACGCTGTATCTCTAAACTAAACTTGCCTTGCATTACCTAGCTACTTGGAAATGGAGGACTTCCATTCACATATAATGTGACTTTTTAAAAAATAAGTGTAAATAATAGTTCAGAAATTATCACTTCATGCAATTTTCAGATTTAATGATCGGCTTGGTGAGAAGTGGAAAAATGAAGTGAACAAAATTTATGTCAATAATGTGGCTCTAGTAATCAACAGTCTGCTCATTGGTGAGCAGATACACGGCTATGGCATGACTGACCAGTGCTGACCACCAATTTTACACCTCAGCAAAAGGAAAAATTGCTATGAGGAAATAAAACTGCTGAATGGTAGAAATGGCTAGTTCTCTGCTACAAACCGAAAAAATAAGTTATGCCAGATTGTTACGATGGATATTGTGTCTAGGATGCTGCAATGTGCCCAAGCAGAAGATGAGGTGCTATTACTCAAGTTTACATTGACCTCAAAATTACAGTGCAGAGACCACCAATCAAAGCGAATTAAAGTGACAAGCAACTGGAAGTTCAGTGTCATCGGGGTCATCCCTGTGGGCAATACGCAGGGTTCCGCAAAGTTTTTCCCCGCTGTTCATTTGATTTCCCCAATATTGGGGAGATCATTTAGTGAACACCAAATACAAAACACTAGTTTCACACAGGTGGTGGGTATATGGAATGAGCTGCCAGTGACATAGTTGAGGCAGATACTATAACAACATTTTAAAAGGTATTTGGACAGGTACATGGATAGGAAAAGTTTAGTGGGATATGGGCCAAACATGGGCAGATGGGACTCGTTTAGATGGGGCATCTTGGTCAGCATGGGCAAGTTGGGCCGAAAGACTTGTTTCCATGTTGTATGACTATAACTCCATGACTAGATTTGAAGCGATGCAAGTGAATCACTGCTTCACCCACAAAGACTGTTTCCTGGAGATATTCCAGAAAACAATAAACTGTTCAACGTTGGGGTAATTGTAACAGACAAGGCACAAATTCTGGAATATGTAAAGGGAATGGCAACAATGAAATTGACGATAATAACTAAACCGAACACTATAATTAAAAATGAAATGGATAAGCTAATAACAATAATCTGAATCCAAAATAATCTGAGTCTGAATCCAAAAATCTGTGGCATGCACTGATTAACCTAACATTGATCCAACAAAAGGTTTATAATGTTTCTGATGTTTTAGCAGATGAAGAAAGTGAACAAATGAAAGTGAAGACTTTGTGCAGACTTACCCACAAGATTCCTTTTAAATCTCTGGCCTCACATCTCTTGTTTTCGATAAGCAAATTATTTTCATATGGTAGGGTTATCTAAGTCTGTCATCATTTTATATACTTCCACCATATTACACCCTCGGCTTCTTTTGCTCCAGGAAAAATACACCCTATTCCATCTCCCCCATAACTAAAGTTCCCCAATCCAAGCCGTATTCTGTTGAATCTCCTCTGCATTTTCACAAGCAAAACCCACATCATTTTGAAGAAGGGTCCCGAGCCAAAACACCTATCCATGTTCTCCAGAAATACTGCCCGACCTGCTGGGTTACTCCAGCATTTTGTGCCTTTGTTTATAAACCAGCATCTGCAGTTCCTTATTTCCATATTGTTACAAAAGTTTTGCAACTCCAATCAGAACTGCGCACAATACTCTGGCCTAACCAGTGTTTTGTAAATTTGCAGCAAAACACCAATTCTTATATTCCATGCACCAACCACGAAGGCTAGCACGCCTTAGGTCTTCTACAACACCATATCCACCTGTGTTGCCATTTTTAGCAAACAATGGACTTGGACTCCTGGATCTTTCTGCACTGACTTTGTGGCCCATCCTTTGCAATAGATATTCTCCCCATACATGACTTTGCAAAAACATATTTCACAAATGTTTGAATTAAATTCCATCTGCTAATGCTCCATCCAACTTTCTAAATGACCTATATCTTGCTGTGGTCTTGCACAATTCCACCAATTTTTGCATTATCAACAAACTTACAATTCATTCCACCTACGTTCCACATCCCAGTGGTTAATATATACCACAAAGAGCAAAGGTCTCAGCACCGAGCCCAGTAGTACAACATTAGTCATGGAATTTCAATCAGAAAAACATTCTTTCACCATCACTCTCTGCTTCCAATCCAATTTTGTATCCTATGAGCCAGCTCGCCTTGGATCTCATTAACAAGTTTGCCATCGGGTTTGAATGCAACATTTCAGCTGATTTTTCAAAAACACTAAGAAAATATTATCCCATGTTACTCTATATGACAATAAGCTAGTTATCAAATTATTTTCTCTTAGTCTAGACATAAAACAAATCCATATCAATTTTTGGTAGCAATCTTGAAAGTTAGAGCACACCAAAGAACATTTGGCCCATCATCATACATGCCGCAGTTCTTTAAAACAGCTATTTAATATGCCACAATTACTTGTTCCTTCTTCACATATGTTAAATTTGCATTAATTTGTTTATTCATGCTCAGGTTTAAACAATGGACTATTGCACAGAATATATTTAATTCAAACCTGGCTGAAACAAAACTGAATGTGACTTTGAATATGGCACATATACTATAACAAGGCAGTGATGTTTCATTGCATTTCATTATCTCAACAACAAGCAACACTTTGCAAGCAAAACAATTTGAAAACTGTCAAGTCTTTAGATCACTATAAGTAATAGTACATGACATAAGGATACACAAATTATAGAATAGGCAAACTGCCCATTTCCTTATGCCATTAATAATACTAAAAAGTTAGTGAAGTGTGCCTTAATCCACACTCTATAAAGTTATAGATATATTTAGATTATGGACACCAACCTTTGACATAATATCAAACATAATATGAACCATTTAACGAGTTCAAAATGTAAAGTTTCACATTATGTTCAATCGATGGATTTGTGAATATTCAACTTGAGTCACTTGCTTCATAAAGATTAGATTTCAGATGTTTTTAGAATACGGATATTATAAATAGATATCATCGTCAGTATGCCATAATAAACAGCAAGACTGCCACTTTGACAATCAACATAGGATCATGCAGGTTGACACTCACAACTCAGATAATGGTCATATTCCTTTCATTTTAAGGCAGTCTATTGTCAATTCACCGGGTCCCCCAGTTTCTGTGCTCCCCTACCGCTCACCAGGGTCTCTGTTCCCCTCTATACATACCTTGTTCACTGGAAGAATTCTAATACTATATAACATTTTGTTTTTAAGTTCAGTGGAAACGTGTTGGGATATTAACAAAAATACTGTCTAACAGTCCGGAAAATCTGACTATGCAGCAAAGTTCCAAGCATGCCAGACTATCAGGGTTTTACAGAGCAAAACAGAAAATCCTAAAATGTCATCTGGTCAGGCAGCATCTTAGAGTTCCAAAGAGATAAGCTAGTTTTGTTTAGAGATAGAGCATGGAAACAGGCCCTTCAGTCTACCGAGTCCATGCCGATCCTCAGTCAACCGTTCACATGCTAGTTCTACACACTCCCTTCACACTAAGGGCAATTTCCAGAGGCCAATTAACTCACAAACCCACGTCTTTGGGATGTGGGAGTAAACCGGAGCATCCAGAGGAAACCCACCAGGTCACAACGAGAACCTGCAAACTCCACACAGGAGCACAAACATAGCAATGGAGCAGGCCTTACAGCCCACACCAATCATCAACCACCATTTACAGATCATGCATTAACCCACCTTATATTATCCCCATATTCTCATCAACTCCCCTGATTCTACCACTCACATGCACACCAGTGCCCAACTAACCCACCAACCTGCATGCTTTTAGAATGCCAGAAAAATCCACAGCACCTGGAGGAAACTCAGATGGTCACTGGAGCCATGCAATCTCTATGCAGATGGCACCAGAAGTCAGTATTGAACCCGGGTCTCTGCCACTACTGTGCCATCAATGGAAAGAGATGCAGAGCAAATATTTTAGGAGATTTCTTGTCAAAACTGGGAAGGAGCGAAAAGTTGCAGGGAAGATCACAGAGAAAGAGAATATTTGTAATAGAAGGATGCTAAGATTACGAAAGGGTAAGTGAAAATCAATGGGTTAATGGCAGCAGTTAGAGAGCCATAATACAATCAAAAGAGCATATATAGGGGCAAAATGCAGGGCTACCAAACATGTCCACCACATTAATCTATACGAATAACGAGAAAGCCAAACCAATATCACAGATAAGTATTGGTTTATTATTATTATGTGTACCAAGATAGAATGAAAACATTTGTTTCCACGCTATCCAGTCAAATCATATTCTACACGATTAGAATCAAGCCGTACTCAAGTACAAAAGGTAGTGAGTGCAAAGAGTAAAATATCAGATTGCACAAAACAAGGGTCAGATACGACCTCAGCACCTAGCAACACTTGGTGCTTGTATATCCAGCTCTTATGCACATTTGCATTCAGCGACATGCAAAGGTGGCTGTCAGATAAGGGCCATATGGGTGCATTTCCTCCTTCATAACTCTAACTTTTCTCGATTGATATATTACTGTCACATGTATCGAGGTAGTTAAAAGCATTTTTTGCATGCCATCAAGTCAAATTGTATGACACAAGTGCAATCAAGCCATACACAAGTGTAATATGTAGTGAACAAAGATAAATACCAGACTTCAGAATATTGTCTAACAGCATTAGTTTCCCATTAGAGAAAGTACAGATTTTTTAAATGATTGGTCCACAATGAGCTAGGTTGGAAGTTTGAGATTATACCTGAGCTAATGGGAAGATGATTCAAGACTCAGATAACTGAAGGGCCTGTCCCAGTTACGCAATTTTTATGGCGACTGCCAAAGTCATAGCAGATCGGCAAAATTTTCTTTTACCCTACGACAATGCCAAGTCAGGTCTATATAAGTTTCTTTTTTTGTGAAATTAGCACCTGGCTAAGAGATTACATCGTCTTCGGAAACATCGCAAAATTCCCACACTTACCTGACCGTCAAACTGTCGCCTCCAATCTACCTGTCAAATGTCCTGATGGTAAATAAATTGGTTGAACAAAACTATCTTCTGGTATCTTCAAATGCCTTTTCTTAATTTAATATTACGTGCTTCTAAATGCATCTGCGGCAAGGGTTTTTCAGTGAATAAATAAATAAATGAATGAAAAGAGTTCTCATAGTGCAGTGCATGTGTCAGCGATTTATTTCATTGGTCAAAATGAATGAGACTAGAATCTTTGAATGAGATGACATGGTAAAGAACTTAGAAACATAATAAATCCAGACTCTAATTTTTTTTTAATCACCAAAATCAACTTTATTACAACAAACTATATTCCTATGAAAGATGGATAACTACATGCCAAAATCTTTTTTAAAACGGACACTTCAAACGATTACAAAATATGCCTAAAACTTTCACTGGCCGGACCTTGCTGTCGGTTTGTTCAAGTGTCTACCCACCTTTGACAGCATCACGGTCTCTGCCCCCATTCCACACCTGGCTGTTGCAGCTGCACTTCTGTCAGCTGTCAAAACGGGTTTTGACAGTTCCTGTCAGACCTTATCTTCTCCTGACCCCGGTACCTGTCTCCGGTTGACGTTGGTAGTCAACCATGAAATTCATCCGTCCTCAGTACAGGCGACAACCTAGCAAACCTGGGAACAGCATGCGACAGCGCCCGCAATAAGCTACCTGGTGACAAGCCAGCTGTGCCGAGAAATTTCTAGCAGGTAAATTTTTCCGCGACGCGCCAATATCCACGATTCATTGAAGACTCCTCACGATCTTGCCCGCCACACCCCGGCGAACGTTCAGCAAAAGCCTAGTCGCCGGCAGTCGCCTTAAAATCGCCTAACTGGGACAGGCCCTTGATGTGCTGATAACATATTTCTACTCCGCAAGAATAATCTCTTTAGTGGGGGTTTCTTCAATATTCCTTCCAATTGGATTTCAAAATGTTTTGCATCCTTTCACCAATGTACTTTATCCACAAGCTATTGTAGTGACATACACCTATCCCCCTGACTATTAAATCCCCTGGGTCCACTGCAATTTTACGTACCACGTCCTCACCATGCCACACATGCTTTGGAGGTTTCAATGGATGTCACTATCTTTACAAAATAATATTTAGCATGTTCCTTAATAATGGATCGATTGGGCTTATATTCACTGGAATTTTGAAGGATGAGAGGGGATCTTATAGAAACATACAACATTCTTAAGGGATTGGACAGGCTAAATGCAGGAAAAATGTTCCTGATGTTGGGGGAATCCAGAAACAGGGGTCACAGTTTAAGAATAAGGTGTAGGCCATTTTGGACTGAGATGAGGAAAAACGTTTTCACCCTGAGTGTTGTGAATCTGTGGAATTCTCTGCCACAGAAGGCCGTGGAGGCCAATTCACTGGATGTTTTCAAGAGAGAGTTAGATATAGCTGTTAGGGCTAACTGAATCAAGGGATATGGGGAGAAAGCAGGAAGGGGGTACTGGTTTTGGATGATCAACCATGATCATATTGAATGGTGGTGTTGGCTCAAAGGGCCATAGTTTGGCATAATTCCCCCAAAACATCATCACAAAGATAGATTGAAGCAAAGCAATTTAACTGGAAATGGCATTAGAAAAGACTGACACAAAATATAGCTCCTTCCAAATGAACTACCTTGTTTAATCTCAAAAAATGCTGGAGTAACTCAGCAGGCCAGGCAGCATCTCAGGAGAGAAGGAATGGGTGACGTCACCCATTCCTTCTCTCCTGAGATGCTGCCTGACCTGCTGAGTTACTCCAGCATTTTGTGAATAAATACCTTCAATTTGTACCAGCATCTGCAGTTATTTTCTTATACTACCTTGTTTAATCTTGCTCACTCATGATGAACAAAGGATCATCTACCTGTTTCATTTTTTTAATTAAAGGTACATTTTTACAAAAGCCTAGATCAAGATACCTTGTACAACGGATACCTTCCCATGCAACACCCATCCTTTTAAATCAACCTTTCCCATCATACTGGGACCCAGAAGTCTTCCTGGTAAAGCAGCAATTAACTTGCACTTCTTCCAATTCAGTCAATTGTATTTGGTTTTAATAAGATGGGCTACACTACATTGGAAAAAAACTGGGGGACTATTTTGCAAAACGCTTCTGTTCAGTCATGAGGGTAATCCTGAGCTTCATGCTGCCTGGTACTTATACTGCATCCTACTCTGAGCTTGCCATGTTTTGAATAAGACGATTCCTAACACTTCAGCCTCAACTTTATTCCTTTACTCCTCTCCTCTTATTATTCATACCTCCACCACGGTTTAAAAAAAAATGGAAAGACTGCAGTGCTTTAATCTGATCTCTATCTCAGGAATCACTTAACTTTGCCTATTGCACGTTGTTTTTATGCAGTCTTGTGCTGTATCTTCACAAACTCAGCAGACTATTTTTAGGTATGCCTGATGCTGCTCCCAATGTATTTTTTTACATTTAAATGAACTAGAGTCTACATCTTGACTTGTGGTCTTGATAGTAGAGTAAGAAACATGTTATGCCAGAAGATTATAGACAATGACAGAATGCATTTTGTCTGCTGCTGAAGGCTCAGTGCACCTCATAATTTCCCCAGTTTCAACTGCTAAACTGATTTTGAATTACATTTGAATTACATTTAGCAGAATGATATGCCTACTCGTCAGTAAGGTATGCCTTCATTATAACAATCATATATTCCTTTATTCGTCCCACACCGGGCAAATTTACAACCATAACCATGCCTTCGGCTCCAAAACTGTGCTGTGGTCATTTTTTAAAAATCAGTACTGCTACAGACATGCAACAGGTCAGTGTTCTAATTGTTACCACTTCCAAAAGTATTACTCCAGAAGATGAAAGTGGAAGATCAGTATTAGTTGATATTAATCTCTTCAAGTTCTGTTGGCAACAACAATCCTAATCCACTTTCGTTTGAAGCACCACAAATTCTTGCCTGTACCGTTACGTGGGCCTTCAAAACATCTATGAGTTGATGTCCAGTAGTCTCATGATAAAACCAATAATGTCCTTCATCCCCAAAAGGCAAAAAATTATACTGGGCAAATAGCATTTTTTTTTTACATTTGTAATCTACCAGTAGGTAAATAAGTACACTTTGTAACAGTTTTAAGTTTCCAACTTTGAATCATTTGTTCAATTGATTCATAGATGGAAACTTAAAACTGCAGCAAAGTAAATGTAAAAAAGACAAATGTAAAAAAATGCCATTAGCCCAGCATAATTTGTTTTAATGTTAAAAAATGCCTATTTAAAGGGCCTGTCCCAGTTCGGCGATTTTTAAGGTAACTGCCGGCATTTGTCAAAGTCGTAGCAGATCGGCGAAAAACCGGCGACTGGACTCCCCCTACGACAATGTCTACGACAATGTCTGCGACAAGCTACGACAACCTACCACCTAGTTGACGGCAAGCTACCGACAACCGGTGACCCAGTCGTCGCGACCTAGGACGTCCACCTATGACAGCGACAACCTACGACAACCGAAGTCAACCTACCTCCACCCTCGACAAGCTATGACCCTGTCAGGTCACAACTGATGACAATGGCAGCCATTTCACGTAAATTTGGCACCAAAGGGGTGTGGGCAGGGTCTCCAATCATTCTGCATCATGACTGCCAGGAAGCAACATATGATGGCATTGCTCTTACATGAAATGCAAGCCCTGCTGCTTGCAGCGGCCCTCACGTTTCAAATTCTGATAGTCAGAAGAAAAAGAAGAATGGGGAAGAAGAGGTCTGTGAAATTCATCCGTCGTCAGTACCGGAGACAACCTACGTCACCTGGCGACAACCTGGCGATAACTTACAACAGCGCCCATGTCAGGATACGACAAGCTACGATCATTGGCGTCAAGCTAACAGTCGCCGAAAATGTTTGACCAGGAAGAAAATTCCGCGGCGACCAGAAAAAAGCTACGACTTTTTGGAGATTACTCACGACCATGCCCGCGACACACCGGCAACAGCCTAGTCACCTGTAGTCGCCTTAAAAATCGCCGAAGTGAGACAGGCCCTTTAGTTGAACAGATGCCTGTTTCTCGATGACAAGCTAAACTAAGGTGCACTCTACTCCCTAAATTGAACAGTTCCAATATGCTATTACAAATATCTGGGAAGTCCTCAGTGTAATTCAGGCTCCAATTCTGAAGATGATTTGACCAAAGGGCCACCATGAAGAAGAGTGGCCGACGGATATATCGTTGGGAGTGTTTCAGAGGAACCAGAGAACAACAGGAGTAAAAAAATATTTCTGTGTGTTACCTGATCTGAAAGAGTCCAGTTCTCAAAATGTCAATTGTTTGGAACAGGGGAACTGACAAGGTACCTTGGAGGAAGTTAGTGTGGAAAACAAGTCAATGGCAAAAGAGAAAACAAAAAAGTGAACCATTTTCTGTTAGTGGATGCCAAATGACTTTTAAAAATGCTTCTAACACCTCGCTATAATCAAGATCACAATTTAATTCCAGCAAGTCTTCATATATAACTATTAAGTTAGAAAGGCGGCACGGTAGCGCAGCGGTAGAGTTGCTGCTTTACAGTGAATGCAGCGCCGGAGACTCAGGTTCGATCCTGACTACGGGTGCTGTACTGTAAGGAGTTTGTACCTTCTCCCCGTGACCTGCGTGGGTTTTCTCCGAGATCTTCGGTTTCCTCCCACACTCCAAAGACGTACAGGTATGTAGGTTAATTGATCGGGTAAATGTAAAAATTGTCCCTAGTGTGTGTAGGATAGTGTTAGTGTGCGGGGATCACTGGGCGGTGCGGACTTGGTGGGCCGAAAAGGCCTGTTTCCGCACTGTATCTGAAATATGAAAATAAATATGAAAAGTCTGATGATGGCATATCCTTCTGGTGCATTATATATTTTTTAATTTTGTTTTAATTCCAATAATTCCAACTGGGCCTCCCCCATTAAAAACATGTGGAAAATTGGGTGAGTTTAAAGAAACATTTGCTTGTACGGTTTCACTGATTCTCGCGTTAGGTAATTTTTTCATTAAATTAAAGGCAAGTAATTCAATTTCAAGCACTTTATGACATCAAGCTTCATTTTTATGCACTAAAATGCAAAAAAGAATCAAGACTAAATGGATCCTTTGCAATTTAATACTAAATGTATAATCTCCATTTTCGCCCTATTCAAACAAAACTCCGACAATTCAAATGATTACACGTCCCATAATTGCAGCATGATCAAAGTGTGATAGCAAAGAACGGTACAGCAAACCCTCGTTTTAATGGAACTCTTTATAACAGATATTGGTTGCAGCAGACAGACCTACTGACCTACAGGTGGCCGCCAACGCCATCCCCAGCTCGCGCTGCCTGCCCGGCCGCTTACAGGCCCGGCAGCTCGCATCACATACGGTTCACGCCATCTCCCCAGCTACCTACAGCCCCAGCTGCCCAAGCCACCTCCCCGGCTGCAGTTCCCAGTGTCTGATTTAAAATACTGGGTAGACACAAAATGCTGGAGTAACTCAGCAGGACAGGCAACATCTCTGGAGAGAAGGAATAGGATGCTGCCTGAGTTACTCCAGCATTAAACCAGCATCTGCAGTTCTTTCCTACACATAAAATACTGGGGATGTGTTTGGCTTCAGGCTCAGTTCAAGGCCATTTTCTTCTGTGTGAGACCGAAAGACTGACGAGAATATATATACCATGATAATACCGTACTAGGTTACAGTGGATAATCGGCAATAATTGACACAATTTCCTCCCCTGTCCTCTCCCGGCCATGGACTGTTATAAAGAAGGTTTACTATAGTTGATTTTGGTAGGATGGGCTCCTGAGCTCATACATTTAATTGCTATTTGGCCACATGGGAATGCCTACCATATTTCTAGCAAAATGTGTTTCATATCTTTCGACTGATGTCATGTCACTCAACAACATAATTGAAAATCTTAAGTAGATGGTCTCCTTTAATCTATGACTATTTATGTACTAACAGAAAACTGCATATTAGCAATGACACCCTTTCCCCCCCAAAAAGATTAAAGTTAAATTCAATTGCAGTTGTTAATAAGTAATAACAGACCATGTCAGACAAAAATCTAATCTGTCCTTGTTACTTAGGAAATTTTCGATTAAAAACTGAATGGAATTGAATAACTTTTATTATCCAAGTATGTATACATACAAGGAATATCGCAACACGATATACAGTAGACGATTAAAAATAAAACATAATTTAAACATGTGAAGAATAAAATAAAATACCAGAGCAAAAGGAGGCTACAGACTTTTGTCTGTTGAGTAGAGTTGCTGCTCGTGGGGAAAAAAAGCTGTTTTTATATCTGGCTGTGGCGGCTTTGACAGTCTGGAGTCGCCTCCCAGAAGGAAGTACTTCAGAGTTTGTGGCCAGGGTGAGAGGGGTCAGAGATGATCTTACCCGCTCGCTTCCTGGTCCTTGCAGTGTACAATTAGTCAATGGGGGGATGGTTGCAGCCAACAACCTTCTCAGCTAATCGAACGATGCGATGCAGCCTCCGGATGTCATGCTTGGTGGCTGAGCCAAACCAGACCATGATGGAGAAGGTGAGGACAGACTCTATGATAGCAGTATAAAACTGGACCATCATTGCCTGTGGCAGATTGTGTTTTCTCAGCTGCCGCAGGAAGTACATCCTCTGTTAGGCCTTTTTGACTGTGGAGTCGATGGTGCCCCCCCATTTAAGGTCCCTGGAGATGATGGTTCCAAGGAATTTAAATCTGCACAGATGTAACTGTGGTGTTGCTGTTGGTGAGTGGGGGAGCTCTCCTAAAGTCTATAATCAATTCCACCGTCTTAAGTGAATTGAGCTCCCGGATGTTGCGGTGGCACCTGGATGCCAGCTGTGTCACTTCCTGTCTGTAGGCAGAATCCTCCCCATCCTGGATCAGTCCAATCAGGGTTGTGTCATCCGCAAACTTGAGAAGCTTGACAGAGGTGTCTGTGGAGGTGCAGTCGTTGATGTAGAGAGAGTAAAGGAGATGGGGGAGTACGCATCCTTGCGGTGCTCCTATGCTGAGGGTCTGAGATGTGCTTTCCCAGCCTCACCTGCAGTCAGGAAGTTGGTGATCCATTGACAGAGGGGTTCAGGCACAGTCAACTGGAAGAGTTTGGAGTGCAGTAGCTCTGGCACAATGATGTTGAATGCAGAGCTAAAATCCACAAACAAAATCCTTGCATAGGTCCCCTGGCGGTCTAGGTGCTGGAGGATGAAGTGCAGCCCTAGGTTGACTGCGTCATCCACTGATCTATAGGCCCGGTATGCAAACCGCAGGAGGTCCAGCAGGGGATTTGTGATATTTTTCAGCTGGGCAAGCACAAGTCTTTCAAAAATCTTCATGATTACAGAGGTCAGTGCGGCAGGTCAGTAGTCATTAAGACCAGTAATCCTTGTTTTTTGGAGTACAGGAACAATAGTGAAGACAAGCAGGCAGGGACCATGCAGGTTTGCAGGGACTGATTGAAAATGTCTGTGTAGACTGGTGCCAGTTGTTCGGCACAGAGCTTGAGGGTAGAGGGGGAAACATTGTCCGGTCCTGGATATTTCTGGCTTTTCTGTCTCCTGAATAGCTTTTCCACCTCTTCAAAATATAACTATTATTATAAACATCGTGTATTAAATAAAGGGTGTACTCAACAGTCATCTCTGGGCATTCAAGAACGAAAACTATCTTCTGATCTCCCAAGGATTTAAAATAATACATTATTTTCTGTATGTTTCGGTTCTTCCCACATCACATGAACTTCACACAACCTGAAAACTATATCTCCCCGTACTCCACCCTATTTCCATTCGTCCAACTCCAACCTCTAATGACAACTATTTATGATAACTATTTGTCCTGACTCGCTGAGTTTCTACGGCATATTGAATCTTTATTGTGGTAATGCTGTTGAGGTATTAGGGAAATCAAGGAGGCATAGGTTTAAGGTAATGGTGGGGGGGGGGGGGGGGGTGTTTTAATATGAACCCAAGGGACAACCTTTTGTTTTACACAAAGGACGTTAGGGATGTGGAACGAGCTGCCAGAGGTGGTTGAGGCAGGAACCATCACAACATTTAAAAAAATATTAGGACAGATATATGGATAGGATAGGTTTGGAGGGACATGGGTCAAACGCAGGCAGGTGGGACTAGTATAGATGGAGCATGTTGGTCAGTGTAGGCAGGTTGGGCCAATGGGCCTATTTCCACACTGTATGACTCTATGACGCTGCTTAAAACAGCGGTTTGTGGAGGAAAATGCAGCTAGCTGAAATTAGCTACTCTGTTTTAACCATTCGGCTCTTTCGTGTTCTTGTTCTATGCCTGTATGAAACTTTGCGAGTCTTCAAGGTACAACAGACGTCTTTATTACAGCAACTCAATGCTGGCAGCAAGACAACTAAAATGGCTGCAACTCCACAATCTGATTGCACACTCCACACTGTGCACAGCCAAGATAACTATGTACAAAACATTTCCCTCTGTCCTGTGCAGTGCCACCTGCTGCATGGGAGGAGCCACGGATCCTCCCACCCCACATAGTCCATCAGACATCACAGGTTCTAAGCCTCACCTTGGCACAATTTTCCTAATCTCTTTCTTTCAGTTGACAGCCATTTGGTTTCTGCAAAATCATGGTCTAGCTCAATTTAGAACAGCTGAGAATTTATTGCATATTTACTTGTTATTGTTGTTGCGTCAAATGTACCTGTAAAAGTCAACAGTGTTTGATTTTCAATTGTGCTGAAACGGTACTTTGAAATTCTTACTTGCAGTAGCACAACAGGTATGTAAATGTGGTACTCAGTAGATACAATAATAAACAACAAAAAGTTCAATTGTTTTTAAAGTAGCTCAAAATTCCTTGTGCGATCAAGGCAGTTCATGGTTCAGCTGGAGTTTGTCGGGCTCAATAGCTTGATGGTTGTTGGGAAGCTGCTGCTCCTGAAGCTGGACATTAGTTTTCAGGCTTCTTCAAGGATGAACTTCATTGTTCCAGTTCATAGTCATACAGCGAGGAGACAGGCCCTTCGGCCCAACTTGCCCACGCTGATCATCATACCCCCATCCACACTAGTCCCACCTGCCTGCGTTTGGCCCATACCCTTCTAAATCCAGCCTATTGCACATACCTGTCCAAATGTTTTTAAACATTGCGATAGTACCAACCTCAACAACCTCCACTGGCTGCTCATTCCACATACCTACCACCCCTTGAACAAGTTGCTCCTCGGGTTCCTATAAATCCCCCCTCCACTTCAATTTAAACCTATGTCCTCTGGTTCTGGATTACCCTACTCTGCGTAAAAGACAGTACATTCACCCCTTCAATTCCCCTCATTTTATATACTTCTATAAGATCACGCCTCATTCTCCTGCGATCCAAGGAATAAAGTACTAGCTTGCTCAACCTACCCCTTTCACTCATGCCCTCTAGTCCTGGCAACTTCCTAGTAAATGTTGTCGGCACCCTTTCCAGCTTTTAAAAACATCTTTCCTATATAGTGACCAAAACTAAACACAATACTCCAAATCACAAATAAACACTCTCCGTCCTTCGTCTGAGATTGCTGGAACATCGCAGTTTTAAATTTTGTAAAAAGTAAGCTTTCGCTGTTGCCGCTTGATAATGTTTCCACATTGTCATTGTTGCCGCTTGACTTATTGCGCCGTTTCCATGGATCCCCCAGTTGAAGTCTAAATGTTCTCACCAACCAGGACTGCGGTGAGTTTTAGATCGATTTTAAAACAGCACGGAAACAAAAACTTTTACCATCAGGTAACGAGAGGAGCGAGCGTTTAATTTCTGCGCCTTCAATTTCAGTGCCAAGGGTTGAGGAGAGGGAAGATGGAAATAAGTTGGTGCTGTGCCCGCAGGACCTGAGGCGAGAGGGGGAGATCCAGTCCAGGTCAGAGCTTGGCCAGGCATCAGCGGTTGAACTGAGTTTAAGTGGAGTTAGAGCCGATGTAAGCGCGGTTTCGATGGTTACTGCCCAGGCCTCTGACTGCCCCATTACTCGACCCGTGTTCCCCTCTCTCACTGAGTCTCGCACCTTTCCTCCTCTATTCCCATCCGGGGTTTCTTCAAACCACCTGTTCCCCCCCCTTCCCCCCTCCTCCCACTCTCTTTCATCATTCATTTCCACACAAAGAATAAACACAACGAAACTTACCGAATTTGGTTTTGGTGCTCCGCATATCGGACACGGAGTGCAGCTACCCGCCGATCGACCGAGCGAGCCGCTGGCCGGACTCTGCTCCCCTCCCCTTCCTCCTCCCCTCCCTTCCCCTCGACGCTCCGGCGCCGACCCGCCGCCCCCACGAGGCAGCCGTGCCGCGCCGCGCCGCGCGCGCCCCTGAATCAAAAGCAACGGCTCAGCGTTCGCCCGGGAGGGAGAGAGCGGGGCTTCGGCTGCCCTCATTTACATCTTTAACAGGTGAAAGAGTTTGCTCTAGGTTTATGATTTATTTGTTATAGTTGCTGCGTCCAATGTACTTACAGGAGACATCTCTAATCTGAAGAAGGGTCACCTATTGCTGCCTGACCCGCTGTAGTTACTCCAGCATTTTGTATCTCTGCCGTCAAGAAGAAGGTACAGGAGTCCGAAAACTGTAACGTCCAGGTTCATGAGCAGCCTCTTGCCAACAACCATCAGGCTACTGAAAACCACAAACACAAATTACAACTTTAGAATTCAGAAAGATAGACATGAAATGCCAGAGTAACTCAGCGGAGATGCTGCCTGTCCCGCTGAGTTACTCCAGCATTTTGTGTCTCTGGTTTAAACCAGCATCTGCAGTTCCTTCCTACACAACTTTAGACTTTAGTTTATTGTTGTCACGTGTACCAAGGTACAGTGAACAGGGGGGAGGGAGGGTGGAGGGAGAGGGGGGAGGAAAGGGTGCTGCGCCAATGCAGGAGAGGTTTGGGCCCAACGGGTCCACTTGGTCCAGTGTGACAATAAAACATTCTTAACTCATGGTCACGTGTACCACCGAGGTACAGTAAAAAGCTTTGTTTTGCATGCTGTCCAAACAGATCAAATAATACCATGCATAGATACAATCAGATCAAAATCAAGTACAAAAGGCAGAGCAAAGGGAAAGATAAAGAGTGCAGAATATAGTTCTCAGCATTGTAGTGCATCAGTTCCAGAGGCAAAGTTCAATGTCCACAATGGGGTAGAGGTGAATCGGACTGTACCCTAACTTTGGGAAAGACCGTTCAGAAGCCTGATGATGGAGGGGAACAAGCTGTTCCTGAGTCTGGTGGTGCATGGTGGTGGTGATCCCTCGGGAATGGGATCATTTTTCTTCTGAAGAACGGCCTGAAATGTTCCAAACACATTCCAGCATCAGTGCATGTCTCTGAATTGTTATCTGTTTTCTCGGCATGAGGGGAATAATTTAGACTTTAGGGATACTGCGTGGAAACAGGCCCATCAGCTCACCCATGTCGATCACCCTTACACTAGCACTATCCTACACACGAGGGACAATTTACAGAAGCCAATGAACCTACAAACCTGTAGTATAAGAAAATAACTGCAGATGCTGGTACAAATCGATTTATTCACAAAATGCTGGAGTAACTCAGCAGGTCAGGCAGCATCTCGGGAGAGAAGGAATGGGTGACGTTTCGGGTCGAGACCCTTCTTCAGACTGATGTCGGGGGTGGGACAAAGGAAGGATATAGGTGGAGACAGGAAGATAGAGGGAGATCTGGGAAGGAGGAGGGGAAGGGAGGGACAGAGGAGCTATCTGAAGTTGGAGAAGTCGACGTTCATACCACTGGGCCGCAAACTGCCCAGGCGAAATATGAGTTGCTGCTCCTCCAATTTCCGGCGGGCCTCACTATGGCACTGGAGGAGGCCCATGACAGAGAGGTCAGACTGGGAATGGGAGGGGGAGTTAAAGTGCTGGGCCACTGGGAGATCAGTTGCGTTAATGCGGAACGAGCGCAGGTGTTCAGCGAAGCGATCGCCGAGCCTGCGCTTGGTTTCGCCGATATAGATGAGTTGACATCTAGAGCAGCGGATGCAATAGATGAGGTTGGAGGAGGTGCAGGTGAACCTCTGTCTCACCTGGAAAGAATGTTTGGGTCCTTTGATGGAGTTGAGGGGGGAGGTAAAGGGACAGGTGTTGCATCTCGTGCGGTTGCAAGGGAAAGTGCCCGGGGTTAGGGTGGTTTGGGTAGGAAGGGACGAGTGGACCAGGGAGTTGCGGAGGGAACGGTCTCTGCGGAATGCAGAGAGGGGAGGGGATGGGAAGATATGGCCAGTGGTGGGGTCCTGTTGTAGGTGACGGAAATGTTGGTGGATGATATGTTGGATCCGCTGGCTGGTGGGGTGGAAGGTGAGAACGAGGGGGATCCTGTCCTTGTTGCGAGTGGGGGGATGGGGAGCAAGAGCGGAGCTGCGGGATGTAGAAGAGACCCTAGTGAGAGCCTCATCTATAATGGAGGAGGGGAAGCCCCGTTTTCTGAAAAACGAGGACATCTCGGAAGCCCTAGTCTGAAACACCTCATCCCGGGCGCAGATGCGGCGTAGACGGAGGAATTGGGAGTAGGGGATAGACTTTTTGCAGGGGACCGGGTGGGAAGAAGAAGTGTAGTCCAGATAGCTGTGCGAGTCGGTGGGCTTGTAATAAATGTCCGTCACTAGTTTTTCTCCTGTGATGGAGATGGTGAGGTCCAGAAACGGGAGGGAGATGTCAGAGATAGTCCAGGTATATTTAAGGGCAGGATGGAAATTGGAGGTGAAGTGTATAACTGAATGTCTTTGGAGTGTGGGAGGAAACCAGAGCACCAAGAGAAAATTATGTGGTCACAGGAAGAACATACAAACTCCATACAGAGAGAACCCGTAGTCAGGATTGAACCCAGGTCCCTGGCGCTGAAAGGCAGTAACTCTGCCGCCAAGCCATTGTGCTGCCCTTGACCTATATTGTTAAAATAAATATTTGGATTTATTGTTAAATGTTGGTTTTACTTCTGGTAAGCAGATGGGAACAACGGGGGGAGGGGACAAAATTGGAGGAGTGTGTGGTTGATGGACAGAGGAAGTGACTGGGGAGGGGCAGGAGACTGGGGAGTGGGGTATGAAAACAAGGGATATGTGTGAGAGAGCAAGGGTAGATCAGGAGAGAAAAAGGGACAGAGGGGACCAGTTTACCTGAAATCAGAGAATACAATGTTCACGCCATAGAGTCGGAGATAAAGTTGTTTGTTGGCCAGTGAGGAGGGAGAAGATTACTGTTCAGGCCAGCCCTGGTACACATGGCCTTGAGAGATTGAAGGAATTATGCCCAGCTTGTGACCTGGTGGGTCTTTTACACCCATACCACGGCACGGTGGCGCAGCGGTAGAGTTGCTGCCTTACAGCGCATGCAGCGCCGGAGATTCAGGTTCGATCCTGACTACGGGCGCCGTCTGTACGGAGTTTGTACGTTCTCCCCGTGACCTGCGTGGGTTTTCTCCGAGATCTTCGGTTTCCTCCCACACTCCAAAGACGTACAGGTATGTAGGTTAATTGGCTGGGCAAATGTAAAAATTGTCCCTAGTGGGTGTAGGATAGTGTTAGTGTGCGGGGATCGCTGGGCGGCGCGGACCCGGTGGGACGAAGGGCCTGTTTCTGCGCTGTATTTCTAAATCTAAAGAGTAGACCGTGGAACCATTCTGAGCCTTGAGAAGGTGTTGTTGACCTTGCATGTGTAAAAGACACTAGCTCTTTCAAAAGGAAGGGGAAAATATAAGGGTGAATCTGAGGGAGAACAAACACATTAAAAAATATGTACCTTTTCCTTGAAAGTGTTTTTTTTGTGGCCATACTTCTGCCCTTTCCAACTCTTATGTGCTAGTCCACCATTACTAGCATCAATAGGAGCAGAATAGTAACTCCGTATTGGGTAGGTGACCTTACAGGAATGTGTTCCTTTTTACTTTCTCGGAAACACCCATTTTGAATGATTTTGGCAAAGCAGGGATCCCCTTGTGTCAGAATCTCTTAAAGAGAGCACAAAATTTCTCACCCTGTAACTTTATTCTTATGGCCTATAATTTTTTTGTAATTTTTTTTTCCATTTCAGATTTTGTTTTGTACTAAAATATTTGTCAATTTGTTAGCATCTAGGTTATTTTGTGGCTTTCCTGCAGGAGCATTAGTTTAATGGTAGTTTATTGACACGTATCTAGATACTTTTTTGTTTTACATACAGTTCAGTAAGATAATACTAAACAGAAGCACAATCATAAACAAGTACAAAAGTGCAGTGGTTGTAGTGTAAAAATAACAGATTTGATCTAGGGAGTACACAGTCGCTACATTTCTGACACCATCTTGTGCCCTTCAAATTTCAAGTACTCAAAAGTATTGAGTCTTAACGTGGCTTTAAAGGCCCATTATCCTGACAGTGACAATGGGTTGGTATTGCAGGGGTCAGCTTGGCCTGGTGATGCTGTCGATATTCTCCACTGCTCCATGTCACTGTAGGCTGCATCTCATCCACGCGCTCGACTTCTGTAGGACCTCCAGTGGCATCCAATCCACGTGATCCCCCAGCTGCTGCAGGGCCTCCAGTGGCCGACACTTCGACCCACGAACGTGCCATCTCCTCGCCTCCCGCAGCTACCGCTTCACTTCCTTGCACTGGGGCTCCTCGCGCAGCCGACCTTGGATCCGCCAGGATGCCTCCGAGAGTGCAGGAGATGAGCCCACAATCCATGCACCAGCACAGATCCTCTCCTCTGTTCGCCACCACCACCATCTCCAAGGAGCAACATTTCCAGTCTCTATTGATCATTTTGCACGAATTAGGAGTGACAGCATTCCTGACCATGTTCTGCTGACAAATAAAGCATTCAGTGTGTATACAGTAGAGCCTGAAGGGATGAAACTTGGCCCTAGCGGGGAACGATAATGTGGATCAAGAACACGTACAATGCTGCCTTTCATAAACTATTTATTTATTAACTTAACTCAGCAATTTGTGTAAATAATTATTTAAGTTTAAACTTCAGAGTTAAGATTTAAATGGATCATGAACGTTTCTCTTCACGTTTAGCACAGTATATTTAGACCAGTTAAATTATAAAGCGTGAGGGTGCAGAAAATTAACTTTAATGTGACTGTATTTCTTATTCCCCCAAAAATGCAAGAAAGTAGTTTCTTCAGATGAATAGCTATTTCAAGAAACCAGCACAGGAATGAATCATCGAACAAACTCCTCACTGGATGTTATAAGCTACTTACAAGATTTGTATCAATTTAAACTTTACAGTTCTGAAGTTTGAGCTGTAATATAAAACATTCTTCTGTAAATCATCACACATTTCTTGATTCTTTAATTCTGTGTTGTTAGTATTTGTGTAATTAATTAAAAAACTAAATATATTTATCTTTGTTATATATTTAAATGTGTGAAGTAAACTAGTTGAAACAGCTGTACTTTATTACATTTAATGGACTCCCAAATAAAATGTTTTGAGTTTCAACTTTTTTCCAGGAAGGCTACAAAAAATTACACTTGAACAGTTGCTGATAAAAAAAATTATGGAAAAATAGCGATTTACCTTAATTTACCTTGCCAATGACATTTCATGGCCTCTTTTAACCTGCCTAATCACCCGCTTGAGTTCTTTTCTGCCGCTTTATATTCATCAAAAGCCCCATCTGATACCACCTTGTTAAATCTCATATACGGTTCCCTTTTCTCCTTCTTGGTCTTCCACAGTTCCCTTACCTTGCCGTCCTTAACCCTCCTCCTTACTGGAACATACTGATCCTGCACTTTGATCAGCTGGCCTTTAACTCCGTGTCAGCTGTGAATTTATACAATAACAACTGCTCCCAATCTACCTCCCTAGCACCTGTCTAATGACATTTTGTAACCTGCATTTCCAAATTAAGAACCTTCCCCCAACATCCAGACCTATCCCTATTTAAAACAATCTTAAAAGGTATGGAATGGAGGATGAGTTTGACTATCCTTACCTGTAATCCAGGTTGGGTCTGATCTGGGAGGAAGCCACGAGGCACAAGATGGAGGTGCAGAAGTGCAAAACACCAGCAGAAGTTTTATGCATTGCAGCATTGCATCATGTCCGATTATCAGAATTGCAACACGCCATCATGAGGACAATATGACATTTTTGAGTCTTGCATCACCCATACTTTTACAAGCATAAAAAGTCAGCACAAGCGTGTTTTATACAGCCACCAAAACAGAAGTATTCAGATTTCATTCCGATACAGAAGAGTGTAATACCAAGGATTTTTGTGGTACATCATAGATGACTTTTGCACATTCTGAGAAGTCTTACTCTAGTTGTATCGTAGATATGGGACCAAAGCAAACTACTATAAATGTTCCACCTTCTCAGTCCATTGCCTTACCAGTGCAGAAAAGATAGCTATGTTGGAGTAGGGCATCTGAGTCATACCAGATGATGTTCCACAAGCAGTTGATCACCAAGACACAAACCACCATGCAAGAGATGGAAAACCGCCGCCAGCCATAATGGACACATAGACAAAGTTCAAAGTCTTACAAAAGTAAGCTTTTGTATCTTCTGCCTGACGAGAGAGGAGAGAATGATTGGGCTCTGAGTGTTCCTTGATTATGTTGGCAGCTTTCCCAAGCCAGAGTGCTGTAGATGGAAGGTCTGGATAGAGTTGTTGCCGAGTCCAGTAGAGGTCAGCGCGCCAGACTACCACAGCACCTCACTTGTCAGCGGGTTTGATGATAATGTCGAGTTGCTGCAGAGTGAGTGGAGGGCTGTACATTCAGAGGGGGAGCCTTCTCCCAGCTAACAATGATCTTTTCTACATTTTCCTTGATCTCCATTCCCTTTGCCCTGTTTTCACTTACACTCCCTTATCTATGTTTCTCCCTCTCCCCTGACATCAGTCTGAAGAAGGGTCTCGACCCAAAACGTCACCCATTCCTTCTCTCCAGAGATGCTGCCTGTCCCGCTGACTTATTCCAGCATTTTGTGTCTATTTGCAATTGGTGGAGTTCAAGGGGAGAAGGCTGATATGCATGATGGACTGGACTGCATCCACAACTCTGCAATTTCTTGCAGTTGCCAAACCAAGTTGCGATGCATCCTGAAAGGATGTTTTCTATGTATTTATGGAAATTGTGCCATTGGAGACATGCATTAGTCTAGTGCCAAGCTTCACCATCCCAATTCTGTGCAACACCGCCAACAGGCTTACTGCTGGAGTAGAAACAATTATGGAATTATTGAAAAACTGAAGAAGGCTCCCAACCTGAAACATTGCCTATTTATATTCTCCAGTGATGCTGTGTTACTCCAACACTTTGTCTTTTTTTTGTAAACCAGTATATGTAGTTTCTACATGTAATTCTATGAACTTGCAACATCATTCTCTGTCAATAAAGATCAAACAGGATCGTTCCGAGTCAGCATGGATTTACGAAGAGGAAATCATGCTGACTAATCTTCTGGAATTTTTTGAGGATGTAACTAGGAGAATTGACAGGGGAGAGCCGGTGGATGTGGTGTACCTCGACTTTCAGAAAGCCTTCGACAAGGTCCCACATAGGAGATTAGTGGGCAAAATTAGAGCACATGGTATTGGAGGTAGGGTACTGACATGGATAGAAAATTGGTTGACAGACAGAAAACAAAGAGTTGGGATAAATGGGTCCCTTTCAGAACGGCAGGCAGTGACTAGTGGGGTACTGCATGGCTCAGTGCTGGGACCGCAGCTATTTACAATATACATTAATGACTAGGATGAAGGGATTAAAAGTACCATTAGCAAATTTGCAGATGATACAAAGCTGGGTGGTAGTGTGAACTGTGAGGAAGAAGCTCTGCAGGGTGACTTGGACAGGTTGTGTGAGTGGGCGGATGCATGGCAGATGCAGTTTAATGTGGATAAGTAAGAGGTTATCCACTTTGTTGGGAAGAATAGGAAGGCAGATTATTATCTGAATGGTGTCAAGTTAGGAAAAGGGGACATACAACGAGAACTGTGTGTCCTAGTGCATCAGTCACTGAAAGGAAGCATGCAGGTACAGCAGGCAGTGAAGAAAGCCAATGGAATGTTGGCATTCATAACAAGAGGAGTTGAGTATAGGAGCAAAGAGATCCTTCTGTAGTTGTACAGGGCCCTAGTGCGACCGCACCTGGAGTACTGTGTGCAGTTTTGGTCTCCAAATTTGAGGAAAGATATTCTTGCTATTGAGGGCATGCAGTGTAGGTTTACTAGGTTAATTCCCGGAATGGCGGGACTGTCGTATGTTGAAATACTGGAGCTACTAGGCTTGTATACACTGGAATTTTAAAGGATGAGAGGGGATCTTATCGAAACATATAAGATTATTAAGGGGTTGGACACGTTAGAGGCAGGAAACATGTTCCCAATGTTGGGGGAGTCCAGAACCAGGGACCACAGTTTAAGAATAAGGGGTGGGCCATTTAGAACGAAGATGAGGAAAAACTTTTTCAGTCAGAGAGTTGTAAATATGTGGAATTCTCTGCCTCAGAAGGCAGCGGATGCCAATTCTTTGAATGCATTCAAGAGAGAGCTAGATAGAGCTCTTAAGGATAGCGGAGTCTGGGGTTATGGGGAGAAGGCAGGAACGGCATACTGATTGAGAGTGATCAGCCATGATCACATTGAATGGTGGTGCTGGCTCGAAGGGCCGAATGGCCTACTCCTGCACCTATTGTATAAAGTATAAGGCAAATTGTTATCTACAACAAAACCATGAAAAATGTAAACCATTTTCCACATCTATGGACGCATCTTTCAGTAAAAACAGAGAATACAGACTAAATTCACCATCTTCCTCTGCATAGAACGCCTTTGGGTTTGAAGATCAAGGTGCAAAAACCAGGATCAATCAGGCAGCACCGATCCCTGCCCACCTGGGCACATCTAATCTACACTGAGATAGACACAAAATGCTGGAGTAACTCAGCGGATCAGGCAGCATCTCTGGGGAAAAGGAATAGGTGACGTTTCGGGTTGAGACCCTTTATCAGACTGATGAAGAGTCTCAACCCGAAATGTCACCCATTCCTTTTCTCCGGAGATGCTGCCTGGCCTGCTAGGTTGCTCCAGCATTTTGTGTCTATTTCCAATCTAGCATATTGTGTTTAGTGTTCGCAACATGGTCTCGTCTACACTCACCTAAACAAACACATGTGGGGTGATTTCTTTGTGGAGCATGTGCCATCAGTTTTCAAGAGTGTCCCCAAACTTCCAGTCGCTTGCCATGTTAATTTTCCAACCCACTCTCATTCTGACCTCTGCATTTGTGACCTCGTCCATTGTCATAAAAAGACCCATTGCAAGCTTGAGGAACAACAGCTCATTTTGCATTTGGATATGTTTCAGTCTTATGGACTTAATTTCAAATATCAAATAAAATGTGTAGAAAGGAACTGCAGCTGCTGGTTTACACCAAAGATAGACACATAAAATGCTGGAATAATTCAGCGGGTGAGGCAGCATCTCTGGACGACATAAAGAGGCAATGTTTCTGGTCGGGACCCATCAGACTTCTGAAGGGTCCCAAGCCAAAATGTTGCCTATTCATATTTTCCAGAGATGCTGCTTGACCCACTGCGTTACTACAGCAGTTTGTGTCTCTTTGTGTAAACCAGTATCTGTAATCCTTTGTGTCTGTCATCAAATTCTCCAACTTTCTTTTTTGTACCTTTCATTCATTTATTCTTTGTACCTTTTCATATCTTCAGTATGAAAAAGGGTCTCAACCCGAAACGTCACTTTTTCCTTTTCTCCAGAGATGCTGTCTGACCCGCTGAGTTACTCCAGCATTTTGTGTCTATCTTCGGTGTAAACCAGCATCTACAGTTCCTTCCTACACATTTTATCAGAACTAACTGTTTCCACCAACTATTCATCTATGCTTTTGGCTCAGTCTTTCTCTTTTTTTCTCATTAGTCTGGCCAGGTGGACATGTCCCGCAGCATCACTCTTGGCAACATATACCACAATTAACCCATTTGGTACCACCTTATCAAAGATATCACTTTGTTCTTCCCATCTTCTCTACAATTGAAAACTTAATGTGTTTTCTGTCTTTCCCAGTTCTGATAAAAAAGACTCAGACCTGAAACACAAACTCTGTTTCTCTTTCCATGGATGTTGCCTGTCCTGCTGAATGTTTTCAGCATTTTCAGCTACCACTACACTCAAACAGATCTAGTGGGTGAATAATTCCAACCACTCCCCATCATACCTTTGCTTTCCTTCTTGATTGCCAGCCAACATGACAACAGTGTTGGGTAAAAAAATTAATTAAAATCTTTAAAGGATGCTCACTCGTTTAATTCATTAGGACTTGCTGGAAATCCATTGTTCAAGTTGTTTATCTGATGCAGCAGTAGAGTTGCTGCCTTATAGCACCAGAGACCCGGGTTCCATGCTGACCACAGAGTTTGTACGTTCTCCCTATGACCACATAGGTTTTCTCAGGGTGCTCCAGTTTCATCCCACATTCCAAAGACGTACAGGTTTGTAGGTTAATTGGCTTCAGTAACATCCTATGGTGTAGGATATCCTGTCCCTATCCTATGGTGTAGGATAGTGTTAATATACGGCGATCGCTGGTTGGTGTGGTCTCTGTGGGCCGAAGGGCCTGTTTCTATGCTGTATCTCTAAATTCTAAAGTCTGTAAAAAATTCTTTGTCACCTGTTTGCTGCCTTCCAGACTGAGTAAAAGTCGCTGCAAGGCTTCTATCACTGCATATTCTTCGCTAACTAATTCCTTCGCAATGATTCTGTTTGCCTTTAGTCTACATAGTCTATTTTCAATCCAGCAATGCACTATTCAGAGTTGTCAACAGAGATGCTGCCTATCCTGCTGAGTTACTCCAGCATTTTGTGTCTATAATTAAAATGAATTTCTGATATTGGAAAATGAGACACCCAAATTATTTGATTCAATTAATCTCTCTTCCTTTCCATTTCGTACTGAGTGATGAATTAAGAACATTTCTGGTCACTTGGGTGTGGTAAAGGTATTATTTCATTACAATGGTGTGAAAGGTTTTAGATTATACCTACCAATCATTCCTATGTTTTCTTAATTAGCATTCCAACCGTTTTAGGTTCAGCCTGACCAGTCCACTCAAAAATGGTGAATTTAACCGTTGCTGATCAGTGAATTGAAGAAAATGTTGCGTAAACACAGATAACATCTAAATTGCTTCTTATTTGCTTTGC
Source organism: Rhinoraja longicauda (assembly GCF_053455715.1). Lineage (NCBI taxonomy): Eukaryota > Metazoa > Chordata > Chondrichthyes > Rajiformes > Arhynchobatidae > Rhinoraja > Rhinoraja longicauda. The sequence goes on along the minus strand of NC_135959.1, from coordinate 44,462,747 downwards.
TGACATCATGTGTGTTTAAAGGGAACTTGCTCATCATCCTTTTCACTACAGTACTCGCTATCTCTCAACCCATAAGAATAAAACATTGATATAGTAATTGCATAATTGTGATTCTCACATGGGTGGCTTTTATGACTCTGGATAAAATGACGATGTCCAGAATTGAAGCAAGGGTGGATAGCACTTTGATTTTAAAGCTGTTGCTCATTCTATGAGTAGAATTCTTTAAGTATTTTATACAAAAAGGACAATGTATTGATTTGCGATTATAGTTTTTTTCAATAGGAGGTATTGAAATATTCTATTATATTAATAATATAACTTATTTATGAATTTGATGTGCAGCATATCAAATATCTTTTTATAAATGGCATAATTTGTGTAGAGGTAAAATGTACATGATAAAGATTTAATGAAATAGAAACATTTCATTTCACGTTAAACTCTTAAACCGCATTCCATGAGTTTGTTAAGAGAATGAAACACAAAGGTTCAATATGCAAGTACCATCTGGAGAGTAATCTTTTTATCCCTACCTTCAATGTACCAGCACAACATTTGATTAACATAGAACATAAAACAGTACAGCGCAGGAAGCCCCCTTAGGTCCACAATATCTACTGAGCATGATGCTTACTTAAATTAATCCCTTCTGTCACATGTGCTCCATATTCCTCCATTCCCTGAATATTCATGTGCCCATCTAAAAGCCTCTTAAAAGTCATTAGCGTATCTGCTTCCTACCCCCTCCGTAGTTACCCTCTCATTTATATATATATATATATATATATATATATATATATATATATATATATATAAAAAAGTCAAAGGTGCAGGAAGAAACTGCAGATGCTGGTTTACACTGAAGATTGACATAAAATGCTGGAGTAACTCAGCGGACAGGCAGCATCTCTGGACAAAAGGAATGGGTGACGTTTTGGGTCGAGACCCTTCTTCAGACTCAAGCCTTGCTTTCTTTACATTCTTCAAAGGCTCTGTCTGATTGAATCTTTCTTTTAGCCCTAGTGTACAATTTGTTTCGTTATCCAAAGATCCCTTACCTTGCCACCCTTGTCCCTCCTCCTTACATGATGGTCCAGAACTCTGATCAACTAGCCTTTAAACGATTCCCACATATCAGATGTGGACTTACCCATTAACGGTTGCTCCCAATTTTCTCTCCCTAGCTCCTGCATAATAAAATAGTAATTTGCTCTCTTGCAACTTTCCACCAAGGTCCAGATTTACCCTTATTCATAACTTCCTTAAAACTTATGGAGTTGTGATCACTGTAACCAAAATGCTCTCCCACTGAAACACCAGTCACCCGGCCTGGTTCATTACAAGGTCTAGTATGGTCCCTCCTGTAGTTGGACTATCCACATACTGTTTAGGGAAATCGTCCAAAATTTGTGTGGATACACCTAATAAGAATATAGCATGATATACTCTTCGAAAAAAAAAAACCACACAAAGTAATGGAGTTACTCAGCGGGTCAGGCAGCATCTCCCTTAGACATGGATAAGTGATGTTTCGGGTTCGGAAACCTATAATATGCTTTGTTTACCTAATTATTTTCTGGAGCTTTGAATTACAATTTATGATAAAATTAACTCTGCCCCATTTCTACTCTGACCTCTCTACCTTTGATCTTCTACATTTCCCCAATGTTGTCCAAAGGCAGATTGAAAGACAGCCTTGCAGAGAGGTCTGATGTCTGGCTTCCATGCTGACATCTGACTTTAGCCGATATTGCTCTAATAATGTACAATGTCAGCATTTCCATTTGGGTAGTTGAACACCCAGGAAACTAAAGAGAATTTAACAGTTTCAGGTAACCACATCTTTTATTTCAGCCCTGCTCTTCACAGCTATTGATTTACCTTTCTGTTTCAAAATGTTTCAATATGTCAGGGTGGCACAGTGGCGCAGCAGTAGAATTGCTGTCTTACCTGTCCAAATGTTTCTTAAACCTTGCAATAGTCCTTGCCTCAACTACCTCTGCCAGCATCTCGCTCCTTACACCCACCACCCTTTGTGTCAAAATGTTACCCTTTAGGTTCCTATTAAATCTTTCCCCCGTGCAATGGTGCCCAGAACTGAACTCAATACTCCAAATGCGGTCTCACCAACGTCTTACATAACTGCAACATGACTACTCATACTCAATACTCTGACTGATGAAGGCCAATGTGCCAAAAGCCCTTTTGACCATTTCTCATGTTTCTTTTCAGTTTTATCTTTTCTTGCTTAATAGTAAGAAGGTTGTTGCTTCTATAAACGAGATTGCAATAAAAATAGAAGGCACTGGTGATATTAAGCAGATTAGGTGGCATCCATGGAATGAGAAACAGAGTTATCTATTCATGTTGGCGAGTTTTTAACAATGATGAAGATTTCTAGCATTTTTTAATTTTATTTCTAATTTCCAGCATCTGCAGTTGTTTTTGCTTTCTAACTAGATTGTAATGTTGCTCAGTCAATCATTTCATTAAGTGTGAATTTTGCAGGCCAGACAGAAATAAGAAGCAGCCACAAATCAATTATTCAATAGGCCACACTGCACAGATGAATACCAAGCAGTTCCATGGAGGGACACCAGCTAGCTACAGTGTGCACATCAGCACATTGTGGACATCCGCACCTGCATACTGCAGCATTAAAGTGCAGGTCAGATGGTCTGAGCTGAGGGATTGGTACACAGGTAGCCCCTTGGTTTTACACAAGCCAAACTGGCACATCTAGCATGGCCATTTGAATATGGTTGCCAACATTTAGAGTAATAGAGTCATACAGCATGGAAACAGGCCTTCGGCCCAACTTGCCCACACCAACCAACATGTCCCGTCTACACTAATCCCACCTGCCTGCGTTTGCCCCATATCCTTCTAAATCTATCCTGTCCGTGTACCTATCTAAATGTTTCTTAAACATTGTGATTGTACTTGCCTCAACCACCTCTTCCAGCAGCTTTTTCCATATATCCACCACTCTTTGTGTAAAAAAGTTACCACTCAGGTTCCTATTGAAGCTTTCCCCTCTCACTTTAAACCTATGTCCTCAGGTTCTCGAATTCCCTATTCTGGGCAAGATCTATTCCTCTCATGATATTTTTTCACGTCGATGAGATCACCCCTCATCCTCCGTCTTAGCTTGCATAACCTCTCCCTACAGCTTAGGCCCTCGAGTCCTGGCAACATCCTCGTAAATGTTCTCTGCACCCTTTTCAGCTTGACAACATCTTTCCTGTAACATGGTGCCAAAAACTGAACATAATACTCCAAATGTGAATTCACCAATGTCTACAACATGACTTCCCAACTTCTGTACTAAAAATGTACAAGGAGGTATGTTAGTTTGGGTTTTAGCATTTTAATTTTAATTTACATGAATATTTTATTGTTATTTTTTAATTTACACAAATTAAACATGGTTATGAATGGATTTACATTTAATATTTTTAAATTATTGAAATATTTTCAGTTGTTACTAAATGTCCCTGACCAACAGAGCCTGAGCTTTAGAAGGGTCTGACGAAGGGTCCCGACCCGAAACGTCACCTATGCCTGTTCTCCAGAGATGCTGCTTGACCCGCTGAGTTACTGCAGTACTTTGTGTCCTTCTACAAGCTGTTAGAAGGTCATTTGGGAAGTGTGTGGCATGGTTTCAGTTTCTGCCATATGCAACCTGGTCACGGAACAGTTACAGCAGTGAGGCTGGCAGAAGGATGGCGGCCACACAGCATAACATACCTACAATTGTGAGCATCCTGCAAACGAACTCTATCTTTACATTGAAAAAAATATTACAAAATATAGAATGGAGCAGGGATTTAAATTTAAATAGCATCTTTAAAGTGACAAAAAAGATGCAAAGGCTTCAAGATAACGAAATAAGATTTAATAATGAACCACAATGAAGTGATAATGCAGTTTTTCAAAAGAAAGGAAACATGATTGATTATTTTAAATAATGCAATGTGTTAAGAGCCAGCAAGATTTGGGGATAAAATTCCAGATCTTTGCACTTGACAGCTGAAAGCAGATTCTCAATTGCTGGGGCAACTAAAGTCATAAATTGAGTGGGCACAAAGATTTCTGAGGGTTTTGTGACTGGAAAAAAAGAAGAGACCTAGGAAATTAAAAATGTAACGATTGCAATTCACTTGCACATTGTTCCTTTAGCTCGATGCAGATCTCAATTATTCTCGATGTCATCTTGAAATATCCAACTGAAAATCCATCTGCCTTCCTCCTTTGTTTACTGATGCTATTTTGTGTTAGCATGATGTTGCCATGGCAACATTTCAAGTTTGCTGCAGTTAGGTAACAATCTGGAACCAAGTTCCATTCGTCAACACTGAACCATAACCCTTCAAATGCTTTATTCCTTAGACATAATTCTAAGCCAGTGACGTTGATTTAAAATACTTCCCACTAAAGGAAGTATTAAAGATCAACTTTACTGGTTAACATTGCATTGATAATTAACCAATGCAGGCAGAAGGAAAATGGTACGTACGATAGTTGCACTAGCAAGCTACCCGTGGATCTGTTCTACATTGCACTGTACAGTTGGCAGAAATAATTGTCACTGACATTCATTACCATGGCAACTGGTCGGGAACAGAGTGATTCCTGTGCATACACTTACAAAGAAAGAGTTTGCAGAATTTAAATGTGTCTAGACATATATAAGTTTAAAATGAAAAAAAAAGGAAATGCATGCCAAAGGTTATAATTTCCTAAATATGTCATCTAGCAATAAATTAAGGTTAAAACAAGTATTTACGAAATTAAATATTTTATAAACATAATTAAAGTGGGAGGTAGTTAAGAAGTGGAAATAGCTAAAGTTTCGTTAATTGCATTATATTTCCGAAGTCACATCAAAATAATTTCACTACCTGGTGTTCTGTTTATAGTTAGATTTCCCTGAAATCAGATTAAAGATTTTTTCCCATGAATATTATAAGTGTTGGCTGAAAATATAAAGATTATTCTTGATGCAACAATGGTGCAGTTCCAGTTTAACAGAGTAGATTTGTTTAGTCAGTTCGGCTAAACAGCTGGTGCATGAAGGATTTGGGTGTGGATATTGGCAGTTTATTGGCAGGATATCGTTTAATATATTACAACTATAAAAGACTCTTTAAGCTCTGACGGAATTAATTGCTCGCAGTAGGTAAGCCCACTCCCCAAGTGGGTTATTTCAATGAGGAAAATGTAGATTCCATGATGTTTCAAGGCATTTTCTTGATAAAGACAGAAGAAATTTAGACACAAAATGCTGGAGTAACTCAGCGGGACAGGCAGCATCTCTGGAGAGAAGGAATTATGAAGGTTATTTTCAATTGATACCAATGATTCTCATCACAAAATCCTACATAAGCCCGCTCAACTTAACAATGCGTACTCATAAATTAACTCATATTGTTATCTGTGCAATCACATTCATGGCTACATTGGAAGATTATAAGGCAAAACTTGTCCCATCCCAGTTATTTCTTCTTCTGCCTGCTCCCATAACATATAACATATAACATATAACAACTACAGCATGGAAACAGGCCTGTCCGGCCCTACCAGTCCACGCCGACCATTCTCCCTGACCTAGTCTCATCTACCTGCACTCAGACCATAACCCTCCAATCCCCTCCTATCCATATACCTATCCAATTTACTCTTAAATAATAAAATCGAGCCAGCCTCCACCACTTCCACCGGAAGCCCATTCCATACAGCCACAACCCTCTGAGTAAAGAAGTTCCCCCTCATGTTACCCCTAAACCTTTGTCCCTCAATTCTGAAGCTATGTCCCCTTGTTGGAATCTTCCCCACTCTCAAAGGGAAAAGCCTACCCACGTCAACTCTGTCCGTCCCTCTCAAAATTTTAAAAACCTCTATCAAGTCCCCCCTCAACCTTCTACGCTCCAAAGAATAAAGACCCAACCTGTTCAACCTCTCTCTGTAGCCTAAGTGCTGAAACCCAGGCAACATTCTAGTAAATCTCCTCTGTACCCTCTCCATTTTGTCGACATCCTTCCTATAATTTGGCGACCAGAACTGCACACCATACTCCAGATTCGGCCTCACCAATGCCCTGTACAATTTCAACATTACATCCCAACTTCTATACTCGATGCTCTGATTTATAAAGGCAAGCATACCAAACGCCTTCTTCACCACCCTATCCACATGAGATTCCACCTTCAGGGAACAATGCACAGTTATTCCCAGATCCCTCTGTTCCACTGCATTCCTCAATTCCCTACCATTTACCTTGTACGTCCTATTTTGATTTGTCCTACCAAAATGCAGCACCTCACATTTATCAGCATTAAACTCCATCTGCCATCTTTCAGCCCACCCTTCCAAAAGGCCCAAGTCTCTCTGTAGACTTTGAAAATCTACCTCACTATCAACTACTCCACCTATCTTAGTATCATCTGCATATTTACTAATCCAATTTGCCACACCATCATCCAGATCATTAATGTAAATGACAAACAACAGTGGACCCAACACAGATCCTTGGGGCACTCCACTAGACACTGGCCTCCAACCTGACATACAATTGTCAACCGTTACCCTCTGGTATCTCCCATTCAGCCATTGTTGAATCCATCTTGCAACCTCACTATTAATACCCAACGATTTAACCTTCTTAATCAACCTTCCATGTGGAACCTTGTCAAATGCCTTACTGAAGTCCATATAGACAACATCCACAGCCTTGCCCTTATCAATTTCCCTGGTAACCTCTTCAAAAAATTCAAGAAGATTAGTCAAACATGACCTTCCAGGCACAAATCCATGTTGACTGTTTCTAATCAGGCCTTGATTATCCAAATAATTATATATATTGTCTCTAAGTATCTTTTCCATTAATTTTCCCACCACAGACGTCAAACTAATAGGTCTATAATTGCTAGGTTTACTTTTAGAACCTTTTTTAAACAAAGGCACAACATGCGCAATGCGCCAATCTTCCGGCACCATCCCTGTTTCTAATGACGTTTGAAATATTTCCGTCATAGCCCCTACTATTTCTGCACTAACTTCCTTCAATGTCCTAGGGAATATCCTATCAGGACCTGGAGACTTATCCACTTTTATATTCTTCAAAAGTGTCCGTACCTCCTCTTCTTTAATCCTCCTCATTTCCATCACTACTCTACTTGTTTCGCTTACCTCACATAATTCAATATCCTTCTCCTCGGTAAATACCGAAGAAAAGAAATTGTTTAATATCTCCCCCATTTCTTCCGGCTCAGCACATAGCTGTCCACTCTGACTCTCTAATGGACCAATTTTATCCCTCACTATCCTTTTGCTATTGACATATCTGTAGAACCCCTTGGGGTTTACTTTTACATTACTTGCCAAAGCAGCCTCATATCTTTTTTTCGCTTTTCTAATTTCCTTTTTAAGATTCCTTTTACATTCTTTATATTCCTCAAGAACCTCATTTACTCCCTGCCGCTTATATTTATTGTATATCTCCCTCTTTTTCCGAACCAAGTGTCCAATTTCCCTGGAAAACCACGGCTCTTTCAAATTATTATTCTTTCCTTTCCACCGAACAGGGACATAAAGACTCTGTACTCTCAAAATGTCACCTTTAAATATCCTCCATTTCTCTATTATATCCTTTTCATAAAACAACAATTTCCATTTCACTCCTTTTAAATCCTTTCTCATCTCCTCAAAATTAGCCTTTCTCCAATCCAAAATCTCAACCCTTGGTCCAGATTTGACCTTCTCCATAATGATATTGAAACTAATGGCATTATGATCACTAGACCCAAAGTGCTCCTCAACACATACCTCCGTCACCTGACCCATCTCATTTCCATCTGGCAGAAGGTAAAAAACTTGAAAGTGCGCACCACCAGACTCAGGAAAGAGCTTCTTTCCCTCTTTTGTAAGGCTTCTGAACAGTTAAGTTAGGGTACTCACCTCTACCCATTGTGGACATTGGACTTTGTGTATGGAACTGATGCACAACAATGCTGAGAACAACAGTGCATTCAGAAAGTATTCAGACTCCTTCACTTTTTCCACATTTTGCTATGTTACAGCCTTATTTAAAAATGGATTAAATCAATCTACACACAATACCACATAATAAAAAAGTGAAAACAGGTGTTTGGAAATTATTGCAAAGTAATTAAAAAGAAATAACTGAATTATCACATTTACATAAGTATTCAGACCCTTTACTCAGTACTTTGTTGAGGCACCTTTGGCAGCGATTACAGCCTCAAGTCTTCTTGGGTATGGCGTTACAAGCTTGGCACACCTGTATTTGGGTAATTTCTCCTATTCTTCTCTGCAGATGCTCTCAAGCTCTGTCAGGTTGGATGGGGAGCGTCGATGCACAGCTATTTTCAGATCCCTCCAGAGATGTTTGATCAGGTTCAAGTCCGGGCTCCGGCTGTGCCACTCAAGGACATTCACAGACTTGTTGTCTTGGCTGTGTGCTTAGGATCGTTGTCCTGTTGGAAGGTGAACCTCCGCCCCAGTCTGAAGTTCAGAACGCTCTGGAGCAGGCTTTCATCAAGGATCTCCCTGTACTTTGCTCCATTCATCTCTCCCTCAATCCTGACTAGTCTCCCAGTTCCTGCCGCTGTAAAACATCCCCACAGCATGATGCTGCCACCACCGTGCTTCACCGTAGGTATGATATTGACCAGATGATGAGCAGTGCCACTTGGCATTCAGGCCAAAGAGTTCAATCTTGGTTTCATCAGACCAGAGAATCTTGTTTCTCATGGTCTGAGAGTCCTTTAGGTGCAAGCTCCATGCGGGCTGTCATGTACCTTCCATCTGGCCACTCTACCATAAAGGCCTGCTTGGTGGAGAGTTGCAGATATAGTTGTCCTTCTGGAAGGTTCTCCCATCTTCACAGAGGAACTCTGGAGCTCTGTCAGAGTGACCATCGGGTTCTTGGTCACCTCCCTGACCAAGGCCCTTCTCCCCGATTGCTCAGTTTGGCCGGGCAGCCAGCTCTATGAAGAGTCCTGGTGGTTCCAAAGTTCTTCCATTTAAGAATTGCGGAGGCCACTGTACTCTTCGGGACCTGCAATGCTGCAGAAATTGTTTTATACCCTTCCCCAGATCTGGGGATAATTGTTTTATACCCTTCCCCAATCCTGTCTCGGTCTATGGACAATTCCTTCGTCTTCATGGCTTGATTTTTGCTCTGACATGCATTGTCAACTGTGGACCTTATATAGACAGGTGTGTGCCTTTCCAAATCATGTCCAATCAATTTAATTTACCACTGGTACACTCCAATCAAGTTGTAGAAACATCTCAAGGATAATCAATGGAAACAGGATGAACATAAGCTACATTTTGAGTGTCATAGCAAAGGGTCTGAATACTTATGCAAATGTGATATTTCAGTTATTTCTTTTTAATTACTTTGCAAAAATTTCGAAACACTTGTTTTCGCTTTTTTATTATGGGGTATTGTGTGTAGATTGAGGATAAAAAAATGAATTTAATCCATTTTGAAATAAGGCTGTAACGTAGCAAAATGTGGAAAAAGTGAAGGGGTCAGAATACTTTCTGAATGCACTGTATATTCTGCACTCTATCTTCCCCATTACTCTCTCTATTGCACTTAAGTTTGGCTTGATTGTACTTATGTATGGTATTTTGCATCCATTTCAATAGCTTGTATCTCGTTACACGTGACAATAGTAATAATCTTAAACCTAAACCCAAAGTGAGAATGATTAACACCAGGTAACATTTGTACTACTACTATTATTTAGGAGCCCTGGTAAACTGGTTTGCAAAGGTAAGTGAACCCTTGTTGGTTGGAATCAGAACTTGAGCAATCGAAGATAGTTATACTTGGAGGTCATCCAGTCTGGTGTTCCAGTAGTTCCTCAGGGTAGTATCCTCAATCCAGCTATCTTCTGCTGTTTCATCAACTCTGTTATGTATTTGTAAGATGAGGATGTTGTCGACAAGGTCACCTTTTGATAAGAACTGGGAATGATCATTGATTATTGCACAATGTTCAATTCTATTCACATCTCAGAAAATTAAGTAGTTCATACCTGTATGCTGCAAGCCCCACAAAACATTCAGGCATGGTAATACTAAGTGGCAGATAGCATTTGTGTCACACAGTGGCAGGCCGTAACCATATCCAGGAAGAGTCTAATCACTTAAGGGCAACACAGTGGCACTGCTAGTAGTGCTGCTACCTCACAGCACCAGAAACCCTGATTTGATCTTGACTTCAGGTGCTGTCCATGTGGAGTTTACACGTTCCCCTGTGACCGCATGGGTTTTCTCTGGGTGCTCCAATTTTCTCCCACATCACAAAGTTGTTCAGGTTTGTAGGTTGATTGGCCTCTGTAAATTCCTCACTTGTGAATGGGATAACATAGAACCTGTGTGGATGGGTAGTCAATGGTCGGCATTGAGTCGGTGGCCAAAGGGCCTGTTTCCATGCTGTATTTCTAAACTAAGCTAAACCCATTCTTGATTTTCAAGAGCTTTATCCAGTTTCCACTTTTCCAAGATCCCTGCCTACATTGAAGCACAATTAACCAGAAACTTATGTTGGACTAAGTAGGTAAATCAAAAAGCATTAAAAAATCTCCAGATGCTGAAACTCTAAAATAAAAACAGAAAATGCGGGCAATATTCACGAAGAAAAAAAGTTAACATGTCAGCTTGTTGATCTTTCATTAGAACTAAAAAGACTTTAGAAATCAAACATAATAATAATAATATATTCCTTTATTCGTCCCACACCGGGGAAATTTACATATACCCGGAGTACGGAGAGAGGTAGAGACAACAAACCTACTGAATAGTGAAAGGCCTGGATAGTGGTAATGCCGAGGACTAGAGGGCACAGCCCCAGAATAAAAGGATATATCTTTAGAATGGAGATAAGGAGGAATTTCTTTGGCCAGAGCTTGGCGAATCTGTGGCATTCATGGCCATAGATGGTGGTGGAGGCCAAGTCACTGGGCATTTTTAAAGCAGAGATTGATAGATTCTTGATTCGTAAAAGGCATCAAAGGCGTAAGGAGAAGACAGGTGTATGGGACTGAGATCGAGTGGTGGAGCAGACTCCATGGGCCGAATGGCCTAATTCTGCTCCTGTCTTATCGTCTTACACCAGGAAAGCCTGTGAGAGGGGGGAGTCAAAGAGAAACATGGTGGTAGTGCTGGTTCAGAGAGGGTGATGGTTTCTTAATAGGCAATCTTTCCAGAGGAGATGGATGTATCAAAGACAAATAAAAACAGGAGAAAAAAAAAAAAGGAAATGCTGCAAGCACAGAAATGAAGATGCTGGAAACCTGAAATAAAGATAGAATGCTGGATATATTCAAAAGATCAGGTGACATGTTTGGAAAGAGAAAAAAGTTAACATTTCAGCTACATAAATATCGTTGCTGTGAAAACAGATCAGATGCTGGGTATCTTGCTGCAAGTGCCTTACCCCCAGATTTCCCAGAGCCTTTCCATCATCTAAAAGCCATGATTTGGAATGTGCTGGAAAGCCCCTCATTTACTTGGATGAATGCAGCTCCATCAACACAATTGGACCTCAATATCATCCTGGACAAGTTAGTTTTCTCTTTTGATACAGCAGCCCCGAAACAACTGTGTGATAGATATTTGAGAGAGAGGGATGATTGAATTAATTTTGAGTCCAAACTTAAGAACCTTAAATGTATTTTTCCTGTCATCTGCATTCCTATTTGAACAGACCAAAGTATTTTGTGAAATAATCCTTATTAGATTTTCTCAGATTGAAATGGGGAGACAAACGTTCTGTTAAATAACAATTTCATACCAGATCTCTAACTCATGGTGAGGAATGTTTTATTTAAAGTAAATAAATGGAAACATTTCAAATAAATATATCCATTTTAGATTTAATTATGCAGCCAATAGAAATGCAACCATCTTTCAGCCCAACAAAATGAAAATGTGGCATTCTTAAGCTTGGGATGTAATATCTGGGGTATTTTTGATTTTGTCCAATAATATATTGCAAAACATGCCAAATTTGCAGTCACAGTTATCTTTCTCTCAGTTTTTATTTCTAGTGAAACCCAAAGAAATAAAAGATATAAGAATGATAAAATGGGCTGCCATTTTACAGTATTGGCCAAAATCAAAGTTACCCACTCCTTTCCATTTCAATTTCCACCTCTGCCAGCAATGAAAAATATTGTTTGGTATAAGAAGTAGCATCTTGTATGTTAAATGACATCATAACATCTTATATGATGTATGATTTTTATTTTTAAACAGAAATGAATTTAACTGTATTTGAGTAAAGATTTATTGAACTCTTGAATAATCTAATTGATTATTTTGACTACTGTTGCTTCTGATTGTTTAAGATAATCTGATGTATTGTTATTAGTTGAAATGTAAAAAGACAGTAGATTACAAAAGCAGATTACATTTTTATTAGCAATTCTCTTACATTTTAATCCTAAACACAGACCTGACAAGTTCTTTTCACACCACAATAATGGGAGATTATGATACATAGAAGAAGTGCAGTTTATGAAGCTGTGATCATTGACTATTTCTGATATATTTTGGCACTTGATGAAATGGCAGATGGTGCAAATTCAAGTGATGAACAGCAATTGAAAACATTACTAGCAGATTTTTCAATTACACTTTCTAAAGCTGAGTGGCTAATCAAGTTAACAATTCATAAAACTGGATTTTCAGTCATACTTATTTATGGAAATGTATTTGTAGCATGCAGATATTCCATGTTGTTTCTTGAATCTACCAACCATATCACCAAAATGGTTGGAAACAAGACACTTCCCTAGTTAATGACCTTTTGTAGAACACCACTACATTGGTAGTTATGAAATTATAACTGCAAGCATAAAAAGATATAATCTTTCATAGATATGCGTGTTGCACCAACTTTAAAACTAAAACCCAATATGTTACTTAACTGCTACTATTTTAATCTATCGTAACTATTTATTTTATATAATGGAAGAAATTAAGTGTCATGAAATTTCATTCTAACTATGCAAATATGATAAAAAAGGAACTGCAAAAGTCTGAAGAAACCCGAAATGCAATTTGTCCATTTTCTCTGAGATGCTGCCTGAGCCACTGAGTTACTCCAGCACTTTGTGTCTATTTTATGCATGATGCAATGTTCTTCTTTTCTTATAATATTCCTGTATAAATGTTTAATGGTTTCATTACCATGGGTACTGTTCTCAACTTCAGATTAACTTATTTTGTTATCCTTTTGTTTTGTTTCCATGATTTCTACTGGGATATTTCATTTGGTATTGTCGACTCATTTGCAAGTCCTCCCCAGGTTATAATGGAGTGCCATCCCTGAGAGCTGTTCACAGCCAGCCCAGCAATATATATATAAATCTGAAGAAGGGTCCCGACCCGAAACGTCACCTATCCATGTTCTCCAGGATGCTGCCTGACCCGCTGAGTTGCTCTAGCACTTTGTGTCCTTTTTTAGGTAAATAAAAACTCGGGCCAACTAACAGCAAAGTATCGTTTAACCCAACCATCCAGATATTGCCACAAGCCAAGTTCCCACATAGCAGAAGATGCCAGCAGCCCCGTTGCAGCTAGAAAATCCATCCCGCCAGTCTCCCAATTGCTTGTTCCCATATTCGGGCCATACATAAATCAGGCGTTCATAACCTGCAGAGGATGTGTATATCATTGATACAGCGCAGAAACAGGCCCTTCGTCCCACCGAGTCAGCGCTGACCAGCGATCACCCCGTACACTAATACAATCCTACACGCTAGGGGCAATGTTACAATTTTTACCAAAGGCAATTAAACTACAAACCTGCACGTCTTTGGAGTGTGGGAGGAAACAGAGAACCCAGAGAAAAGGCCACACAGTCACAGGGAGAATGGATAAACTCCACTTAGACAGCACCCGTAGTCACGATCGATCCCAGGTCTCTGGCGCTGCGAGGCAGCAACTCTACCTCTGCGCCACTGTGCCTTCCTCTTGACTCTTATCTCCCAACTCATTTAGTGTCCATTTCCGATTTCACATACGTACATTTCCAAGATAGTCATCTGCTGATAATTTGTTGTGTACAACCCCTTTTCAAGTACCTTTCAAATGTACACACAGACACCAATTCGGGGCAATCCCAATTCACCATTCGAGTGACTACCTTAACATATTCGGCTAAATTTATTAGACTCGACTTGCTTGTTACAGGTCAATGTTGACTCATTGATCAGTTTGAGTTTAGTTTATTTAACGTGTACCGAGGTACAGTGAAAAGCTTTTGTTGTGTGCTAACCAGTCAGCGGAAAGACAAGACATGATTACAATCGAGCCATCCGCAGTGTACAGATACATGATAAAGAGAATAACATGAACAACGTTTAGGGCAAGACAAAGTCCAGTAAAGATCAGCTTATATTTATCATTCTTTCTCTATTTCAGACCATAATAAATTAAACATAATTGATACTGAACTGAGAAGCTGTGGTTCAATGGTTTCTCCTTCCTTCCAATCTGAAATAAAATCTCTGTAATAACAGTCACTCTTCCAGTTTTCAAATCGAAAGGCACAATGCCAATTTCCAAGTTATAGAACTTGGAATGTCATGGTTCATTCATCTTAAATCTACTTGTATCATTTAGATTTTAGAGATACAGTGCAGAAACAGGCCCTTTGGCCCACCGAGCCCGTGACCAGCGATCATGTTGTACACTATCACTATCCTACACACTAGGGACAATTTACAATTTTTACCTTAGCCAATTAACGTACAAACCAGTACATCTTTGGACTATGGGAGGAAACCAGAGCACACAGAGAAAACCAACATGGTCACAGGGAGAACGTAAAAATATTGCATGGACAACACCCGTAGTCAGGATTGAACCCAGTTCTCTGATGCTTACGGCAACTCTACCGATGCGCCATTTACTGGCAAACAGTTAAATATTTTTGGCTCCTTTGATTGTTTGGTCTTTTGTCTTCTTCTCTCTGAAAATACATACAAGACTAACATCTCCTTCTTATTAATTTTAGTTCCACTTAAATGATCATTAATGGGGCCATATCCTCCTTTACCACTTTTTTTAACCAATTACATTTATGGAACTTTTGCTGTTAACTTTGAAATTCTATATTCTCTTTCTGCATCCTTTCTTCTTAATCTTTATCATTTACTTAAATTACTCTCTGGTATCCTCAGATTCCACTTTTCCTTCCTCTGGAGCAGTAGAGGCACTCTTGACTGTCAAAGAGTTCTGGCTTCACGTTCCATTGCAGGGACATAAATATAAAATCTAGGCACCAGTATCATGCTGGAACAGACTGCATTTTTGAGTGCTATCTTTCAGAAAAGAAATGGAATAGGTGAAGTAACATTAATCCTTTAAATTAGACGAAGCACTTCTTAAGGGGAGAGCAAAGGAATTCCCCTTAGTGTCTTGGCCAACATTTATCCCTTCCCAAAGATAGACACAAAAAGCTGGAGTAACTCAGCGGGTCGGGCAGCATCTCTGGAGAAAAGGAATAGATGACGTTTCGGGTCGAGACCCTTCGGGTTGTGCCGTTTTGTAGGTTAATTGGCCTCTGTAAATAGCCCCTTGTGTATCGGGAGTCGATGAGCCAATGGGATAACATAGAACTAGTGTGAACAGGCAATCAATAGTTAAAATGTACTCAGTGGGCCGAAGGGCCTGTTTCCATGCTATATCTTTAAACTAAACTAAATACAAGTAAATTGCTGCTTTGTCTAGAAAGAGTATTTGGAAACCTGGACAATGAAAATAAGCCAAATGACAAGTGCAGCCTCTTCTAGTTGCACAGAATTCACAGTCAGATGCCATATAAAGGGGGCAGGCATTGGTCTCCCTACCAGGGTCAGAGTCTGAAAATTATTAAAATCAATCCAAAACTTTTATGATTTTTAAAAAATCATTCAATTCCACTTGCTGTTTAAATCACCGACAAAAAGATTTTGGTAGGTTTAATTTTCTTGTGTGATTTAAATAATTTTAAAATCAATTCATTTTTTAACCTTTCTAAATCTCATTGTTTTGTTAATATGGATGTTTGAGGATTCCTGGTGGCCCCATCTGTTCAGTTGATTAGTTGGACTTAAGTGAAGAGAGATAGCCAATACGAACATTAAGAGTAGGTATTGAATTAAGATTCCATTTTAAATTTTGACGTGTTTCCAAATCCTTTTAAATACAAAAGAACCCACAAAATGCATATTTAAGGTGTTCAAATATTCTCAATGGTTTCTGATGGTAGGGGGGAAGTGAAATCTGGAAATCCAACAGAGTTGGCATAAAAATGGTAAACAGATTGTTGTATCATGTTCTATGCGAACTGAAACCAGAGGACAACTCATGCATCTGTTGCCTAGTAGCTTTGTTCATAAAAAGTAAAGCTCGTGCCTTCATTCTTGAAAGGAAAAGCACATGAAAGTCATTCTAGGCCGAAGTAGTTCAGTGGAGATGAGCGGCAGATGTCAGAGGTTGTTGTTTAAAACCTCATTCCACTGAGCCCACAGACTGATGCTCCAATGTGGTACCAAAGTGCCAAAGGGCTTTGGAAGGACAGTTTCTTTAGAGGCGAGTGTGGAAACAGGCCCTTTGGCCCACCGAGCCCACACCATCAGCAATCTCCATACACTAGCACTATCCTATATGCTAGGGACAACCCTCATAGCGAACGTCCAAACTCTGTACAGACAGCACCCGTAGTCAGGATAGAACCTGGATCTCAGGTGCTGGAAGGCAGCAATTGTACAACTGCGCCACTATGCCGCCCTTTTCAGTTAGTCATTCAGTCCTGCAGGCAAAATTTTAAATTGAGGTTTAAACATGATATTCAAAGAAATAATACGGATTTCTTTCAGCCTCCTCTTAAATATCCTTTCTACAACCAAAACAACCAAAAGTAGCCATAACTGATTATCCATTTCAGTGTTGTTAGTGGCATCATACTATATACAATGTAAAACAATCACCACCTATTAAAGAATACTAATTAATTAAGATATTTCTGAGAGAGTTGTAATAAAGCATTATAGTCTGATAAAATAGGCATATTATTTTAATTTTATTTTTGACCCAAACCTATCAGTGTCCATTGAAGTCACAACCTAATCCAACCACTTACAATGCAATACCAAAAGTGCTTAAATCTTACAAGAGACGATTCACCCTATCAGGTCCATGTTGGTTCCCAAGAGAGCAATTCTATTGTACCCCCCCTCCTTTGTTACTTATGTCCTGCAATTTTTTCTCTCTCTCTCTCTCTCTCTCTCTCTCACATCAACTTCCTTTTCTGATGCAGTGATGCAACAAGTAAAGTTGCTGCCCCACAGCTCCAGAGATCCAGCTTCAAAACTGACGAGTTTGCATGCTCTCCCTGTGAACGTGTGAATTTTCTCTGGGTGCTACAGTTTCCTCCCACATCCCAAAGACGTACGAGTTTGTAGGTTAATTGGCCACTGTAAAAATGCCCCTGGTGTGTAGCGAGTGAATGCGAATGTGGGAGAACATGGAATTGGTGTGAACAGATGATCGACGACGGTAGGCATAGACCTGGTGGGCCATAGGACCTGTTTATATGCTGTATCTTTCAATCATACAATCAATCAATTCATCTACACTAAATGGTTAATCAATCAGCACACCATAGGGATTTAGTTTAGTTTAGAGATAGAGTGGAAACAGGCCCTTCAGCCCACTGGGTCCGCACCAACCAGCGATCACCCATACACTAGTACTATCCTACACAATTGGGACAATATACAGAGGCCAGTTAACCTACAAACCTGCATGTTTTTGGAATGTGCAAGGAAACTGGAGCACCCAAAGAAAACCCATACGGTCACAGGGAGAACATCCAAACTCCACACCCGACAGCATCTATAGTCAGGATCGAACCCGGGTCTCTGGTACTGTAAGACAGCAACTCTACCGCTGCTCTACCATGCCGCCGTGACGGATGTGGGGGGAAAGTGCAAGACCTGAAAGATATCTACATAATCACCGAGAGTGTGGTAAACTCTGCATTGAAAGCACTAAAATCATGATTTAACTCAGGTGCCTAATGTTATGACGTGACAATATTAACCTCTCCCCAACTTTGCCACTTCTGGACAGTAAAAGAACTGTTATTCAAAAAAACCTTTGGTTGCCCAATCAATTAATATTTGAAGTTGGAGAGTTATGAAGTTTATCATCTGGGAACCAACAGAAACTGAGTTATTTAAAATCTAGTTACAGGATTATCTGATCAAATAAACTCAATTTTAATTCTACATGAAATAATTACTTGATTAATGATTAATATTGGGTTAATCTAACAAACAACCGCAGCAGGCAATGTTATAGAGCATTCCATTCCATAGGACAAAGATTATTTACTGAATTACTCTAAGAGTCATACAGCATGGAATCAGGCTCTTCAGGCCTACTTGCCCACACTGACCAACATGTCCCATATCTAGTCTCCCCTGCCTGCATTTGCCCATATCCCTCTAAACCTATCCTATCCATGTACCTGTCTAACTGTTTCTTAAACATTGCGATAATACCTGCCTCAACTACCTCCTCCAGCAGCTCGTTCCATTCATCCATCACTCTTGTGTAAAAAAGTTACCCCTCAGGTTCCTATTAAATCTTTCTCCCCTCACCTTAAACCCATGTCCTCTGGTTCTCAATTCCCCTACTCTGGGCAAGAGACTCAGTATGTCTACATGACCTATTCCTCATGATTTTGTACTCCTTCAAAAGATCATCCCTCATCCTCCTGTGCTCCAAGGAATAAAGTCCTAGCCTGCTCAACCTCTCCCGACAGCTCAGGCCCTCAAGTCCTGGCGACATCCTCGTAAATCTTCTCACTCTAAGATATTTGGATATATATGATATATTTTTATGGATTGGCACACACACTATTCTCAAACTGTGAAATCAGACTGGAGATCGATACCTTGCCTCTCCATGTCTTGTTCAGTTGTTGCCTACAACCGCTAACTTTATTCCATTATCTTTTCATAAAGAAGCCAGTAAGATTTTACAGCAAATATTTGTAAAAATTTAACATTTTAAAAACATAGCCTCATATGATGCCCTTCTAAATAGATGGTTATTTTAAATAGTATGACAACTTATTTTCCAATTTTATACATCTCAATATTGAGGTAAATTACAATTCTGAACAAAAATTGAGTAGGAAAGATTGTCATTTATCTTTAATACATTTATCTTAATTTATTTCAAAATTATCAGCAATATAATTCTATTCCATTTATGGTAGTATTTCTTTCTCACTCTGTACCTTTAAACATTAGTTTTCTAATCTGCTTCAAAATATATTTTCCTGCTATATTTGGAATATTTTTCTCTTACTTTTTAGTGTACAAGTGTACATTTTCTAAATAATGTGGCCAAGAATATCAAAGACACTGTGCCCAATTTTGAGGTGCATCCAATATGACTTAATAACAAGTCTTGATACTTCAAACGACAGTTTCACTAACAGAGTCTATCTCCACTGCTTCCTTCTCTCAATTACCATGCCCTCAATTGCACAACCTCTCTTCATTCCCCACTCCCTCTCTCCATTCCCTACTCTCCATTCCCCACTCCCTCTCTCCATTCCCCACTCCCTCTCTCTATTTCACTCCCTCCATTCCCCCACTCCCTCTCTCCATTGCTCCACTCTCTCTCTCCATTCCTCACTCCCTCTCTCGATCACTCCACTTCCTCTCTTGATTGCCAGCATTCCCCCTCTCCATTCCTCGATTGTCTCCCTTTCTGTATTAATTGCTTTCCCTCCCAGAATACACTGAGGATCTCTGCCAATGTTGCAACATCCAGAATTAAAATCCTCTCCATTAGTTAGCTTCTCAGATGCCCAGTGGGTATCTGCAGTGTTAACAATACGTGGCTGAGACGCGGGGCTTGATATCACGTGAGTCTCAAACCACACACTTCCAGCACTGCTGGGGATTATTGCCAATTCTTCTTATTTGATCTGCTTATCAGTCTGCTTAAATGTCATACTGAATAAACATTGGACCAAATTAGATAAAACAAGCAATTATGAAGTATATTGCTTGCAAAGAATTGTAAGAACCTTCAACCAGTTTCTCTTGGGGCGATAGTACAAAATTGTACGACACATTAACCAATTTTATCCACTGTTTTTAAGCAGACTATTCTCTGGCACAATCACTTTGTTACGAATAAAGGCCACGCCAAAGTATTTAAATATAAAAATTGTAGATCATGTGACTGTCAATCTCTATGTAGACTTAAAGCAGTGGCTTTACAAAAAGGTTTATAAGATATATACACATATACACTACTCTGTCTCCTGTTATTGTGAAATCATTCACTGTGCTGGATTTTAAGTTATTTTAACTCCACTTTTAAAATTTGTACTCATTCACATGCAGAAAATAACTTATTCCATAAAATGGTCAGATTAAAAACTCGAAAGACACATCATGAAGACATTGAAATACCTTCCCTCCCATCACCTTGCAGAAAATATTTTCAAGGGATCTTTTTACGATTCATTTGGAATGACTTCATTGTGATGAAAACACAAGCTGGTCCTGATTATGTCATCGTTCCCTGATTTCACTTATGTAACCATCTTACATATCCGTTGCTTCATTCTCTGGCTACAGATCATAAGCATCCAATATTTGAATCGAATTTGGTCCCACAATAAGACATCTTTAGTATCAATTACTGTGCAGACGGTAAAAATAGTAGTTAATGACCAATATTTGAAAAAATATTGTCCTTACATTCCGGTACAGAAAAGAAAGTTGCAACACAGACCCCAGTGCTCATGAAAGAAAATATGATTCTGTAAATACTTTTGGTCACGATTTCACAAATATATTTCACAAGCATCTTTCTCTGTTCGTATCTGTTTAAATTTAGGTCAGTCTTTTTCTTTTTCCCCTTTCCTGATTTCGGTAGCAATAAAAATGATGTGTTGCATCTGTGCTTCATAAAGCTTTGAATTAATTTATTTTTCTAGGCACGATTCTGTCACAAGATAGGAGATTGCTCTTGGCAAATGGCAAAGTCCTGTTGCACGATGTGAATATTCGGGATGCAAGCAGAATTTCGACCAACTGTGCTTACT
This sequence comes from Rhinoraja longicauda, assembly GCF_053455715.1. Lineage (NCBI taxonomy): Eukaryota > Metazoa > Chordata > Chondrichthyes > Rajiformes > Arhynchobatidae > Rhinoraja > Rhinoraja longicauda. Next base: position 44,441,569 of record NC_135959.1, on the reverse strand, counting down.
TCTGGACTGACATAACATGCTGATATTAATTTTGACACAGAAGTCTTTCCAAGGCTATTTTTTCATGCCTCCCTTGTTAGATGAGACTTTTGCAGTTGACCCAGTGATGACTTTGTGGGTGGGTCTGGGAATTGAGGTCTTAGCGATTGGGATTTTGGTTCTCACTGGCTCACATCCTAGTAACTGTTGAACCGTTTGAGGACCAAGAATGTGGTTCACTTCCCCTTGACGTACAGTAAAAGTGGTCTTGTGCCTGGGGATGGCAGATATATTCCTATCCTTGGAGATTGTTGGAATGTTCGACACAGCTTTTGGAGACAGTGTTTTAGGTTCTGCAACAGAACATATTTCTTCATCTGAGACAATACTTGTGAGGCTTTCTCCTGGATCCGTAAGTAGATCATACAGGCCATCTCCACTGTGACCGTCTCTTGGAATGCTTGCCCTGGTAGCAAGAGTTTTCCCACTTTCATCTTCATGCCCGGGTGTTGTGGAGTCCCAGTATCCTTCATCGCTATTTGGAACACTTTCTTGTTGGTCGCATTTTGCACTGATTGGTTTTTCATCATCATTCTTACTTATCGAAATGTCATTCAACTGAAGCTGTTTCACTAACATACTGTCTCCTGCCTCATTAAGGCAAGTTGCAGTCCCTGAAGCAAACTGTTGTGTTTGGTCACTTGCAACCAGTCCAGCCTCGGTCACTGGCGGCGGCGGGTCCCAGAATTCCTGCAGGTATTCATCATTGACTTCGTCAGGACTCGCCATTTCCTCCCCTCCTCCTTGGTAGCTCAGTACAATTGTGCTTTTCCTTCCACCACCCTTGCCCTTCTCTGCCGCTGCTCCACTCTCACATGCATTTCCATCGTCCTCCTGGTCAACGATAATATCCCCGCATCCCGTGAGTGAATCAAAGCTCTTCAAGGACGTGACGTCAGAAAACATGATGCAAATCCGATCAATTGATTGTTCTGCGGGCGGATCATTATTGTCTGGGCCAGCGGTTGCACTTTCAGCAAGGTGGCAAGAAGCAGATCCGGTCTCAGAAGCACCTTCTTCTTGTACATCCTGCCTCGCACCAAGTGTATTTTCATCCCGATTGTCCTCTAACTGTTCCAATGCTTTGCCATTGGAAGGATAGTCCATTGAATGGCTATCGATGGCAACATTCTCCACATACTGATGTAATTCGGGAAGAGATGTCCTCTTCGCTGCTTGTTCAACATCCTCAGTGGCAACACTCTCATTATCACTCTGTATTTCACAGGTGAGCTTAACGTCCATTCCAGCACTTTCAGATTCTGGGGTAGATTTTTGTGGCTCTTCTTTAACACATTCCAAGCTTGCGGTCAGAGACCCGGGCAATGTTAGAAAGTCAGCGATTTCCTGCTGCCCAGCCTTTTCCTCTCGACTGATTTTGTCCTTTCTGTGCCATCTCATGCTGCTGAACAATCCTTTCAGTCCTTTCTTTTGTCTGCTGCAACTCCTCTCTTTCATCGGGTCAGAGTTTGAACACATTGACTCCCCCTTGCAATTTTCTAATTTACTATTCCTTTTCAGCAACGAAAAGAAACTGTGAGACTTGGCAATGGGTCCACAACTAGCAGCGGCAAAGCTCATACTACTGACTATTTTTGTGCTGGAATCACTATCCAATTGATAGTTGCTGAGAGAGTCTTCCTTCTTGCTCACTTCCAATCCCATATCAGCAATTCCATCGTGCGTTTTGCTCCGGACAAGCCCCATTTTCAGAGAGCTCTTCCCATCCCCTTTGTTTTTCAGGCTGAAGATATTAGGCATTGTGCCTCCTGATTTCCTTCTCCCAAACAATTTAAATGCCGTCCTACTTATCTTGCCAGACTGCTGTTCAGAAGCCGAGATTTCATTACATTCACAATGCAAGTCCATGACTGCCACGATCTTGTTCTTGTCTTTTTTTTCCTGCAGACCGTTGCAGCTGCCTGATGCTCGTTTTCCCCACTTGCAGCCTCAGTGCTGCTCGAATTTAACTCCATGGCAACCAAGAGGATAAGCAGCTTTCGTCATATGTGGACTGCAGCCAGTCCACTGTGAGCTTCGCTACATTAACCTGAATTTCTGAAAAGCACTGATAAACAACAACATTTTTCAGTGTGTGTATGTATATATATGCATTCAAGCAATGTTCCTATTTTAATTAATTGTTTCTATCTTAATTTTAATTGCATTTGTTCAATCAACAGAAATGATTCGAACACATTGACATATATTAATATATTAATAAATATCAGACCACATTTGGAATATTGAGAGTGTTTTGGGCTCCATATCTCAGTAAGGATGTGCTGGTGTTGGAGAAAGGTCCAGAGGAGGTTTACCGAGAATGATCCCAGGATGATTGGGTTAACGTATGAGGAGCGTTTGATGGCTCTGGGACTGTACTTGCTGGATTTTAGAAGGTTGAGGGGGGGACCTCATTGAAACATACCAAATAATGAAAGGCCTAGACAGAGTGGATGTGGAGAGGATGCTTCCACGAGTGGGAGAGTCTAGGACCAGAGGGCACAGCCTCAGAATAAAAGGACGTAGCTTTAGAATCGAGGTGAGGAGGAATTTCTTTAGTCAGAGGGTGGTGAATCTATGGAATTCATAGCCACAGACTGCTGTGGAGGCCAAGTCATTTGGTTATTATTAAAGTAGAGATTGATAGGTTTTTGATTAGGAAGGGTGTCAAAGGTTACAGGGAGAAGGCATGAGAATGGGGGGAGTGGAGGGAAAAATAGATCAGCCCTGATCAAATGATGGAGCAGACTCAATGGGACAAATGGCCTCATACTGCTCCCATGTCATATGATCCTATGTTAAATACAATCTAACAATATAAAAGCTAAATAGAAACCAGATGCATTAAATAACTTACACAGGGCAACTTGACAATATTTTGGGTTAATAATCTTCTGGAGGGAGTTTGTACGTTAGGCAAATTATCAGGATTTCGAGTTGTAGACCTTACAGAAAAATAGAAGGGAAACTGGCTTGTGAAATTTCCAAATACCTAAATTTCTAATGATTCATTAGACGATGGAACTTGTGGGAATTTTGGTGCAGATGGCATGCCCTCCCCTGTGGTCAGAAAATAACAATGGAAAAGGACAAGAAACTAAAGACTAAAGGGCAGCACAGTGGCGCAGTAGATAGACCTGCTGCCTCACAGCGCCAGAGATCCGGTTTCAATCCTGACCTCAGCTGCTGTCTGTGTGGAGTTTGCACATTCTCCATGTAGCTGCATGGATTTCCTCCGGGTGCTTTGGTCCCCGCCAACATCCCAAAGGTTTGTAGGTTAATTGGCCTCTGTAAATTGCCCCTAGTGTGTAGGGAGTGGATGCGAAAGTGGGGTAACATAGAACTAGTGTGAATGGATGAGTAGACTCAGTGGGCCAAATAGCCTGTTTCCAGTCTGTATCCCTAAGCTAAGCCAAACTAAGATAAGATTACAAAAAATAAAAGCATTCAATTTTGCATGAACTAATTATTAAAGTCATGAAAAAAGGAACAATTATTTGCAATTGTTCCATTATATTAATGTAATATTAATATAACCTTAGAAAAACAGTTCAAATTTAAATTTGGGCAATATAGTTTTGTTTTGAGATATAGCATGGAAATGGGCCCTTCGGCCCACCAAGTCCACGCCAACCATTGATCACCCATTCTCACTAATTCTATGTTATCCCACTTCCACATCCACTCCCTACACATTAGACACAATTTTACAGAGGCCAACTAAACTGGAGCTCCTGAGGAAACCCACGTGGTCACAGAGAGAACGTGCAAACTACACACAGACAGCACCCGGGGTCAAGATTGAACTCAGGTCTCTGGTGCTGTGAGGCAGCAGCTCTACCAGCGGCACCTCTGTGCTACATAATGAAACAATTTTTAAAAAGGAAAGTTAGGTTACAATAATATATTCCTTTATTTGTCCCACACCGGGGAAATTTACAATGTTACAGCAGCAAAGCGGATAGCAAGAGATCATTCATTATAAATAAAAGTAAAGACAAGGATAAACGGTCATCAGTTTACTGTGTATTCCTTAACTGTTACTGTTGACTCGTCTGCTGGGAGCAGTGCTGGTTGTGCAGTCTCACAGCAGCGGGAAGGAAGGACCTCCTATATCTCCACTCAGCAGTGGGAAGGAAGGACCTCCGATATCTCTCCTATGTAGCTCGAAGAATATCAAGTCTAACCACTTTAGTTCTGGTCAGCCCAACACAAAACAAAATAATATGTGCATGCACAATGGTGCAGAAAAGAAAAGGGAAACTTATTTTCACCTGAGGGAAAAGGTAAACTCAGAGGTTAAGCTTGCCAAGGTTTATATCATGGTATCACAAAATGCTGGAGTAACTCAGCAGGTCAGGCAGCATCTCAGGAGAGAAGGAATGGGTGACGTTTCGGGTCGAGACCCTTCTTCAGACGGTCGAGACCCAAAATGTTTTGTGTCTATCTAAGCTCAATAGTACCATGTGTTTCAGAAGTTCTAGTTTCATCCAAAGGTGCAATTATCTACAAACATAACTAGTATCTGTTTTGATGAGAATGAAGCATGGATTTAATTAGAAACATGGCTCTGCAAATGCTGGTGTACAAAAGACGGCACTGAGTGCTGCAGTAACTCAGCAGGTCAGGCAGCATCTCTGGAGAACATGGATCAGTGATGTTTTGGACACTGAGACCCTTCTTCAGACTGATCATCACCAGGTCTTCTATCTCATTCTCCCACGATTGTACATTGGTCAGAAGAAAGATAAGGAGAAGTGGGGAGGAGATGCTGCCTGTCCCGCTGAGTTATTCCAGCATTTTTGTGTCTACCTTCGATTTAAACTAGCATCTGCATTTCTTTCCTGAACTATGGACTTTAAATTATACAAAGCTCAAGAGTCCAAACACAGCAGCAATTGAGCTCAGATGGGAAAGAGATCGAAAATTTCATTAGATTGTAGCAATTTTAAATTAACGAGGAGGCAATAAATTGACCAAATTCCCAATCCTGACTTTTCTCCAGTAACACAGGAAGGGAGGTGCACACACATGAGCAAAGGCCGAGTCAGTTGACTGTGCTGTCACCCAGCATGGAAACAGGCCCCGTGGCCCAACTTGTCCCATCTACACTATTCCCATCTGGCCTTATTTGGCCCTTATCGCTCAAAACCTTTCCTATCCATATATCTGCACAAATGCCTTTTAAATGTTGTTGTGGTACCTGCTTCAACTTCTTCTCTATGCTTCAATAGCCTGTGAACATTTCATTGTTCAGATTGAATAGAAATAATGAACATTTGGAAGAGGAACTAGATAATTACTGGAACCTGGAATTTCGTTACCTGGAAGACATATGGAGATTTGAGATCATGGGAAATGCAACCCCTATTTTTGGCTGATAACAAATGTGAAAGTTGCAAAGAACATTCAAAAGAGTTCATTTTCTTGTGATGGACTACTGAAAGACAATCTGCAGTCAAGGTTTGCAAAGCAAGAAAAATGTATAACACACCAGGCTATTTCTGATAAATTGTTTCATTATATGCTGCTTCCTTTGTTGCTGTTTACGACGTCCTTTTTATTGAAGGATCCTGACCCAAAATGTCACCTTTCAATGTTCTCCAGAGATGGCGCCAGACCTGCTGTGTCTTTGGTTTGTAAACCACCGTTTGCAGTTCCTTGTATGCATCCTTTTTATTGTTTCTTTTTCCCTTTATGCTTGCTGCCAATAATTGTTTAGTTTAGTTTAGAGATACAGGCCGAAAACAGGCCCATTCGGCCCATCGAATTTGTACCCACCATCGATCACCCACATACTCGTTCTACTCGACAGACAACGAACAATTTTACAAAAGCCAATTCACCAACAAACCTACATTCTCTGGAATGTAGGAGAAAACGGGAGCCCCCTGAGAAAACCCTGAGAGAATGCACAAATTCAGTACAGACAGCCCCCATAGTCAGGTTCAAACCCGGCCTCTGGCGCTGTAAGGCAGCAACTCTACCTCTGCGCCACTACGCCACCCTTCAATGATCTTGGCTTGGAACAATTTACTTTCTTAAAGCAACAATATAAATCTCTTTTATTCTTTTTATTCTTATTCTTACACTTTTGAAAATATCAAAATGATATTGTTAAATTTTGGTAACAGGATATGATGATTGTAGATGAGAAAATATTGGGATTAATGTTGCTAAATAGAAGAACCATGAACGAAGCTAGCTTTCAGATGAGAATAAAACAACATTGAGTATGACAATGGTATAAAACATCTAAATACGATTTTCCTGAAATCATCAATTAGGTCTACTGCATTCACAATCTACAGGAATTTGAATAAAGGTTAGTGATATTAAAGTATATGATCAAAGCTGATTTAATTTTCTATGATTCTAAGTATTTAATCCCCTGTTCTGATATGCCCTCGATTTACTTCTAGTGCATTAGTTCATTTTTGTCTGCAAAAGCTAATTTGGATTACAGAATGTCCCAGCTTTGTTCACATTCAAGAGCCATCAATCAGTTCAAAGTGGATTCACAGGCCGAACCAAGCAGCCACAGGGGGCAAACTGAGATGCTGGTTTGAATGCATTTCTCAGAAATATAAATCAAACTTACTTTAGGATTAAGATAAACTGCTTTAAAGTGCGATATGTATATATCAACTTAAAGAGAAAATTAATAGATGTGCAAATACAGTAATTAACAGTTTGTCTATGGGTGCCACCTTTCCCTGGTCATCGGTGCTGGCTCCGATTTGTTCTGTACCTGTACCTTTCATCCCCTGACTCTCAGTCTGAAGAAGGGTCTCGACCAAAAAAGACACCTATTCCTTTTCTCCAGAGATGCTGTCTGATCCGCTGAGTTACTCCACCATGTTGTTTCTATCTACAGTAATTAACAGCTAAGATTAATATTACTTCTAAAGTCAGAGTAATTTACAACTTGACTTTAATTCAGTTATCAAGTTCCCATCTATTTATGTTGAAACTAGATTTTTTTAAATGTCGACAGACACAAATGCTGGAGTAACTCAGCGGGTCAGGCAGCATACCTGGAGAACATGGCTAGGTGACATTTCGGGTTGGGACTCTTCCTCAAACTTTGAAAAAGTGTTACTTCTTATTAGGATTTTTTGGTGAAATTTGTAAAAGTCAATATCAATAAAAGAAATCCCCCCCAAAAATATTTCCCTTCTCTTCAAGAAAATGGAAACAAAAAGGTAATAAACAGTAGTTGCAATATGAAGACAGAGGACTATTTCCATAAATTATTCTGACGTTAGAAGTAATATTAAGCTCAATTGAAGATCAGTTATATTTGAATAATTTATTTTACAAATTATTGCATGCATTTGACTTGAGATTATCATTCGGAAACATTTGAGTTCAATAAATTAGTATATTCCTCGGGAATCATGGAAAGCTGCTAACCAATGATCTCATTTTAATCCCAACATTCACCAGGAATCATACAACACATTTAGATTAAATAGAAACTCAAATCAATGAGCATGCAAACAGGTCCTTTGGCCCTACTCTCCCATACCGACGAAGATGCCCCATCTACACTAGATACATAGATACATAGACAATAGGTGCAGGAGGAGGCCATTTGACCCTTCAAGCCAGCACCGCCATTCAATGTGATCATGGCTGATCATCCACAATCAGTACCCCGTTCCTGCCTTCACCCCATACCCCTTGATTCAGTTAGCCCTAAGAGCTCTATCTAACTCTCTTTTGAATGCATCCAGTGAATTGGCCTCCACTGCCTTCTGAGGCAGAGAATTCCACAAATTCACAACTCTGTGTGAAAAAGTTTTTCCTCGTCTCAGTTTTAAATGGCCTACCCCTTATTCTTAAATTGTGGCCCCGGTTCTGGACTCCCCCAACATCGGGAACATGTTTCCTGCATCTAGCATGTCCAATCCCTTAATAATTTTATATGTTTCTATAGGATCCCCTCTCATCCTTCTAAATTCCATTGAACACAAGCCCAGTCGGTCCATTCTTTCATCATATGACAGATCCGCCATCCTGGGAATTAACCTCGTGAACGTACGCTGCACAACCTCAATAGCAAGAATGTCCGTCCTCAAATTAGACCGAAACTGCACACAATACGCCAGGTGTGGTCTCACCAGGGCCCTGCACAACTGCAGAAGGACCTCTTTGCTCCTATACTCAACTCGTTATGAAGGCCAACATGCCATTAGCTTTCTTCACTGCTTGTTGTACCTGTATGCTTACTTTCAGTGACTGATGTACCAGGACACCCAGGTCTCGTTGTCCTTCCCCTATTCCTAACCTGACACCATTCAGATAATAATCTGCCTTCCCGTTCTTACCTCCAAAGTGGATAACCTCAGTTATCCGCATTATACTGCATCTGCCATGCATCTGCACACTCACCCAACCTGTCCAAGTCACTCTGCATCCTCATAGCATCCTCTTCACAGTTCACACTGCCATCCAGCTTTGTGTCATCTGCAAATTTGCTAATGTTACTTTTAATTCCTTCATCTAAATCATTTATGTATATTGTAAATAGCTGCGGTCCCAGCCACGAGCCTTGCGGCATCGCACTAGTCACTGCCTGCCATTCTGAAAGGGACCCGTTAATCCCTACTCTTTGTTTCCTGTTTGGCAACCAATTTTCTATCTATGTCAATACCCTACCCCTAATACCATGTGCTCTAAATTTGCCCACTAATCACTTGTGTGGGACCTTATCCAAGGCTTTCTGAAAGTCCAGGTACACTGCATCCACTGGCTCTCCCTTGTCCATTTTATTTGTTACATCCTCAAAAAATTTCCCGAAGATTTGTCAAGCATGATTTCCCCTTCATAAATTCATGCTGACTTGGACTGATCCTGTTACTACTATCCAAATGTGCCGCTGTTACATCTTTGAAAATCGACTCCAGCATCTTCCACACCACCGATATCAGACTAACTGGTCTATAATTCCCTGCTTTCTCTTTCCCTCCTTTTTTGAAAAGTGGGATAACATTAATTACTCTCCAATCCACAGAAACTGATCCAGAATCTATAGAACATTGGAAAATGATCACCAATGCGTACATGATTTCTAGAGCCACCTCCTTGAGTACCATGGGATGCAGACCATCAGGCCCTGGGGATTTATCAGCCCTCAGTCCCATTAGTCTAACCAACACCATTTCCTGACTAATATGAATTTCCTTCAGTTCCTCTGTCACCCTAGGTCCTCTGAACCCTCGTACATCTGGGAGATTGTTTGTGTCTTCCTTAGTGAAGACAGAACCATTTTGCCCATATCCCTCTAATCCTTTCCTATCCATGTACCTGTCCAAATGTCTTTTAAATGTAGTTAGTTTCCTGCCCCAACTACCTTCTCTGGCATCTTAGTCTATATACCTACCACCCTCTGTGTGAAAAAGTTGCCCCCTAAGATTCCGATTAAATCTTTACCCCCTCACCTTAAACATATGTCCCCTGGTTCTGGATTCCCCTACTCTAGGTAAAAGACTCCGTGCATCTATCCTATTTATTCCCCTCATGATCTAATACACCTCTATAAGATCACCCCGCATCCTCCTGCACTCCAAGGAGCATCCTATAGCTCAAGTCCTGCCAACATTCTTGTGTATTTTCTCTGCATTCTTTCCATCTTAACAACATTTTTCCTATTGCAGGGTGACCAAAACTGAACACAATACTCCAACAGTGGTCCTCAGCAACATTCTCAAAACATTCTCAAAAAGCCACATTTAGCACATCAGGAGAAAGTCAAATGAAATGGAAATGGCCAACCTTGCACGGTAGCGCAACGGTAGAGTTGCTGCTTTACAGCGAATGCAGCGCCGGAGACTCAGGTTCGATCCTGACTACGGGTGCTGCACTGTAAGGAGTTTGTACGTTCTCCCCGTGACCTGCGTGGGTTTTCTCCGAGATCTTCGGTTTCCTCCCACACTCCAAAGACGTACAGGTATGTAGGTTAATTGGCTGGGTAAATGTAAAAAAATTGTCCCTAGTGGGTGTAGGATAGTGTTAATGTGCGGGGATCACTGGGCGGCACGGACTTGGAGGTCCGAAAAGGCCTGTTTCCGGCTGTATATATATATATGATATATATGATAAAGGATGTTTATCGCTTTGATGTAATTGTTGAACACCCCAATAAGACTATACTATAAACATGAGTTCAGTTCTATTAACACTTCAGTCCACTCCCACAAGAAGGGTCCCGACCTAATGTCACCCATCCTTTTACTCCAGAGATGCTGCCTGACCTGCTGAGTTACTTCAGCACTAAGTCTACCTAGATTTTAAATTTGTTTTTCTAATTTAAAATTCTTAGTTGGAAGCTTGTGTTTCAATAGCTTGGAATGCATAGCCAAGTCACGTTTTCAAGCTTCAGTAGGTTTTCAACAAGAGTAAAAGTTCAAAGACTTCTTTAATTAATCATTTTTAGTTGTATTTGACTGTAATTTGAAACTGTTCAAAGCTCTTTCAAACCATGATTCTGGAAATGTGATGCTGAGAAATATTTAGTTTCCCCAACTTGTTCAGCAGGAAAAACAAGATAGTATTAGATCCAAGGAGAAGAATGCTGGGAATGCCTAGATCATAGTGTCTGAAGAGATAGAAATCTGAGTTAATATCAAAGATGGACAATCTTACTGCAGATTTGGTCAGTTCTGATACAGGCAGCAAATATGCCAGATGATTCAATGGTGCTTTATTGTCATGTGAGCACCGCACAGTGAAATTCTTTTTGCATAGATCACACATGTCAAGTCGCTATATTTTGGTGCCATTTACAAAATGTCCAACGTCTGGTCCACACGCTCAATGTAGTGGAGCAGTTCTCAATCCACGTAAACCTCAGGCTCCTGCAGGGCCTCCTCCGTTGCCCTCAACCGGCTCAACCTGTGAATCGATGTCCCTATCCTTGCCCGACCGCCTTTGAATAGTGAAAGGCTAGGATAGTGGATGTGGAGAGGATATTTTTAAAGCAGAGATAGATAGATTTTTGATTAGTATGGGTGTCAGGGATTATGGAGAGAAGGCAGGAGATTGGGGTTAGGAGAGAGCTAGATCAGCATGATCTATGGTGGAGTAGTCTTGATGGGCCGAATGGCCTAATTCTGCTCCTATCACTTCTGACTTTAGTGTCCTGGGGGCGCCTCCTTCAGCCCTCCTTGAAGGAGCTGGAGCAGTCCTTCTCCCACCAGCCACTCTTCGTGTCTGTCATCGCCAGCGGCTCCCTCTTCCTCGGCTCCCCGCTCTTCGAGCTTGGCGGCTTCCGAGCTTCCCCACTGCAGTCTGCCTGGTCTTCCTTCGTCCGGCCACCAGCTCTCCTGGGCAGGTTTCAGCTCCACGGCCCATCCCAGGAGCCTTGTGCCGCCACCTGGCCCATCCTGGGACCCTTCCCAGTGAAATTATTGTATAAGGTACCGTGTCCAGAATGTTGCAGTGTGCCGATGGAAGATGAGAGGCAGTTCCTGAAGCTTGCGTCAGATCACTGCTGGAAACCACAGACTGGCAGGTCAGACTGGGAATGGGATTTGCCCCAAGCAGAAATTTGCTATGCATTGTTATTTGTTACCATGGAAACACATTGTGTCACACACACCATCAGAGAAGAGGCTGTAAAGAGACAGCCAAATCATTTTTTTCCCCAAGACGTACATTCTCATTGCCTGATCAGGCAGGGAAGACCTGCTGTCACATTGTTCTGGAGTCGAGGGAATCAAGCTAGTGTTTCTTCACATAATGACCCACCAAATGCTAATCTGACTATTAAGTGGGACAAGTCGAGGGCACAAGGTCTACCACATGCAGGGACCACTATAAGTCCAGAAGGAGTTTCAAGAGCACAGTTTACATTTGCAAGTTAAAGAATTGTATCCCGAATATACTTTGGACGTCTCATTCAAAAAAAGTTCCAAGTTAGGCTAGGAATGCAGGACACTTGCACAGCCGAAAATCAAAAAATACCCATAGAAATATTAGGTGGGGATAAATAAAAATATTTTGAAGCATGGAAATTTATCTAAGTATTTGGTAGATTTTTTTAGAATGGTATCATTAAGACCTTTTTTGAATAATAAAACCAAATAATAAAATGTCGTCTAATTAATGATAATTCCTTCTCAAAAGGACTTCATTAGGATATAATGCACAGTAAGGCCATAAACTTGTATGTAGCCTCTTTTATCTCTCGCCTTTGTCTACACAACTGCCAATTAAAAACAATCTCTTTTCCAGCTTTCTCCCCCTTCTACAATTAGTTTGAAAGATCCCAACATGAAACATCACCTATCCACATCCTCCAGAAATGCTGCCTCACCCGCTGAGTTAATCCAGCACAGTTTCTACAAGAAGCAGGGTGGGAAGAAGTGTAGTCTAGATAGCTATGGGAGTCAGTGGGTTTGTAGTAGATGTCAGTCGCTAGTTGACATCTATTACAAACTGACCTATCGACTGACATCAATTACAAACCCACTGACTCCCATAGCTATCTAGACTACACTTCTTCCCACCTTGCTTCCTATAAAGACTCTATCCCCTACTCCCAATTCCTCCGTCTATGCAGCATCTGCGCCCAGGATGAGATGTTCCATACCAGGTAATCGGAGATGTCCTCATCTTTTTGGGAAGGGGGTTCCCCACTTCCTTTATAGATGAGGTTCTCAATGGGGTCTCCTCGATATCCCGCAGCGCCGCTCTTGCTCCCCCTCCCATCTCCACCCCTTTCTGCAGAGACCATTCCCTCCGCAACTCCTTGGCCAACTCGCCCCTTCCCACCCAAAACACCCCCTCCCCAGGTACTTTCCCCTGCAACCGCAGGAGATACACCTGTCCCTATACCTCCCCCCTTGACTTCGTCCAAGGACCCCAACTGTCTTTTCAGGTGAGGCAGAGGTTCACATGCACCTCCTCCAACCTTATCTACTGTATCCACTGTGGGCTCCTCTATAATGGTGAGACCAAGCGCAGGCTTGGCGATCGTTTCGCTGAACACCTCTGCTCAGTCTGCCTAAACCTACCTGATCTTCCAGTTGTTCAACACTAACTCCCCTCCCATTCCCACACTAACCTTTCTGTCCTGGGCCTCCTCCATTGTCAGTGAGGCCCAGCGCAAATTGGATGAACAGCACTTCATATTTCACTTGGGTAGCTTACACCCCAGCGATATGAACATTAACTTCTCTAACTTCAAGTAGCCCTTGCTTTCTCTCCCTCCACCCCCTCCCCAGTTCTCTGACCAGTCTTACTGTCTCCGACTACATTTTATCTCTGTACCACCCACTTCCCTGACATCAGTCTGAAGAAGGGTCTCGACCCGAAATGTCAACCATTCCTTCTCTCCAGATGCTGCCTGACCTGCTGAGTTACTCCAGCATTTTGTATATACCAATTCAAAACTTGAATGAACTCTACGAATGGTGGAAATACAGAATTTGAGACCACACTGTGGCCAAGGCAATAGTATAGATGCATTAAGGGATGCTCAGGAACTTAATGCTGATAGCTTAATTTTGATGAGTGGACAGGATGCTGCTTATTACATAGAAACATAGAAAATAGGTGCTGGAGGAGGCCATTCAGCCCTTCGAGCCAACACCGCCATTCACTGTGATCATGGCTGATCATCCACAATCGGTAACCCGTGCCTGCCTTGATTCCACTAGCCTCAAGAGCTCTATCTAACTCTTTTAAATTCATCCAGTGAATTGACCTCCACTGCCTTCTGTGGCAGAGAATTCCACAAATTCACAACTCTCTGGGTGAAAAGGTTTCTTCTCAACTCAGTTTAAAATGGCCTCCCCTTTATTCTTAGACTGTGGCCCCTGGTTCTGGACTCCCCCAACATTGGGAACATTTTTCCTGCATCTAGCTTGTTCAGTCCTTTCATAATTTTATACGTCTCCCTCAGATCCCCTCTCATCCTTCTAAATTCCAGTGAATACAAGCCGAGTCTTTGCAATCTTTCCTCATATGACAGGCTCTGCCATTCCGGGGATTACCCACGTGAAAACTTCGCTGCACTGCCTCAATAGCAAGGATGTCCTTCCTCAAATTAGGAGACCAAAACTGCACACAATAGAGAGAGGGAGTTTGCAGAGTGCCTCCGAGATGGATTCTTAGAGCAGCTTGTACTGGCGGCAATTCTGGATTTAGTGTTGTCCAATGAATCAGATTTAATATGGGAACTCAAGGTAAAGGAACCGCTAGGAGGTAGTGATCATAATATGATGTTTTAATCTGCAATTTGGGAGGGAAAAGGTTAAATCAGGTTAAAGTGTCAGTGTTGCAGTTGAACAAAGGGGACCTTGAAGGCATGAGAGAGGAGCTGGCCAAGGTTGACTGGAAAAGGATCCTAGCAGGAATGACGGTGGAATAACAGCAATGGCAGGAATTTCTGGGCATAATCCAGAAGATGCAGGACCATTTCATTCCAAAGAGGAAGAAAGATTCTAAGGGGAGCAAGAGGCAACCGTGGCTGACGAGGGAAGTTAGGGATGGAATAAAACAAAAAGTAGCGGCAAGCCAGAGGAGTGGGCAACTTTCAAAGGACAACAAAAGGTAACAAAAAGGGCAATACGGGGTGAAAGGATGAAGTACGAGGGTAAGCCGGCCAAGAATATAAAGAAGGATAGTAAAAGCTTCTTTAGGTATGTTAAGAGAAAAAGATTAGTAAAGACAAACGTGGGTCCCTCGAAGGCAGAAACAGGTGAAATTATTATGGGGATCGAGGAAACGGCAGAGGAGTCGAACAGGTACTTTGGTTCTGTTTCACTAAGGAAGACACAAACAAACAATCTCCCAGATGTACTGGAGGACGGAAGATCTAAGGAGACACTAGAGGAACTGAAAGAAATTTGCATTTTGATGCCTGTTTCTGTGCCATACATCCTTGGGAATTCTTTCAGAAAAAGTTCAAAGTAAATTGGACAGCTCATTTTACAATGAGTAGAAACACCTCCTTTTGTGCCATGATTCTATAAATGATTCCTTTTATTTAGTTTAAAAAAATACCAGCAATAAGGAAAGTGACAGAATTTATTGTAGTAACCCAAATATTTGAGCCTTAGTTTACAGAATTTACACAAAATAACATTCCAAGCATATTTTTTTAAAATGTAAGGCAACAGTGTCCAGATCACATAAAGATCTTTCGAGTTTCTATAGCGACACTAAAAATTCAGACCACCTCACATTAAACTACATGTGCATTAATTACAAAAGGACTCTACCCCACCCAATTACAGTATGAACTCTCGGCAAGGCTACACTTAATGTTTAATCCCAGGAACTAGCAGAGCAACTATTTCTTAGTTAAGAAATAACTTAAGGCTTCAAGTATTCCTAGTGGAGTTTCATTAAGTGTCATCGGGCCTCCTTCCAGTCCCACCTATTTGCACTAACCAGCCACCCACCCCGTCCAACCCCACACCTTCTCATTCCCATGACATTCTGCAAAGGGACAACAGCAGAATTCAGCAGTACATACACATGATTGTGCAGCACTTCTCCAGAACTACAAATGAGACAATTCTATTTACTGGTCCAGAGAGCAAAACACAAATAGATATACATCACCTAATTAGAAGAGGTAGCATTAATACTTAGATTATAAAGACACTTTACAGATGTATAGTATGCTTAGTTTTTAACTAGTATAATTTATTTGCTGAATATTATTTAACTTTGATCTGCTTCACCCATGCAAGGTCACCGTTCTTTTCACAAGACCTTTTGTGCAGATATATAATACGCATGACACTGATCTTGAAAATAGAATCGTGATGAAGTTATTTAATCATGTTTCTTTTGATAAATTTATTTACCTCATATTTTGTGTAATACTTTGCACCACATAATCCTTTAGAAATTTTGAATTTTCAAATTGTTTAAAACAAAGAAATATTTAATAAATAACTAAGCTTTAATAACATTTATAAACTATGACACTGGAAATGAGTCCCAATCAATAAATTCTCACCATTGCCATTTAAGCGATCTGTGGAAGCAGCTTCAACAGCCAAAAGCTCAAACCTTATTTTTAACTGAAACATTCCCATGTCTTAAATGTTACACCATGTGCAGAAACAGTTCCCCTCTTTACAGAGCATAGTTCAGATAAGGCAAATGTCAACTTCAAATCAAGAACATTAATTGCCAGACTGCATCTTGGAGAAGTGTGAAAAAATAATATTCATATACTTCAACCATAATGTTCAAAGTATGCCCTGAATAAAGCACCAAATCTTATGATAGGCCATTATAAATCACTGCGGAGTAAAAGATAAAGGCACCCATCGTGGGAAAACTTGCCCAATCTCAGAGATTACATTCAAGACCCAAAGGCAGACTGAATTACTGCACTGGAGAGTTTGCAAGTACATGCAAATGTTTCTTATGTACAAAAAGGCATTTTTTCCAGCAGTTATTCCTGTCCCCGGTGTACTAAAAGTTTTATAAATTGTAAATGAGCTAATATGGGTGTATGTTATCTAAATGAAACAGTTGTGATCTGTTCACAACCTGTGAACTTTCATCAAGCTAGTTTCCCATTATTAGTTCAGACATGGTTGGTATTTTGAGCAATTTCCCCCTAACTTTGCCAATCAAATACATCTCCATCAAAACATGCTCAAAGATTGTGAGGCAGTGTCAACAAGAATATCCCTCTTTTCAGATAGAAAGGAGGCCGATTTGGATGAACTGAAAGCCTTCTTTGAAATAAATTAAATTTTATTCCACTCATTAATGGCACTTTTAAAAGAGCATCAAAGCAGTAAACTTTCATGCTTCAGAAAGCAGTAAAAAAGACCCGTTTTCTGAATGTTCACTTCCAATATGAAGCCATATCTCCAGAGTGTGCACATTGGAAAACTGCAAGCTCTATCAATACGATTTAAAATCAACCCAAGAAAATTGTAGTGGCACCTGTGGATAACATTTTCCTGTGAGATCTATCAAAATATATCCGAGTGCCCCATATTTATTAAGTTAATACAGCGTGGACCATCCCAAGAATTACAAGTTTTCCAAATTGTTAAATTAAATCTTCCACTATAATAAAGTGCAAATACCACATAAACACAACAAACAGCACAACAGAATTTCCTACACACCTCTCCATCTTCTGTTATGGATAACTGAGGCACACAGCCTCTGCAGCCAAACTTCTCGTTGTGAAAATCTGATATTTTGGTCAAATTACTTCAGGAGTAAAGAGGCTTAAAAGTTGGTTGTCAATATTTTTAGTATTTGCACAGTGATTACATTAAAAAAAACCCAACTTTAATAATTCTTCAAACCTTGTTCCCTCTAGGTAAAACTTTCTGAAGATTGTGCTCAACTTCTGTAAACATGACCAAGATCAATATTATTAGTGCAAGGAACCGCCATAAACCCTGAGGAATATGAAGTTTCAATATTGGAATGATTTCTAAAAACAGTCTGTACATTTCAGAATGTTGAACTACTAACTGGCTTTTACATTATTTAGGTGCCAAGTAAGAGAAAGTGTAGGATTCCCAAAGTATACCACATTTTAAAGCAAAATTAAGCAACACATTGGAAATAAATAAATAAAGCTCATGTGAAGGATCAGAAAAGAGACAAATAATTTCATACTGATTCTAACTGTATGGAGTTCTGTAGCTGACAAAATTTGAGTATTCGCAATAATTCATTGGGTTTCTGCTTAATCGGGAGCATACTCAGACTCAGTGCAGAGAAAACATTTTCAATCCTTACAAATAGATTTACATCTACCAGTACCGATGTACACACCATTTGTTTCCAAGTTGCTTGTGATCACAGGGAACTACTTAAAGACAAAATGATTTCTCCAATTACACACGTAAGCCTCACACTAGTTAGTGGAAGAGAACAGTAGTTAGAGGAAGAGAAC